>NW_016815616.1:315891-354942 GCF_001698545.2 Rhinopithecus bieti | reverse complement strand
CATGATGCATAGGGATGAGCATGTCCCGGCGCTTCCCACACGCATGATGCATAGGGATGAGCTGGTCCCGGCGCTTCCCACACGCATGATGCATAGAGATGAGCTTGTCCCGGCGCTTCCCACACGCATGATGCATAGAGATGAGCTTGTCCCGGCACTTCCCACACGCATGATGCATTGGGGTTAGCTGGTTCCGGGGTTTCCCACACGCATGAGGCATTGGGATGAGCTGGTCCTGGGGTTTCCCACACGCATGATGCATAGGGCTGCACAGAGCCGGGGGTTTACCACACACATATCGCATGGAGCTGTGTGGAGCCAGTGCTTCTCCCCACTTGTACTGTTCAGGTTGTTCTGTTATTACCAGGCGGCCGTGGTTACATGTGAAGCCATCCTCAGACAAAGCCTCTTTAGATTGGTTTCCCCAGATAAAGGTGAGCCATGCCAAGAGTCAGACAGAAATCCAGGGAAACGCAGGGCCTCAGCATGTGCACCTTCCAGAAACACAAGGCGGAGCCTCACTCCCGGGTGAAGGAGGCAGCTTTCTGAGGGTTGCTCAGTGGCCTTGGGAAATCTGTATCAGCGTCCCGTGGTAGGAAAGGCTCCATACGTGGCCATTCCACTGCAATGGCTACCACTCCCGAGAGTCCCCTAGTCTCTCCTAGGGGTGCTGGCATGAAGGCAGATATTCCGTTATCTTCTTGATCCTCTCCCTCTTCCCCCTCTTCTCTTCCTCTCTGCTGTCATCTCTGCTCTTTTCCTACTTCATTTTTATAGTACTATTGGTATTATTGATAAGGCTCTGAAATACATCTCATCTAGCCATAGAGCAGACATTTGATCTTGATTGAATGAATGAATGACAGAACAAAGGAACAACAGGCCTACTCAATGCAACGATCTCTGGGGAATGTGTACCCTGAGCCATTATGAAACAGAATCAGTCCAAACAAGGTGTTAATCATATTCGCTGTGAGTGCTTGGCAGGGTCTGAAGGGCAAAGAACTCCACAGGTCAGTTTTTATTGTGGTGGAGGGAAGAGGAGGTAGCAGAAAGGGCCACAAAGGAATTTCTCATCCCTCCACCTTTTGTCTTATTTTGGCTGAGAGCAGACGTCATCTGTGAGTGGTACTAGAGTTAACCCAGTCTCCCTAAACGACAGAGTTGTACACGTATGGCTAGGAAGTTCTGAGGAGTCTGCCCTCCCCCTGCCTCATCCATGTGAAACGGGGCTCTCTCCGGCAGAAAGGCAAAGTCTGCATGGTCAGGCAGGGGAGGCAATCAATGCCTGCCAGCTTTCAGAAGACCCTTGTGCCAGAAAGGCCGAGTCTTTGAGTTGTACCCTCCTCGTCCCATTTGAAATAGACAGCATGGTGTTGATGTGATATTAAAGGACAGTAAATACATTTTATTTTGTTTGGGAAATATTTTGAGAAGTGTTCAACAGCCCTTGCATTGCCTGGAGATACCCTGATGTCATCGGGTAATGTACATGGAGCATCTCCTCTATGAGCGTTTTCCCTGGGGGACAAAGGCTGCCACGTCCAGGAGAGATGAGACCCCTGCTGCACAGAAGGAAGGCTACATAGGAAGTGATGGCTCCCTTTTGGTCTATAAATCATAGGTGACACTAGGAGTATGAGTGACCCACAGAGCTCCTGCCTGGGCCACATGGGCTAATAGCGCACAGTGACCCCACGTCCTCACAGAGCTCCCACCTGGGCCACATGGGCTAATAGTGCACAGTGACCCCAAGTCCTCACAGGACTTCCCACCCGGACCACATGGGTAGCGCACACATTTGACCCCAGGTCCTCACCAGTCTCACCCGGACCACTAGGCTAGCGCACAGTGACCCAGGTCTCACAGAGCTCCCACCCAAGCCACATTAGGGCTCGCGCACATTGGCCCAGGTCCTCAAGAGCTTCCCACCGGACCACATGGGCTAGTGCACAGTGACCCCAGGTCCTCATCTTCTTGAGGGATTACCGTCCCAGTGTGAGGGGCAGGCTGCACTGAGCAACAGCATCACCCTGCTCAGGGCTGAACGTCAGAGGAGTTCCGGGGAAAATGCCAGATAGTGATGAGTGGTGTCTGCAGGTGTGTGCCGGAGTCCCCTCGGTGGCTGTTATCACAAAAAAGAAACACTCAAGCAATAAAGATCATGGACCACATCGCTCAAAAGAATGGGAAGCTGCCTCCTGCTGATTTAAAGGTGAAATCTCTGAAGGGGTATCTCACATCACTGAATCTGGGGCTGGGTTCCGGTGCAGAGTCACCTGGGGCTGCCAGGGGAAGGAGCAGAACTGGGCTGCTTGTCATGGGTGTGAAGCACAGGGGTGGCAAGGCCCGCCTCCCAGGTGGCTCTGCTATGACAGTGTGAGTGTGGCTGATGCTCTCCCTCCCTCCTAGATGCTCTCCCTTGAAGAGGATGTCACGGAAAAGCTGAGCCCTTCGTTTGCAGATCTGTTCCGCACACCATGCCTGAGGAAGCACACCTTCATCCTGATGTACCTGTGGTGAGGAGCGTTCCTGTGCATTTCCCCAGGCAGAATCAGCGCGCTCGCCCAAACACTGGCCTATAGATTACAGACAGTGGAATACTCAGGTGGAAAAGAGAAAGGGAAAAGAATTTTAATATAGTTGTGAATGGTCAAAGAGCTCTTTGTATTTCTCCTTTGGGGATTGAATAATAAGAAAAAGGCTTCATTTTAGTAAGGGGCATTTGTTACCTATGGGAGGTCACCAGTGGGATGAGTGAAATAGGATAAAGGGTTATCAAGGCTGCCTCCATTCCACATGGTCTCATCTTCTGGGAACAGCCAAGTCTTGACTCAGTGTCAGAAGGTGGATGAGAACTCCTGGAGCTTTTGAGGAGGAAGTTCCATTCCTCATATCTAAACACCCTAGACCCTACCTGAGCGTCTCTGTGCATTTGTTACCTATTGACTAGAAAATGCATACCCACATGGACCCACCCACACACGCTTTGCACATTCCAGGGGTCTGCATGCTCCCCCAGTTGCGGTCCTGAGCAGGAATCCCCTGCCCTGCTCCCTCGGAGGACGCTGGCTCACCTCCTCGGCGCAAGGGCTTTCCGCTCAGCATACAGTGAGGGCCCTGCAACTGCACTCTGGGCCTCGCCCCTTCAGCCAGAGCAGCTCTGCTACCCAGGCACACTTGTTTGCGCTTCTATGTGAGGTTTAACTAGAACAAAGAGTTTGTAGTAAGTCAGTGCCTGGCATATTGCAGACCCTCAATCAATATTTGCTGAAAGTTGAATGAGTAACCACTGTGCCCCACAATCTGTCCAGGTTCACCATGTCCTCTCTTGCCTCACTCTTCACCTTCCCTGTCTCTGAGTTTGCCCTTGGGGTCCTGCACCCAGCCACATGCTGGGCCCGTGAACCTTTGCAAATAGCCCCATGTACCTGGCGGGTTTCCATGGATACTCAGTGCTGGACTCAGCGTGGAGGCTGGGACTGGCCGCTGCAGTGGAAATAACTGCCCGCTGTGCTGCGCTGTCCAGCTCCCCTCCCCAGCCCCGAGACTCCCTGCAAGGCAGCGCTTTTGACTCTTCTGTTCTCTTACCCCCACCTCCAATCCTCTGGCAAGTTCCGTCAGCTAGCCTGGAAACGCCTTCAGAACCTGCTGCTTCCCATCGTGGGCACCCTGGGCTCCCTTGCTGGGGTTGTAGCCCTCTCCTTGGCACTAATTATTTGTATAAATGTCAGCCGTTTCATGGACACTTCTGCAGCATCTCTTACCTGCATTGCTGTAGGTGCCTTCTGGGTGGCCTGCTGGCTTTACCCATGCCCCTTGGTGCTCCATAAAGAAGGCAAAGTCATCCCTTAGGGCTCAACAGACCTTGTCTCTCCCTGTTTATCCTCTGCTGGCTTCCTAATCACTCACAATAAAGCCAGATCCTTCTCTGTGGCCCACAAGGCCTCACGCCATTGGCTCCTGGACACCCTTTTCTACTGTCCTGCTCGTTGTCATGACTGAGACTCAAAAGGTCTGTCCACCATGTCCTGGCTGTGTGACCTTCCAAAGGGCCTTAATCTCTCTGTGACTCAGTTTCCCCCTCAGTAATGGGAGAAGTAATAGTACCTATCTCATAGATGTGTTGGGAGGATTAAGGAGATTATATGTGTAAATGACATACAAGAGAGTACAGCATGGATGCAGGAAAATGTTCAATGTCAATGTGTTTTTTTTTGTTGTTAAAACGCACATGCAATTCACAGGTTCTGCCCACAGGTGGCAGCCCGGCACATTTGTTAACTGGCTTGTTGACAGGAAAATCAAGGTTATATGTTCCTTTCTCTTAAACCAGTTTCTTTATCAGTAATATGACTGTTGTCTTTAACTGGCTAAATGGTATGGAGGCACTCAGGCTAATCTCAACTCACTGAGTTGGTTGCAGGCAAGCACCTTCTTTCTTGTTTTCTTGACCCTTGGTCCAATCAGGAATAATTTAGGACTAGAAACAAAAGCATCCCAGTGCTTCTTCAGGCGAAATTGTATCAAACAAGGAGATATATTACTTAGCAACATCCATTTTCATCTCAGTTTTGGAGCTGATAGGCAATTTGCATGCTGGGATGAGATAGTAATTTCTTATGACCCAAATCTCTTCTCACAATGTAAATATGCCTGTAAAAGCTTTCTAGCTTCCAAATGATATTTTCCCCACAAAGTGACACAAGAGGCGCCCTACATTTTGGCTCAGGTGAGAGTGATTTAGCTAGGGCCTCAGCTCTGTGTGCCGTATGCTGTAATGTTGCTACATTTTCTCAAATATGGACAGAGGGGGTGTACAGTGCATGGAAGAGCATAGGTGAATCAACAGCGCCCACTGAGGACAGCGTAATAAGGGGCAGGGAACGCCATGGTGCGGTTGGAAAGACCCGGCCCATGCCTCTCTGTTGTGCTGTGAGTCCTCTGAGTGCCCTGAGTGCATACTGTGTGCCGGGAACTATAATTGGCACTTCTGTACGCTAACTCAGTAAGTACTCAAGACAAACAGAAGTGGGAGGTACTATTACGATCCCATTTACAAACGAAGGAACTGAGGACCAGAGAGGTTAGTTAACTTCCTCAAGGTGACACAGCTCATAAAGCAGTCTGACACCTGCCCCTTACTTCCTGCCCTCTCCTGCCCACCTCCTCGTAGGCCTGTTGGAGTGTCCAATGAGGTTACGCACGTGAAGGATTCGGTGCAGAATCAGACATCTAAGTGTGCGGTGAACAGTAGCCATCATCACGTGCAATCTCCAGGAGACTTGGGGGCATATCCTACAAGTGGTACTCTCACATCTATCATGAAAAAAAATTTATCATCGAGGGCCCTTCTAGGACACGCTTTCTCATTTTTACTCCCCTCTTCTCATATTGCTCTAGGGCATTCTAAACCCAGTGATTCAAGCTCTTCTCCATCTGGGAGGGGCTTCTTTATCAGTCTCTGACTCACGCCTTTGACTTGAAACCTCCTCTTGGCTCAGGTTCACCGCCTCTGTGCTCTACCAGGGGCTTATCCTGCACATGGGCGCCACCAGCGGGAACGTCTACCTGGATTTCCTTTACTCCGCGCTGGTCGAATTCCCGGGGGCCTTCATCGCCCTCATCACCATTGACCGCGTGGGCCGCATCTACCCCACAGCCGTGTCAAATCTGTTGGCGGGAGCAGCCTGCCTTGTCATGATTTTTATTTCATCTGGTGAGTTCTCTGCTTTCATCATTTCCCTGGCAATCCAAGTGTGGGGAGAGTGTCATAACTCTTTGATAAGCCTCTGGAACGAGAACAAAGATGAGGTGCTACCTTTGTCTAAAACGTGTTTTTAAATTTTAAATTGAGGGGCTGGGTGCAGTGGCTCATGCCTGTAATCCCAGCACTTTGAGAGGCGGAGGCAGGTGGATCACCTGAGGTCAGGAGTTCAAGACCAGCCTGGCCAACATGGTGAAACCCCATGTTTACTAAAAACACAAAAGTAACCGGGCTTGGTGGCAGGTGTCTGTCATCCCAGATACTCTGGAGGCTGAGGCAGGAGTATGGCTTGAACCCAGGAGGCGGAGGTTGCAGTGAGCCGAGATCACACACTCCAGCTTGGGCGACAGAGCGAGACTCCATCTCCAAAAAAAAAAAAAACCCCAAAAACCACAAAACCCCAAAATTAAATGGAGTTTTAACATACACACAATCAGCAAACAATAAGTGCACGACTCCATGAATTTGTAAAAATGTGTACACCTGGGCAGCATGATCCTCATAAAGATGGAGAACATTGCCAACTTCTCCAAAGTCTCCCTTATGCTCCTTCACAACAACCCCCACCACCCCTCCAAGGTCACCATTACCCTGCTCTTTGTCACCACAGATTGTGTCTGTTCTTGAGCTTCATATAGATGACACCATACCAGATACACTATTTTTGTTGTTGTTGTTGTTGTGTTTTGAGACAGAATCTTGCTCTGTTATTCAGGCTGGAGTTCAGTGGTGCAATCAACAGCTCACTGCAACCTTGAACTCTTGGGCTCAAGGTATCCTCCCACCTCAGCCTCCTCAGTAGCTGGGACTACAGGTGTGAGCCTCCGTGCCAGGTTAATGTTTTTATTTTTTGTGGAGATGGAGTCTTACTATGTTGCCCAAGCTGGTCTCAAACTCCTGGACTCAAGCAATCCTCCCACCTCAGCCTTTCAAAGTGATGGGATTATAGGCACAAGAAATTCATCATTGCACCTATGAGATCCACCCACATTGGCACATGAAAGTGTAGTTGGAACTTCAAACAAAATTATTGTGTAGCATTCCATTGTGTAAATATGACACTCTGCATCCCTTTCACTGTTGATTGTCACTTGTGTTGTTTCCAGCGTTTGCCACTTATTGGGACTAAAATCATCCTTGCATGTATCTTTGGGTGGGCACATGCTCTCACTTCCCTTGGGTACAGGTCTGTGAGCGTACTTGCTGGGTCCCAGGGAGGCATATGTTTAGCTCTAGCAGACACTGCCGAACAGCTTTCCAAAGTGGTTAGACCATTTTATACTCCTCCCAGGAACACATGGGAGCTCCGATTATTCCAGATCCTCCCAACACTTGATCTGGCTCGTCTTTTTAAGAGGGGCCATTTTGGTGGATGTATACTTTAGTCTGTAATTCTTACAATCAAAGATAAACCAAGCTACATTTAAACCTAAAGCAAATTAACTTCCGTCAGTTTTGAGTACATAAATTGCCTTTCACATTCACTGCTCTTGGATATGTTGTAAAATAAATACAAGGGCAGATTTGCTCTTTTCTCAGTTTTTATTGCATGTGCTCTGCACTTGTTGGTTTAGTGAGTCATTTTGACAGGCTTTCGGGCAGGGTATTGTAGAGACCGTTCTGTGAAATCTGTATGCTCAAGAACTAGGCTGTATAGATCAGGCTGGAAAGAAAAATGGGTGGGGAAAGAAAGTTCAGTTTTCTTTTCCCTTTTTTTCATGGAGAAAGAACAGAGAACACAGGAAAAGGGACGGCATGGATCTGAAATAGATTTTGCCCACTTTCTTCCCAATCTCTCTGTTTTTGGAATCCTGGGTAAGATGTGATGGATGGGCAGACTTTAAAAAGTTAAGAGCATAGAGTGTCAAGAAGGAGGGCGATCAAGGGCTAAGTCCATTCAGTTGTCACCTGGACAGAGCCCAGGCATCGTCCCCTCCCCAACCTCCTCCTCCCAGTTCCTGCCCACCCCTTGTCCCTCTGTCTTAGTCCTTATCACATTTTAGGACATTCATTCCTCCAGCAGGAAATATCTCCAGGCCTTCTATATGGATGGCAGGTATCTAGGCACTAGGATTTCAACCATGAGCAAAGCAGAAAAAGTTCCTGCTCCATGGAGCTGACATTCCAGAGGGAAAAAAGAAGGATGTCAGTGTTTTCTACAATGGGCACGGGAGGCCTCAGGAGGCCTAAATGAAGTGGGAAGAGCCATGTAAAAATCTGGGAAGAGTTTTCGGACACATGCAAGGCCCTTGCGGAGAGAAGGGTATGGCATTGGGGGGACCACTCAGGATTTAGGGACCAGAGTCAGGTGAGCTCGTGGGGAGCAGTACAGCGAGGCATGCAGTGAGCTGGGAAATAGCCAGCTGTGGACTTTATTCCAAGAGTGGTAGGAAACCACTGGTGGCTTTGAGCAAGAGTGGACTTGACCCGACTTCAGTCTTAACTGGGTCACTCTGGCTGCTGTAACGAGTGACCCTGGTGGTGCAGAGTGGAGACATGGTCAGTTCTCTGAGGCCAGGGATGCTGTTCATCTCTGGTCAATCATCACCAGGCTAACGACCTATGAACGTAGACCTCCCTTGAGGCATTGGAGTGAACTCCTTGCCTTTTATCTTTTAGAAGCTAGATGAGGTGTGGTCCTTAACAGAAGGCTCAGCTTGGCTTCTCTATCAGGGCTGAGAGCTGCAGGAGGCAGAGAGACTGTGTTGCACCCATGAGACGGGTGAGGGGCACTCTCATTTGGACCCTCACACTGGCTAAGTGAAATGAAACAAGACTTCCATAAATAGCCAGTATCTGGGCACAAGGGTCAAGCTGACATCGTGTCTGTGACCCCAGAGGCCTTTATAGTGAGCTGGTGTGTCACAGGGTCACTTGCATTTCAGTGCTGGGGGTAACCCATGCAGAGAAGATGATAGTGGTTATTAGGGATCTGAGCTTCTTTCCAGTGAAGCCAAAATCTTTGGTCGTTCTCAATAGGGAGAGGGCTTTCTGGGCCTTCAGATGGTCAAGAACCCCATAGCAGCCTGCCAGTGTGAAACAAGGGCTCGCTTCCCTAATGCTCAGCCTCTGAGACTTTTACAAAAGGTGTTTCAGTTAAAACTGTATCGGAAACAAATATTAGATTGAGGATTAGAAATCTGTTTTGTTAGTTTGAGAACTACTACTAGGGGGATTATGTTTATTGAGTACTTTTTGTGTTTCAGGCACTGAACTAGCAATGGATACTGTCGTGTAATAAATAAAAAGCCAACTTTAAAATTCTGTGGTCACAGTGGACATTTGACACACATCAGCTCTAAGTCTCATGACGATCTATAAGCTGGTGTCATTATTCCCATTTTACAGCCCAGGAAACCAGGCTGAGATTCAAAAAGCTCATTCTTTTCCCTGCACAATGGAGTCTTCTTGAATATGTCATCATCAAATCCCCAAATCTCTTGAGACTCAGTTTACTTATCTCAAAATGAAAAAGTTAGATAAGACAACCTTCCAGGCCCCACCAGCTCTAACAGTCCAAGTATGACCCACCGTGGCCTCTCTCAGTAACTCAGGGAACGAAGCCCCCATCCACCGCCCACACCCACTTTGTGCTTCCTTTCCAGAGCTGCACTGGTTAAACATCATACTCATGTGTGTTGGCCGAATGGGAATCACCATTGCATTCCAAATGATCTGCCTGGTGAATGCTGAGCTGTACCCCACATTTGTCAGGTGAGTGCATGGAACAGGGGTAGCCAGTGACATGGCTCTGAACTCACCAGCTCAGTGGGAACCAACATCTCCAACAAGGTGCTTCCTCAAGATGCCCCCGCATTGCTCAGTTTGGACATTGAGTGGGATTGTTAAGAAATCACATTCAGAGAGATGGGGTTAAGCATCAAGAGAGGGTCAACCCATAATTACATCAAAAAATGTGAAACGGGACCCTGTGAGCTGACAGATGGTGTCAAAGTTGTTCTGTACATACAACAAGTACAAGAACAAAAGGCGGCTGGTGTAGAGAAGTGAGCACTGGACAGGGACTTGGGAAACCTGTGTTGTAGCCCTGTCCTTGGCACTAATTTATTGTGTAAACATCAGTCATTTCATTGACATTTCTGGGCATCATTTTCTTAAACAGCTGACATTTGTATAGTGACACATGAGTATTTCCATACTTGTGATTCCATTTAGCCCTTAAATTTGTTCTTGGGTATGATTATCCCCATTTTACATATGAGGAAGCTGTGATTTAGAAAGGGAAAGAAGCCGTGCAGGGGTCAGACAGCTAGAAAGAAGCAGGGCTGGGGCAAGGACCACATCTTCCTGACCTGGAACCCTGTGGTTTTTCCATTACAGCACATTACTGTTGTGTAAACTGAGGAACTTTTCAAAATTGTGGTAAAATATACATAATATGAAATTTACCATCTTAACCACTTTTAAGTGTACAGTTCAGTAATGTTAAGTACCTTCACACAACCAAGCTCCAGAACTCTTCTCTTGCAAAACAGAAACTCTGTACTCATTAAACACTAGCTCCCCATATTCTCCACCCTCCAGCTCCTGACAACCACCTGTCTACTTTCTGTTTCTATGAGTTTGGTTACTTTAAGTACCTCATATAAGTGGAATCATATAGTATTTGTCTTTGTACGATTGGCTTAGATCACTTAGTGTAACGGCCTCAAGGTTCATGTATGTTGTAGCATGTGCCAAAATTTTCTTCTTTTTAAAGGCTGAGTAATATTCCATTGTACATATGTACCACATTTTGTTTATCCATTCATCTCTCAATGGACACTTGGGATGCTCCACTGCTTGGCTATTGTGAATAATACTGCTATGGACATGAATGTACAAGTATCTCTTCAAGACATCTTTCAGTTCTTTGGGGTGGAATATCCAGAAGTGGAATTACTGGATCATAATGTAATTTCTATTATTAGTTTTTTGAAGGAACTGCCATTTTTTTTTCCATAATGGCTGCACCATTTTACGTTCCCACCAGCAGTTCACAAAGGTTCCAGTTCCTCCACATCTTTGCCAACACTTGCTAATTTCTGTTTGTCTTTTTGATAGTAGCCATCCTAGTGGGTTTGAAGTGTTATCTCATTGTGGTTTTGATTTCTCTGATGATTAATTATGTTGATCATCTTTTCATGTGCTTGTTGACTATTTGTGTATTTTCTTTGGAGAAATGTCTACTCAAGTCCTTTCCCCATTTTTGAACTGGTTTTGTTGCTGTTGAGTTGTAGCAATGGTTTATACAATCTGGAGATTGACCCTTTATCAGGTATATAATCTGCAAATACTTTAGCCCATTCCATAGGTTACCTTTTCATTCTGTTGATTGTGACCTTTGATGCACAGAAGTTTTTGATTTTGATGTGGTCTAATTTATCTCTTTTTACTTTTGTTGCCTTTTCTTTTGCTGCTGAAGAACTTACTTTTTTAAATCAAGTTTATTGAGGTATAATTGACATAGAGTAAAATTCACTGCTTCTAACATGCAGTTAGATTAGTTTGACGACACACACACACTGTCTCGCACATGTATATATAGTCATTTAGCCACTGCCACGATTAAAACAGAGAGTATTTCCACCACCCCCAAAAGGTTCTTCATGTCTCTTTGCAGTCAATCCCCTTTTCTTCTCATCTCCAGACCATGTAGTTTTAGCTTTTCCAGAGTGAGCTGTAAATGAAATAATAGGCCATGCCACCTTTTGTGTTTGGCTCCCTTCACTTAGCATGATGAAACTCACCCACTTGTTGGATGTATCAGTGTTTTGCTTGTTGTTGCTGCATAGTCCTCCAGCGTGTGAATGTCAGTGTGCCACATTTCATACACTGTTTAGCTATTCACCACTTGAGGGACGTTTGGACTGCTTCCTTCAGAGTGATTCTGATGCAGATGCTATAGACACTTGGATGCAGGCCTTTCAGTGGATGCATGTTTTCATTTACGTTGGGTTAAAAACTCAGGAGTGGAATTGTTAGGTCATATGGTAAGTGCGTGTTTAACTCTATGAGAAACTGTCAGACCGTTTTCCGAAGTGACTGTGCCATCTTGTGTTCCCACAAGCCATGTTTGAGGAATCCTGTGGTTCCACATTCTCATCAGCATTTGGTGCTGTCAGTCTTTTTTTTTTTTTTTTCAGATGGAGTTTCACTCTTGTTGCCTAGGCTGGAGTGCAGTGGCATGATCTCTGCTCACTGCAACCTCTGCCTCCCAGGCAGGTTCAAGCGATTCTCTTGACTCAGCCTTTTGAGTAGCTGGGACTATAGGCAGGCACCACTGTGCCCGGCTAATTTTTTGTACTTTTAGTAGAGAGTGGGTTTCACCATGTTGGCCAGGCTGGTCTTGAACTCCAGACCTCAGATGATCTGCCCATCTCGGCCTCCCAAAGTTCTGGGATTACAGGCGTGAGCCACTGCACCTGGCCTGGTGTTGTCAGCTTTCTAAAAGTCATTTTGGTAGGTAATGGTATTATTGTGACTTTATTTTTCTTAATTACTAATAATGTTGAGTGTCTTTGCCTGTACTTACTGCCTTCTGTACCTTGGAAGACTTAGTTTTAAATGAAGATTACTTTAATTGTAAAAGTAACCACTTTACTTAAAGTTCTAAGAAATTCTAGTTTGTTAGAAATTCCATATGTTGGCCGGGCGCAGTGGCTCAAGCCTGTAATCCCAGCACTTTGGGAGGCTGAGATGGGCGGATCACGAGGTCAGGAGATCGAGACCATCCTGGCTAATACGGTGAAACCCCGTCTCTACTAAAAAAATAAAAAAACTAGCCGGGTGAGGTGGCAGGCGCCTGTAGTCCCAGCTACTTGGGAGGCTGAGGCAGGAGAATGGCGTAAACCCGGGGAGCGGAGCTTGCAGTGAGCTGAGATCCGGCCACTGCACTCCAGCCTGGGCGACAGAGTGAGACTCCGTCTCAAAAAAAAAAAAAAAAAGAAATTCCATATGTTACCTTAAACTCTTTTTCCTCTGTATACACTGTTTCTTCTCCTTATGTCATCATACCGATAGTTTCTAGGAAACACCTCAGCTCCCCAGTCTCATCTTATACATGCACAGTGCTCTGAGCCCTTCAGTAAAGCCAGAAGACACCAGGATGGCCTTGATTCACTCTTACCTGACTAATCCTTTATTAAGAGGCCATGTCTGAGACTCTCATTGGTAAAAAGTTACTTGGACTGAGTACAGGAGATGAAGGCAAATTAAAGAGAAAACTTTCTATATTTGGCAGTTCTGAGCCCAGAGTCTAAAACAGCCAGGCCAAACAATTCCATTGTCATGGCCACTGGGCCAAGGGGACTGACTCAAAATGTAAACTGTGAAAGGTACTGAGTGCATAGTTCTCTAGGGAGAAAGGCCAAGTAATCCATCCCTGAGGAACCCTTGACCACTGCTCAGAGAGCCGGTGGGAGAATCATTCTTACTCACTAGGGAGGGAAGCTAGATGTTCAGAAAAAACTCTCAACTTCTTACGTACACACACGCGCACACACAAGGTAAGGCAGTCATTTAAGTTCCGATATTTCTAATCAATTGCATCAAATTTAATTTGCAGAGAAGGGATAATTTCTGTGACTTTATTACTTTATAAGCACTCCATGTTTAGACAGTCTCTATGTAAAGCATTTTGGCCCTGCCTCTGTTCCAGGCGGTTTCAGAGTTGGACTGCTCTTCTCCCCCTCACTTTGTGCAGCGCATATTGTAAGAACATTCATTCGGCATTAATACTCACTGCCTCGCTTTGAAAATGATCTTTCCATTTTTATCTCCTCACCTTCTTATGAGCTCTTTGAAAACAGAAACCCCATGTCAGGTCATACGTCTCTCTACCTCACAGAACTCATCTATGGCCACACTCACTACATGCTGTAGAATGACTCAATGAAGGAAGTACCACAAACATCTGAATTGTAAATAAGGTGCCTAGTTCCCTACTTCTTCTAGTTTCCATGTGCTTGCCATTTTTTTTTTTCCTTTTAACAATAATTTTTTAAAAATAGTAAAAAATAACGGAGTCTTTTCTTGCACCTCTTGAAAATCACACAAAAGCTATTAGAAGAATAAGGGAAAATGCAAATGCATTTGAAACCAGGGTAACATGAAAAGACAGTCTACAAGAGGAAGGGCTGCCTAGTGTGTGAGGTCTAAGGGGGTCTGAGAAGATTCCAGGAAAGGATCCCTGTGACAGCAAATCATAGGCAAGGCCAGCAGCTTTCCAAAGTAGACAGTGTGCCTTGAAGGGTGTGACCCACGGTCACTTGTTTGGAGGAACAGAATGACAGGTGCATGGGCTGGAGGTGGAAGCTCCCTTCCCTGGGTATTGTATGGTTGAAGGTGAAGCAGGGAAGGCAAGGCTGTAAAAGAAGATGTGCAGGAACTTTCAGACAGCAGTTACTGAGAGGCGGGTGGAGGAGACTAGTTCCACATCGTCAGCCGCTGTAGATCAGGAATAAGTGAGCTAAAAGCATCTAATCACATACAACCCTGATCAAAGAAAGAATTTCTACTAGCCCAGAACATGGCCTGGCTGCTTCCCCACAAACACTTCTAGATATGACTGATAGAGGAAGAAATCACAGTATGAAAAGACGAGTAATAAACCAAAAAGTAACTCATTCAGGAACTACACAAACATATCATGAGATAAAGGGCGAAAGGAGCAGAAAAAGCAAAAGGCAAATGAAGAATACTTACCAGAAAAATACTGTAACAACATAGATCAACGTTCTAACCACCTATACGACCAAAATGTAAAGTATTAATAAATCAGTCATCTTCATAAAAGTAAGAGTTTAAAGCAGAGGTATAGTTCTAGAGGGCATGTCTGACAAGACAATAGAAGACACTGAAGCTGTCTTAGGAAAGAAACAGAACAGAAAAATTAAGAGGTGGAGAAATTCTTGCATTTGAGACATGAAAATCAATGTGAGGAGAGGCAAGACAGGACTAAGAGTTGCAAAGTAAAATGGAAATAAGAAATAAGCAGAGTTTAATCCGGGCACAGCGGCTCATGCCTATAATCCCATCACTTTGGAAGGCCGAGGCAGGCGGATCACCTGAAGCCGGGAGTTCGAGATCAGCCTGGCCAACATGGGGAAACCTCGCCTGTACTAAAATTACAAAAATCAGCTGGGCGTGATAGTGCGTGCCTATAGTCCCAGCTACTCAGGAGGCTGACGCAGGAGAATCACTTGAACCCAGGAGGCGGAGGTTGCAGTGAGCCAAGATCGTGCCACTGCACTCCAGCCCAGGCAGGGAGACTCTGTCTCAAAAAAGAAGAAACAAACAAAACAAAACAAAAAACAAAGAAATAAGAAATAAGTAGAGTTTCAAAGATTTTATGTATGTATGTATGTATGTATGTATGTATTTATGTATGTATGTATGTATGTATACAGTCTGTAACTCTTTTGGTAAAAAAAAAGATATATATACACCCCCCGCCAACACACATACACAATAAATATACTTCAGGAATACATCTGAAAATAAAAGAATGCTTGAATCTATAAATTAAAGGGACACATGTAACAGGAAAAATATAACCCAGTGAACAATATTAGGACATATTTTTATTTGGTTACTATACATTTTTTTTTTTTTTTTTGATACGGAGTCTGGCTTTTTCACCTGGGCTGGAGTGCAGTGGCCGGATCTCAGCTCACTGCAAGCTCCGCCTCCCGGGTTCACGCCATTCTCCTGCCTCAGCCTCCCAAGTAGGACTATAGGCGCCCACCACCTCGCCCGGCTAGTTTTTTGTATGTTTTAGTAGAGACGGGGTTTCACCGTGTTAGCCAGGATGGTCTCGATCTCCTGACCTCGTGATCCACCCGTCTCGGCCTCCCAAAGTGCTGGGATTACAGGCTTGAGCCACCGTGCCTGGCATTTGGTTACTATACTTTAAAGATAGAGATAGAGTCACCAAGTAGTCAGACCGAAAGTTTGTCACCTATATAAGGAGAACAAATTGTTATCATTTCATGAAGACAGTCAATGCCTGCAATGACCTCAAGAAAATAAAGTATAATCCAATTATTTTTATTATTATTTTTTGAGACAGAGTCTCTGTTGCCTGGAGTGCAGTGGCGTGATCTCGGCTCACTGCAACCTCTGCCTCCCTAGTTCAAGTGATTCTTCTGACTCAGCCTCCTGAGTAGCTGGGATTACAGGCGTCCACCACCATGCCCAGCTAATTTTGGTATTTTTAGGAGAGATGGGGTTGGTCAAGCTGGTCTCAAACTCCTGACCTTAAATGATCACCTGTCTCGGACTCCCAAAGTGCTGGGATAACAGGTGTGAGCCACCATGCTCGAACCCAGTGAATTTTATCCAACCAAGCTCTCATTTCTATAGAAAAGCAATAGCCAATCATTTAAAAATACTCATATAATATGGTTCCTATGATCCTTTCCCAAAAAACCTGTTAGAAAAAAAAATTCAGTAAGTACAGTGACGAATGGAGTAATGTGTCAGAATTATTGGTAGTGATCATTGAAATTGATATTAAAAAGAGTGTGTTTTCGGCTACAAAACAGAATATAATATCACAAATCTGAAAATAAAAAGTATAACTAATAAAGATTGAAAAAAGAAAAGAGAGAGAATGTTGGAGATGGTGTAATACACTGATTTCTTCAATCCACTTTTTTTTGTTGGAAAAGTGTATCATTAAAAACTGACAAGTATAATTTGTTCAGCAGCAATATATTTGTAAAAGCTGATAAGTATATGTGCTGCCGAAGCGAGCACGTGTAAAAGCTGATAAGTAACATCCTAGGTATATTTTAAGATATAAAGGAAAACACTAAAAGTAATGATATAATCAACTAAATCAGGTCATGGAGGAGGGATGGTTTGAGGAAGAAGTACAAAAATACTAATTTTATGATTGTTCATAATAGGAAGTTAGTCAATACTGTCTAAAGAAATAGAGTATTAATTATATAAGGTTATACAGGTAATCATTTGACTAAAAATACAGCCCTTCCAAATTATCAGGAAAAATACACATAACCAACACGCACCGAAAATAAAAGACACCAGAAGCAATAAAAAGCCCTGGTGTGAATAGATGATAGAATATGCATAGATGACAGCATTGATATGACAGAATTGACATGATAGAATTAAGACCAAACATTTCTGACATTTGAATAAAGGAAAGGAGGCTTAACTCCTTTATTGGAAAAAAAGATGACTCCCTAGCTTGATTACAAAGCAAAATCCAACAATATGCCTGCATATATAAAGTATAACTTTTCTTCAGAAAAGCTAAAAGGAAAGAATGCACAAAAGCATACTAGGGAAATATATAGCAAGTGCCATAATCTAATCAAAGTTGAATTTATGGGAAAAGGTACTAAATAAGATAAGGAGGGCCCTAAATAGTGATAAAGAAAGAATCCACAATGGTTTTAAAGGGGATTTAAAAAAATATTTAATAGAAAATTCCAATAATATTTAAATTGCTCTAAAGCCTAGAAAAAGAAGGACATTTTCCAAGCTTAAAATATAAAATTAGCATAATATTGGTACCAAAGAACAACAAAGACAAAGGAAATGAGGAAACTACAGACATATATTTGTGAACATTGATCTAGAAATCCTAAACAATATATTATCAACCAGTGGAGAACATTAAAATAATTGCTATTCTGTGTCTTAGATGAATTACTCCAGGAGTGCAAAGATGACTCAGTATTAGAAAACCTCACAGTATAAATCAAGTTTGTAAGTCAAAAGAGAAAAATTATATTATTATCTCTACTGATACTGAAAGGCATTCAATAAAATTTCCACCTCTACATTTGTTTTAAAAATTTCTAAGAGATGATATAAGCATTTATATCATTTAGGATATAGGTCATGGAGGGAGGGCTTGGGAAAGAAATATAAATATATGAATTTTGTAATTAGTCATTGTAGGGAGTAAGAAATTATGCAAATAATTGCAATAGAGGAAGCTTAAAAATAATACCCTAAAGGATAGAACTTTTCCTGATTTATTATTCCTATTTTAATCATGTTTTCAAAACAAAGCTCAAGATTGTTTCTAGGAATACAAAATTGAGCATGGAACAAAGTGAAATTTACAATTTCTGACATCCAATAAAAAATTACCAGGCATACAAAGAAGTAGGAAAAGAGAGCCTATCTTGAGGAGAAAAATAAATACATTCAAACTGACCTAGAAATGGCACAGATGATAGAATTAGTGGACATGAACATTAGAAGAGTTATGATACCTATATTCTCTATGTTTAAGAACCTAGAGTAAAGATTGAGCATGTTACGTAGAGATAAGGAAAAAAAATGTAAGTCCCAAATTAAACTTCTAGAGATAAAAACACAATGTCTGAGATGAAAAATATACCACACGAGTTAACAGCAGATTAAACATTATGGAAGGAAAGATTAGTGAACTTGAAGATAGCAATTGAAACTCAAAAAGGAAAGACAGAGAGAATCAGTGAGCTGTGAGACAATTCTATGCATGTAATTGGAGTCTGTAGAAGTGAGTAGGAGGGGTTAATAGAGAGAAATAATGCTTAAAATTTATTCAAATTTGATGAAAACTTCAAATACATAGATCTAAGAATCTCAATAAATACTAACCACAAAAAACATCAAGAAAGGCACATCATAAAAATCTTTAAAAAGGCCAGTCTGGGTAACATGGTGAAACCTTTCTACAAAATCTACAAAAATTAGCTGGGTATGGTGGTGCGTGCATGTAGTCTCAGCTACCATGGAGGCTGAAGAAGGAGGCTTGCTTAAGCCCGGGAGGTGGAGGTTGCAATGAGCTGAGATCACGCCACTGCACTCCATCCTGGGCAACAGAGCAAGGCCCTGTCTCAAAACAAAACAAAACAAAACAAAACAAAACAAAACAAAAAAACCTTAAAAGCAATAAGAGAAAAAAGATATCACAAATAGGAACAAAGATAAGAATGACAGAAAATTTCTTATTGAAAATGATACAAACAAGAAGATGGTAGAAAAACATCTTTAAAGTACTGAAAGAAAGAAAAGGAAACTGCCAATCTAAAATTCTTGACCCAGCAAAATACTTTCAAAACAAATGGAAAATAAAGACTTTTTCGAACTTACAAAGTCTGAAAGAATTAATCACCAGCAGACCTATACTACAGGAAATACTAGTCTTGAAGGTCTTTCAGAGAAAATGAAAACAGTATCAGATGGAAATCTACATCTAACAAAAAAATGAAGAGCACTGAAAATGATAACTACATAGGTAAATGGACATTTTTTTTTCTGGTTATTTTCTTTAAAAGACAATGAACTTTTTAAAGCAGGGATTGGCAAACTTTTCCTGTACAGAGCTGGATAGCTAATGTTTTAGGCTTTGTAGATCACATATAGTCTCTATTGCATATTATTCTTTGTTTCTTTAAAAAACCTTTTAATC
Source organism: Rhinopithecus bieti (assembly GCF_001698545.2). Taxonomy (NCBI): domain Eukaryota; kingdom Metazoa; phylum Chordata; class Mammalia; order Primates; family Cercopithecidae; genus Rhinopithecus; species Rhinopithecus bieti. The sequence continues at coordinate 335,734 of NW_016815616.1, read as the reverse complement.
ATGTGAAAACCATTTCTAACTCAAATCTAAAAATGCTGTCTTTGGCCTGTGGACTGTAGTTTGCCAATCAAAACAATAATCACAATGTGTTGTGCAAAGTCTGGGAGGGAAGAATACAAGTATACTATTGTAAGTTTCACATATAATCTATGAATGTTACAATATTACTTGAAGGCACTGTGATGAAAGAGTTAGGTTTACTATAAACCTAAATCAAAAATTAGAAAACAAAATAATTATAGCTATTAAGCCAACACAGAAAATAAAGTGAAATCATTTAAAATAACTTGTAAGAAGGCAGAAAAAGAAAGGGTTACAAAGGACAAACAGAACAAAAAGAAAACAAATAGCAAGATGATAGATTTAAACTCGATCATACTAGTAATCACAAGAAATATAAATGGTCTAGATACTCCAGTTAAAAGGCAGAGATCGTCAGATTGGACAAAAAAGTGAAACTCAATCACCTGCTGTCTACAAGAAGCTCACTTTAAATATAAGGGGGGCGGGGAAGATAGTTTAAAAGTGAAAGCATCCCCAGCAACTCTTCAAGTGGAAAAAGCAACTAGTCACAGTTTAAATCTCATTCTCCCAAGAAAATGCTCATCTTAGCACAGACCAAAGCTTGCAGCCACAGGAAAGGAGCTTGAAGTTGGAATTTCAACGATTAGTCTTTTCTTTCTCAACAACTACAAACTCAGCACCGTATTACCCTCATCAACACTACAGATCCCCCGTGGTGCTAGTGCTAGAAGCTGGAATCCATGTTTTTCTCGGGAAGATCTACTTAAGGCCTGTTGCCCTGGGCAACAAATCTCTGGATCACATGCATAAGGAACCGCATTCACTGACTCTTAACCAGTGAACACCAATGGCAGATCCCTCATTCTGATTAGGTCTCCTTTTCCCCCCATGTGCCTCCTCTAAGGGTCACTTGTTGGCTATTGAGGTGATGGATTGGTGAGTCAGTCCCTGGTGCAGATCAGTCAGGATTTCCCTCCTGGCTTGACCCCACTCCCAGGGTCTTAGGGCTGGGAAGGGCCCAAATCCCACTAGACTCAGCCACTCCCAGACATTGTGCTTTCCTCACAGGTGATGTCAGGTCATGGACCTAGGACAGGAGTGTGGTAAAATTGAAGTTGAGAGCAGGGAGCATGTGTTCTTTTTATCTTTGTAAGTCTTGCAGCAATTCTTCAGGAATTACACACCTAAGAGCTAAATATTTGAATGTATAGTTAAAAAGAGGTAAGCTCTCTGCCACTGCATGGGCAATGGATGGCTCATATCCACTTTCGCTCTAGCCTATTACCTCCTCTCAATACCCTCTGGGCTGGTCCTCATGGTTCCTCTTGACCCATGCAGTTTTCTTCTGAGGTGCTGAGCACTGGACACCCACAGCAAGCTGCAGGTATTGGCATTGTGTTTGTTTTAGGATCAGGTTAACATTTGGAAAAGCGAAGCACAGAATTACCATATTTTTTGTCCTTTGTATTTTATCAGGAACCTCGGAGTGATGGTGTGCTCCTCCCTGTGTGACATAGGTGGGATAATCACCCCCTTCATAGTCTTCAGGCTGATGGAGGTTTGGCAAGCCTTGCCTCTCATTTTATTCGGTAAGATTTTGTGAAGCATATATTTCTTCTTTTCCAGCTTGGCAGTGGGCTCAGCATGGGTGCAACTGAGTGTGAGTACTCAGTCATATTTGTTGAGTGAAAGGAATGATATCTCTCAGTGAGTTTACAAAAGGCAAGGATGGTGCATGCTCTTGGGATGTCTCCTGGCTTATTCTGTCTTGCTTCATGGGAAAGATAAGAAACCATTCCTAGGATATGGGTCAGGGATTTCCATCCTCTGGCTCTGGACTCTGTGGACTCCAGTCATTCATACTATAGGACAGAATCTGAGAGACTTTTTGACGTAGTCTCCTGATAAATGTGATCACCAATTCTTACACATTTAACATGTAATTGCTAGAGTCTTGAAGATGCTGAATTATCACCTGTCTTCTGTATCTAGATCTTAACAATTGAGAACACTCACAAGGAGATGAGTGGGAATCAAAGTTCTGTATCAGCTTTCTTCCTGATACAGTTGGATGAGAGAAGGGAGAGGGGATTCCTACTTCTCTCTCCAAACCTAGGCCAGGGAACTTCCAAGACCCTGCTTACCCACTTGATAGAAGGCAACAATTCCTGGTTGTTTGCAGAGACCTGCCATGCCTGGGCACAGCTGAATTCAAAAAGAGGGGTGGAGGAAGAGATAGGGAAAGGGAGAAAGGAAGAAGGAGGGAGAAAGGGAAGTAGAAGGCGACGGGAAAAAAGAGGGAAAAAAGAGTGATGGGAGGGATCCACCCTGCCCGCATATAGACTGTGCTCTATAGCTAATTCTATGTGTATGTGTACCCCAATCAACAGATCCCCAAATACTTAAACATCAGTTACCAGGGAACTTTATACTTCTGTCGAAGTAGACTGAAGGCAATGTTTCCTTTACTCACTCTGACATTTCCCAGTTATCCTACTGTTTTAATTTTCTTTTATAAATGTTCCTAACTTTTTTTCTTTTAAAAAAATAGTATCTGTCCCATCTGTGTTGTCTCTTCCTCTCTTTGGCTGGCTGTGATTATTTCTGTAAATGACATTGGCCGTGCTCTAATGGCTCCATTTGCAATCTGTTTCCTTTGAAGGGGTGTTGGGCCTGCTTGCTGCGGGAGTGACGCTGCTTCTTCCGGAGACCAAGGGGGTCGCTTTGCCAGAGACCATGAAGGACGCTGAGAACCTTGGGAGGTGAAGCCCATGGTGCCCAGGACTCTGAGGCCCATGAGTCTGACCCGCCATCCAAAAGGGGCCTAATATCACTCCACGTTCCTCATTTCCTCTATCTTAAAAGTTTAGGAGAGCTTTACAGATATTTGTGTGTCTTTTTATTACTCCCAGAACTGCTGTGAGGGAAAAAAACCATGATAGCCACTGACTTTATGTAGGAAAATAATGAAGAGCATGAGTTGACAGTTATCTGTTCTCAACCGCATAGCAGAGAATGATTTGTCTGTGATGTTGGCTGTGGTGCACCAAGATCCCTAGCTCATCCCAAGAGTTACAAGATCTCTAGATCACCCCAAGAGTTACATGATCCCTAGCTCAACCCAAGAGTTAATGACTCTGAGTGGAGAACATTTTTAATTCAATCTTCTGTCCTCTGAGCCACTGTCTCAGATTCTTTAGTAACTTTCTTCACGAAATTCTTTTGACAGAGAGCAAGATTTGCTGAAGTTTCATATTCTAGTCTTAGAGTAATAAAAAAGGAAATGAAGGAACAGTGCTTGATGAGGTGATCTCTCTCAGGATCCTTTACAGGCTCAGTTCTATGGATTCCACAGCAAGGATGCGTGTGTCCTCGTGAATAGAGACAGAAAAGTCTATGCAGTCCTACAGACTTAGGTTTGAACCTAGGTCACCTGACTCAGTAGGCCATGTGACTTTGGGAATGTCATCGAACCCTATGGAGCTTTCTTTTTCATTTAATTTCCATGCCTGCAAAATAGTCACAATAATACTTAATTTACAGAGTTTCTTTAAAGATCCAATCAGATTAAGTAGGTGACAGTGACTAATCCATTGCCTGGCACATAGTAGGTGTTCAATAGAGCTCAGATTTTCTCCATTCTTCTTGCAAATTGTGCTGTTTCCCCAGTGATCCTCAAAACTAAGTGTGTAGAAAAAGCACAAAGGGAACAGGCTAAAATGCTAAATTCCTTGGCCTTCTTGATTTTTGATTTAGAATGTGAATGATGCAACTCAGGAATCTGTTTTAATAATCTCTGCCAGTGATGCCCATGCAGATAGGCACTCTGTACACCTCACTTGGAAAAATTCTGGATTTCTCAGTACTGATAAGGGCAAAACACTATTTTAACAGTAAATACATTTTCTAGTTGCTGATGATTTCCTTCTTTTTGATCCCAAATGTTGTGTTATCTGATTTAAAGATGTTTCATTCTAGTTTGTTAACAGCCACTTGGTTGCTTTTTTTTTATTTTTTTTTGACTTGGAATCTCCCTCTTGTTGCCCTGGCTGGAGTGTGATGGCATGATCTTGGCTCACCACAACCTCCGCCTCCCAAGTTCAAGTGATTCTCCTGCCTCAGCCTCCTGAGTAGCTGGCATTACAGGCATGTGCCACTGCGCCCGGCTAATTTATTATTTTTAGTAGAGATGGGTTTTCTCCATGTTGGTCAGGCTGGTCTTAGACTCCTGACCTCAGGTGATCCACCCAACTCGGCCTCCCAAAGTGCTGGGATTACAGGCGTGAGCCACCACACCCGGCCTGGTAGTCTTTTAAGATGTTCTGTTTAATCCCTTCACTCCCTCATCCTAATCATTCCCACCCTGCCAGGGGAGGCGGGTGCTGCTGCCCAGAGCCCTGAACCCCCTGAGCATCCTCAGTTTTCGACAATACTCTTCACACATTATAATAATTGTTTATTTCATTGTCTGTCTTCTCCACTATACCAATTCCATAAACAGTAGCCACAGTCTATGGCCAGAGTGATCATGTTGATTACTCCTTCTTCCCCACTTGCAAGGGGAGAATGTCAGGAATGGAAGTGACTGCAACTCTAGCTAAGCTTCATAGGGTGCTGACTGTGTGTGTGTCAGCCTCCCTGAAATGTGCATTTCACCAAATCCTCCCAAAACACTGGGAGGCAGCTACTATGGTTATCAGACCCATTCCACAGATGAAGGAGATAATGACATGTATCCCAAAAGTCACCGGATTCAAAATGAGTTAGCCAGCAACATGATCAACCTTCTACTTCAGGGGTTGTCTGACTCTTTCTGGAAAGGGCCAGATAGTAAATATTTCAGACTTTGGGGCCCTGTGGTCTCTCTTGCCACTACCCAGTTCTTCCCCTGCATGGGAGAAGCAGCTATAGACAATGCATGAAGGAATGGTTGTGTCTGGATTCCAGTAAAATGCTGTTTATGGATGTTGAAATTTGAATTTCATGTCATTTTTTAAGTGTTTTGAAATATTTTCATTTTTTCCAACTATTTAAAATGTAAAAACCATTTGTAGTTCACAGGTTGTACAGAAACAGGCTATAAGCTCAACTGGGGCCATAGGCTGTAGTTTGCTAAGCCCTTTTCTTCTTTGTTGTTTGTCATTGTTAATTTCTCTTTGTCTTGACACTTATGCATTTCTTTGTACAACTTTGCAACAGTTTCATCATCAACAAACTGATTGCTTATTTATTTATTTATTTTAACTTCAACTCTTAACTTTGTTGTTACAGAAAAGCAAAGCCCAAAGAAAACACGATTTACCTTGAGGTCCAGACATCAGAACCCTTTGGCACCTGAGAGAGATGCTTTGCGGGGATGGAGTGTTGGAGGGATGAAGATGGCGTTATCTTCTGCAGAAATTCCTAGACGCCTTCACTTCTCTGTATTCTTCCTCATACTTGCCTACCCCCAAATTGATATCAATCCTAAAGAATGGTTTGCGTGGGCTTTGTTTTATTTTGTTTTCTTTCTTTTAAGCTCTCCAAAGCCTTGGCTATCTTCCACCTGTGCATTCGTTCTAGGGAATGCTGTTGGTGCTATTGTTATCAGGCACTTAATTATCTAAAGACTCTTGAAGATCAGTAGAATTTAAATATTGCTAAAAAAGAAGCCTGTGTAATTGGGTTCCTAGAATAAGTATTCTAGAAAGAATTTTCTAGAAAGAAAATTGGTTTGATTCACTCTCTGAAAGAAAATGCCTTTGCGTTTGTAGGTGTCTATATTGGTGAAAGCCTTTCAACATGTAGATTGCTTGGAGAGTACGATCAGCCTTCCATATCCGTGGGTTCCACATCTGTGGATTCAACCCACTACAGACTGAAAATATTTGGGTAGCTGGGGTTGGTGGCTCACGCCTGTGATTCCAACACTTTGGGAGGCTGAGGCAGGAGGGTCGCTTGAGCCCAGGAGTTTTCGACCAGTGTGGGCAACAGTGAGAGCCCGTGTCTACAAAAAAGAGAAAAAAGTTAGCTGGATGTGGTGGCCCACACCTGTAGTCTCAGCTATTAGGGAGGCAGAGGTGGGAGGCTCACTTGAGCCCAGAAATTCAAAGCTGCAGTGAGCCATGATTATGCCATTGCATACCAGCCTGGGCAACAGAATGAGACTCTCTCAAAAAAAAAAAAAAAAAAAAAAAAAAAAAAAAAAAAAAAAGAAAGAAAGAAAAGAAAAAAAGAAAAGAAAAGAAAGAAACGAAAATATTTGTGCAGAAAAGATGTTTGCGTCTGCACTGAATGTATACAGACTTTTTTTGTCATTATTCCCTAAATAATATGGTTTAGCAACTACTTACATAGCATTTACATTATACTAGGTATTATAATCTAGAGATGATTTAAAGTATAAGGGAGGATGTAGGTTATATGCAAAAATGACATCATTTTATATCCAGGACTGGAACATTCTCAGATGTTGGTGTCCATGGGGGTCCTGGAAACAATCCCCATGGATACCGAGGGGCAACTGTATTGGTTTTTAGTACGGAAACTCTGCCAGCAAACCATGTCCTCGTGACCTTTACATACACATGATAGAATAAAACATGCTCCTCATTCAAACACCAGAAGCACCATGGCCATTTCCGGGAAGACATCTCTGTCCCCTTGTTCCAGGAAATATTTTATTCTATCTCATTCTTGGTTTTGGTTCTCCTTGGTGATTCTAGAAGGTCAATGCCTGTGCAAGCCATGAGATATCACAGTAAATATACCAAAGAGAGTTCACTTCACAATGGGTTCTGTGCTTCCTGAACCCTACACCATGATTTTGTTCCTGGAGGACACAAAAACCTTGATTTTAAAATTTCTTTATCTGTCAGACAAATCACAAAGATAACAATAGCCAGTCTTCAGAGTACATCAGGAAAAAGCTTCTAATGGGAATTGGAGGCATGGTGAAATACATGTGGCTGTATTATAGACACTTCTAGCCTGATCTAGCTGAGGTCAGTGATAGCCACAAGGACTTAAGATCATGGAAGTGGGTGCCAAGCAGCACTTTGGTTGTTCTTTGAGAATAGACATTGCTACCTGGAAACCCAAATCTTTTCCCTGGGAAAAAAAAAAAAAAAATTCTCAATGGTGGAGTGAACCTAGCTCTTCATTCCAGTGTTGGAAGCAAAGCCCTTACCCTGTGTCTTATACTTTCTGATGATAATGATCACACCATTTACTGGTCACAAATTTGTAAATCGTAGGCTTTGAATGATGTTTTCAAATGTGTATTAAAAATGTCCTCTCTAATCTTTCTAAGAATCCTCTTGGCAAAACTTCTGTGGAAGGCCTTAAACAAAATAAAAGTCACCATTAAAAACAGTGACACTCCCTGGCTAAACTTCCTTATGGCTTGTGGACATGTGTGAAAAAATGAGCACGTGTGCTGTTCTTGCAGCATAAGGCACAGCTAGTGTGTACTTATAGCACACAGCGGCATTGGTGCGGGTCACAGTAAGGTTTGTCTGACCATTCAGGAAGTGGATCTGGGAGAGTGGCAGGATCCCTGCAGGTGTGTCTGCTCACCCTCTCCCAAGGGAGGGAGGGAGCGTAATTCCACAGAGTGGTTTAAAAATGGAGCCATGGAAACAAAGTGTATTTCATATTGCCTGATGCATCATGAAGGGACATTGAGGACCCTTCCCTTCCCGCCTTCCTCACTGTTGCTGTGACAGAGCCAACGTCTGTCTTGATAAAAGTCGGGGGCGGGGAGTGTGGTGAAAGGCATCTGGCAGTGTGAAGGCAGAAATAAGTGGGTTGGGGGCCAGATGGCGTTCAGATGCTTAGAAAGGCTGGTAGCTGTGACTTGGGCATCAGGAAACATACAAAGTCCCTGGTCAGGGCCTTGCTGTGAAATGCCCGGGCCCTTCCTACAGGGGCAGTGCTGTGGAGTTCCCTGCCATTCAGCAAGCGTGTGCCGTGAGCTGGGGGATGCCCCAGTCCTCCTAGGCTGGTAAGAGAGTCCGAAGATAGTCACAGCAACGAATCATGCAAGAATTCTCATAGCAGTGGGGGGCACTCAGGTGGTGCTGTGAACATCAGAGCAGCACGCCTGACCCTATGCGTAGATGGAGGGAATCTGTAGATCCCTGCAGTCACCTCCTCAATCCTGCCCCGACATGTCTTCATGTGGGTCTTTTAATGAAATAAGTAAAATTTTACCTTGGTCAGCAAGTGATGGGTGTGGGGGCTGCAGACCAGGAAAGATCAGGATGAGGTGGTAGCCAGGGGTCTGGTGGTCCAGGGACAGGTGTCTGACAGAGCAGGAGGGATGGCGATGGAAGGAGCCTGTCACTTTCTGCCTTGTTGCGGAGGACACAGCTTTCTGTCCCAGTAGGAGGGAGGCAACTTTCTGTCCCGGAAGGAGACTGGACCCTGGCATGAGCTGGATGTGGTTCCAGGATCTTCTCCACTACCTGTTGATTTTATGGCCTGGAGCAGGGTCCTTGACCATCTGAGACTCTGTCTGAGACTCTGCCTCCTTATGGCACCCCACTCCCAGTGGTTGTGAGGATTCCAGGAACTGCAGGTTTCTCCCGGCAGAGCCCCAGAGTCAGTGTGGGGTCTGCTGCGGCATCAGGTGGCCTCCTAGCCACGTGGTCTCATAGCAGCAGCTTATGGTGGATTCAACAATCTCCAGCTGAGGAAAGATTGACTGTCCCTTGACGCTTACTCCCTATACCTGGTTGCTAAGGGCAACATGTCCTATTGTTCATCCCACCTGCACCTCTGCCCAGTAGGTGGCAGGTGAATGTCTGATGTTTTGAGACATCAACAGAGCAGGCAAATTAGAGATCTATTTGACTTAATTTAAGAGATACCTTACAAAAGGTCATTTATGAGACACAATGATAAAGACTCAGTCATCGCCACATTGGGAAGTTGAGGAAGCTAAGTTCAGAGATGCCAAATGACTTGTGCTGACTAGCACACAACGGGACCTTGAATTTCCATCTTCTGGGTCAGATTACAGGAGGAGCAAGTATAAGTTTGCAAATTAAGCAGGAAGGAGGGAGGTTGGAGGGAGCTAGCTTTAGAGGCTGTGTCCTCTTTGGAATGAGCTTCCTGGCATTAATGATTGGGCATTTGTCCCTGGCCTCATGCTGCTGAGCAGGACAGAGGGAAAACCTAAGTGTGCCCTGGGCAGAGTTCGAAGATCCCATCCCAGAGTGGTGACACTCTTGGCATCCTGTGCTCACTTGCTGATTCTGCTGTTCAGCCTGGACGGTGGCATTTATCCTCTTCAGGGTTCCTGTCTGAGTAGAGCATTTCATCTTTTTATGCCATTTGTAAAAAGGATATATACATGGAAACTACATACACATCTCGACATTCACATACACAGCTAAATACACAGCTACATCCACATATGGTCTGGTTTATGAGGGTATTGGATTAATTTCAAACCTCTCGTAGAGTACGTGCTGCTTTCTCTGACCAATCTCATCATTCGGTTAAAATAAACATGAGATTCTGGTTGTCTGGGAGTTTTGAGGAGTGGCAAATTTGTGACTATAAAAATAACAATAGCTCAGATGTATTCAGAGCTTGCTGTGTGCTAGCTACTGTCCTAAGCACTTTCCTATGTTATCTTGTTAAATTCTCATAACACCTCTGTTATATTGGGTAATATTACCTAATTGTAAAGAAAAGGAAACTGAGGCATTAGAAGGCTAAGTGGTTTGCCCAACATCACCAGGTAGTAAGTAGAAGAACCGGTAGTCTCGCTCCAAAATCCAAGTTTTAAAGCAGGATACTGCATTTCCAACTGACATCTGGGCAATAGTATCCTTATGCATTGCGAAGAAAAACCTCCCAAAACCAAAAGAAAAAAAAAAATTCATTCTTTTGTAGAGAATCATTCTTTTATTTTCCTTTGTGTGCAGTCTTTATTTCAGTTTTCTTTTTCTTTTTCTTTTTTTTCTTTTTTTGAGACGGAGTTTCGCTCTTGTCACCCAGGCTGGAGTGCAATGGTGTGATCTCTGTTCACTGCAACCTCTGCCTCCCTGGTTCAAGCAATTCTCCTGCCTCAGTCTCCTGAGTAGCTGGGATTACAGGTGTGCCACCATGCCCAGCTAATTTCTATATTTTTTAGTAGAGATGGGGTTTCATCATGTTGGCCAGGTTGGTCTATAACTCCTGACCTCAGGTGATCTGCCCACCTCAGCCTAGCAAAGTGCTGGGATTACAGGCGTGTGCCACCATCCCCAGCCTATTTCAAATATTTGTTAAAACACCATTGTTATTCCTCAGGACAAGAGCAAAAAACATCCCCCAGAGCATAGCTTGCGTGGTCCCCGATTGCAGGCTCCGTTTCTGGAAGGTTCAGGTACAGTGCGGGAGTCCATTTGTCTACTTGGCTACATCCCCGACTGAGGTGTCACGAGGTCAATGTTACTCAAGTTCCTGGCAAACCAAACTCCCGCAAACAGTCCCAGATTGAGGATCAGGTTCCTCTGGAATCATTCCTATCAGTGGCAAAGTGGTGGACACCCCACGACAGTCTCCCCCATTGTCAGGAACTTCAGGAGCTTCATTGGCTAAGCCTGCAGCATCCAGGGTGACCTGGTTGGAAGCCAGAGTAGTTGAGAATCACTCTTTTGGAGACAAGACTGAAGAGCATTTCCTGGCTGGTCTCAGCAGGAAGTTCTCAGGGTGGCTGCTCCTTGATGGTGTGAGAAGCACATCCTCTTTAGAACTGCAATAACCAAGCACCAATCTGCAACTAGGGCTACAGTGAGTTTGCCTCGATTATTGCTAAATTGCAGTTTACCTGATGCCTCACTTGTGATTTCGTTTAAAAACTTTAAAATACCAAGAAACAGGAAAAAAAAAAAAAAAGTAAAATTCACTTTAAATCCCACCACTTAGAAGAATTCTATGGAGGAAAACTGAAGGTTGGTCACCGCCCCGTCTCCCCTACCCCAGGGAGTCAGTGTTGACAGGCGGTGAGTTTCCACCCTTCCTCTATAGATGGAGCTTGCTGACTAAGGGAAAAACATCAAGCTTTTAAAGTTCGCTTTTTTCAGAGGTCTTACTGAGGACTACAGCCCAGGAGAAGTCTTTCAGAGAGTTCCTGTCAAACTGCTCCAGAACGCCATTTTGGCTCAGAATTTATATGCGGGTCATGGAGGTTCAGTGCAAAATCACATCAAGCTTGTTTGTAAGTTACATGAAAGTAGAATCAATCGCATTAAGGTGTGGGAGCAGGAGCACGTCTGGTTATAGAGTACAGTGGCACAGTCACTAACCCTGTCAGACGTTATCTTCCGTGTGGGAAAAGGCAAGGCTAGAGGCATTCAATACTTTTTTTTTTTTTTTTTTTTATTTTGAGACAGAGTCTCACTCTGCCCTGCAACCTGGAGTGCAGTGGCATGGTCAGGGCCCACTGCAGCCTCTGCCTCCCTGCCTCAAGTGATCCTCCCACTTCAGCCCCCCTAGTAGCTGGGACTACAGGCATGCGCCACCATGCTAGGCTAATTTTTTGTATTTTTAGTAGAGATGGGGGTCTCTTGCCATATTGCCCAGGTTGGTCTCAACTCCTGGACTCTAGTGATCTGCCTGTCTTGGCCTCCTAAAGCTCTGGGATTACAGGCATAAGCCATTGCGCGTGGCCAAGTCATTTAGCTTTCGAGGAAAGACGTGACTCAGGCAAGAAGCATGGGGGCTTCTCGGGCTCCATGTGCTCCATCCTGCTTTATCTTCAAAGCACCTTTCCAGGGAGCTGCACGGCCTCCCACTCAGGGGTTTTGTGAAACGATGTTGGTAAGCAGAAATGAGCACACCTGGCTTCTTACCTTTCTTACAAGCCATGTACAAAAGTATCAGGCAGGATGACCTTCTGAAGCAGCAAGAATGCGTGTTTCCCCCACACTCTTCCTTTCAACCCCTATTCTGGCGACCATTGCCAGCTGAGTGGCCAAAGGGGAACCAGAAGACAAAGGCTGCAGACCCCCTGCATTGGGCGGCAGGCCAGCTACGACAGAGCCTCAGGACACCAGCGCGGGTCTCCCTGTCAATGGAGGAAGTAGAGTTGTCGGGGCTGAGAAAGCTGGCTCCTAAGAGGTGCATTAGTCTGAGTGAAATTCGCCTATGAGTAGCCAAAATCTCCAAAATATCAGGGGCTTAAACAAGATAAAATTTCTTTCTCATGTTTAAGAAGCTTGAAGGACAGAGTGCAGCGCTTGTGTGGGATGTGGCAGAGACAGGCCCAGGTGCCTGCCATCTCATTCTGTGGACAGCGCTTCCTCCCCGAGGTCCACGCTGGCTGCTGGGCTCCCCATTACATGCAGGAGATGGGGTACCACGAGGAACACAGATCCTCCCTTTAAGGGCACTTCTGGACACTGCCCGCAGCCTATCAACTGGACCTCATGGTCAGAATATCTGGAGAAGTGGGTGGCTTCGGGCCTTTCCTAGAGTTGGGTTGCTTTACTGTGGAAGTAGGTGAGAGGAGATGGGAGGTGGCCGAGTGCGTCTGCTCTGGTTGGAGGGGTGGATGACCTTGAGGGTCTGAGTAGGGACCTGCTTGGTTGCTGTAGGTGGCCATGACCATGCCCACCTGGGGTCCCTGAGCAGGTGGACCTGAGGCAGCTCAGAGATTCCTTGTGCCGTGGGGGTAGGGGGAGCAGCATGATGTGACTTAGGGCTTGTCATGGCTGGTGATATGGTTTGGCTGTGTCCCCACCCAAATCTCATCTTGAATTGTAGCTCCCATAATTTGCACGTGTCATGGGAGGAATCCAACTGGAGGTAATTGAATCATGGGGGCGGGTCTTTCCTGTGCTGTTCTCGTGATGGTGAATAAGTCTCACAAGATCTGATGGTTTTATAAAGAGGAATTCCCCTGCACAAGTTCTCTCTTCCCTGACACCATGTAAGATGTGCCTTGCTCCTCCTTGCTCTTTTGCCATGATCATGAGGACTCTGCAGCCATGTGGAAATGTGAGCCTATTAAACCTCTTTCCTTTGTAATTACCCAGTCTTGGGTGTATTTTTATTAGCAATGTGAGAATGAATGAATACAGCTGGGATGAAGTTTCCACCCACAGCTAGGGCACGGACTGTATAACTGGGACCACATGGGAAGAAAGACACCCTGGAAAGGCTGGTGTAGGCACAGGCTGCCCAAGGAGGGACACCACCTGCAGAGCCATGGCATGAAGCAAGCCTCCCGGGACCTATGTGCCCTGCTCTGGGGACACCAGGGGAGGGAAACAACCTGCAATTCATGAAATTTACATGAATTTATGGAGGGGAGAAAAAAACCCTGATGTCACTGAGCTTACTTTGAATTGAGAAGATTACGTTTTCCACTGCCTGCTGGAGTAGGGGCCTGAGGTGAGAACGAAGTCATACAATTACAAGGCCATGTTCCTTGCATAATTAACTTTTGTAGCCTTAGAATTTACGGGGTTGTGCCATCTGTATTGGTCTGCAGCTTGCTTTTTCAAGTTAACTTCTTTCCACTTCAGCACACAGGGATCTGACCGGTTTGAGCAACTGTATAGCAATGTATTGAGTGCCATCAGTGATTGAACCATTTCTGCTTTCTGTTCCTAGAGTGTGGTCCCCTTCATGTGAATGTCAATGATGGCGTTGTTAGTTGGTTCTCCCGCCTCATCCTGTTTGTCACACCCTCCTTAGTGGTCCGACTCTCCTTGGGAGCGGTTAGGGCAGCGGGCTGTCCCCTGGCTAGTCACCCAGGCCTTCTGTACCGCCTGGCCCAGACCCTCCTGCCTGCAGCCCAGCAGGGTGGGTGGATCAGCTTGGATTCCTGTGTGTCTTGGGTGCTTATGGCGCTTGGCCCACCACAGAGACAGAGAGCAGGTAAGGTGCTGTTCTGTGGGTTCTCAGACTCCCCCGTGCTTGGTCATCCTCTTGCACATCCTCTTGCACCTTCCTCTTTTTTGTTTTTGTAAATGTCAAAGCTGTAGACTCTGTGTGCAAAACATATTTTTCTTGCTGAACCAAATCCTGTTTGCCTCATCTTACATATTCATTTTGTTCTATTTCTGTATATATAGAACAAAATATGTATTACATTTTATTTTTATAAATATACTTTTAATGTATTTATAAATGTATTTTATAAATGTATTTATAATGTATTTATTTATGTATTTATTACCTAAAATACATAAATACATTTATTACATAAAATATGTAAATACATTTAATGCATATACATAAATACATATGTATTTATTACATAAAACACATAAATACATTTATGTATTTATTTGTATAATACATTTATTAGTGTGTAAGCTTATTTTATAAATCATAAATGTATAAACATTTTATAAATCATAAAATTTGATTATTGTATTAAAGTATAACAGTAATACATTGTATTATGTATAAACGTAATTGCCATAACATGAATTACATGTAATTATGTTATATAATGTTGTTAGGGAAATACATGTATGATTTCATAAGTGGTATTTATAGAAATCCATTTATGATGGTATAAGTGTATTTATTAATAATATAGTTATGATGTGATCAGTGGTAGTTGTTATTATAAAACATATTGACTGATGTATAAGTGTATTTATAAAAATATATTGTATGATGTATACAGGTGTATTTAGTCTTAAAATAGCATTTATGGAGTATAAGTGCTATTAAGAAATATAAAATATAAAAGTAAAAATATATAAAAATAAAATGTAAGTATTTTACTAAAATTCATTTTTAGTATAATTTTATATTACATAAATACATTTACTTTTATATTCTATATTTATAAATACACTGTATATTGTATATAAGTCCTCCTTGGGCAGCGCTGTGCCCGCACCAGCCTTTCCCAGGGTGTCTTTCTTCCCACGAGGTCCCACTTATATTGTATATTGTGTATTTTTAAAAATATAGAATATAAAAGTAAAATATATAAAATATAAATATAAAAGTATATTTATAAATACATGTTATTATATATAAATGATTTTTTATAAATTTTTTACATTTATTATGTATAAATGTATTTTATAATTTTTATACATTTATTATGTATAAATGTATTTAGGACATTTATTTATATATATTACATTTTATATTGCATACAACACGGCTTACAAAATGACCTCAAACTTGCAGGGCTGTATTTGAAATCTCTTAATAGGTACATTTCCTAAACGTATCACTGAAACATTTTGCTATGACTCAATTAAATAACTCTCATCTCTAATAGGCACTATTCTTAGTCCTCAAATGCAAGAGACAACGTTTTTACCTTCCAACACTTGAGAAGTGTACAGAGGAGGGGACCTATACCGTCTCCAGTGCTGCGTCCCCTTGGGGTGGGGTGGCTGACAAAATAAATCTCAGGGGGACTAGATGGCCTTGGTGCACAAAAGAGATCACAACACACCAATGGACCCCCAAAAATGTACTGCCTGTTTCTGTGGCTCTCACACAGACCCTGGCTGGTGACACTAGACGGATGCTTTGTTAGGAGGGTAAAATGGGGACCCTATGAGCTAAAGAGCAGCTGAGAGGAGATGTGAGTAATCCATGACCCCACGTTCCATCCTCTTCATAGCAGATTCTAACCTTGTTTCAGGCTAGCCCTGGTCAAAAAGGCTGAACTATTCAGAGCATCATGCTTGGGCATTCAGTTACCCTAGTTTAAGAGAGATTCTTTCAGTTTTCATCCATCCCTCAAGGGAGCCTCTGACTGTGACTAGGATTTCCACCCAGTCTCAGGTGACCTGCAATATATCAGCACACCCTTTATTTCCCAACTGCTCTCTTTCTTCTCCAAGCACAGCGGGCATTTTCTTTCTAGCCCTAAACACTGGCTGCTCATAAAACCAACCCCTACCACTTATTGTCCAGCTCAGAGGACCAGACCTCTCTCTAACTGTTTCAAGAATGTTCAGGTTTTATCAGCTCATAGTCCCAGACATGAGCATTATTAATAACATTCACAATTGTTCTTCGTGACAAAGAGCTCTTTAAACACTGGATAGTTTACCTGTGGGAGGCAAGGCTTTTGTGACCTCATTTTTATCATTCTTAATTTGTACTTTTAGCTAAAAGTCTTTAAAATATTTGTAATTTCACCCTGATTTAGTCATCACAGACACTGGCTTGTTTAACCATCTATTTGTTGGACCTGCACCACAGCTATTGAGATGATTGTCTAGTTTATGGGCTCCCAGATAGACTCCCTTCCAGTTCAGGACATAGAGAGGAGGCTGTCTTTTGCTTGTGGCTGTGGCCCCCCAGGGTCCCTGGGGTTCATCTCAGCCTCACTAATGGAGCTGTCAAACTTTACCTCTCTCCTCAAACCCAAGTATTAAACTCCTCCCACCCATGTATTCATTTAGGCCTTTATTTAGAAAACCCTCACTGAGTACCTGTTACGTGCCAGGCACTGTCTTAGACAATGAGGATTCAACAGTAAATTAAAAACAAAAGCAAAACCAAAAAATGTCCGCCCTCAGAGAAGTTACTTTCTAGTAGGGGGAAAACAGACCAAAGCAAAATAAGGAAATGATATATTATTAAATCTTTGGACAGGATTAGGCCTTGTGGATACGAATAAAAGAGCAGAGTTCAGCAGTTCCAGTTGGCAAAAGCTGAGAAGGAAGAAATGACGAATCTTGTCCAGGACTTGTTGAGTTTGAGCAAAGATGTCCCATGGGTGGTGGGAGATGGTTTGGGGCTTGAGCTCATGTCTGGAGAGGGAGAAACATCAGCATTTGATGGATACTGAAGAGAGGAGAATGGATGAGCAGTCTGGAATGAGAAAAGATGGCATTCAGAGGAAAATCCAAGACGGAGGAAAGAATAGAGACTTCGTAATAAAGACCTGGGAAACTGCTGAAAACAAATGATAGTGTGGGATATAAGTCAGCCAATGATCACCATTTCACTGCTATTTGGGCAAAACCCTGTGCTGTCTGGCTCATTCTGACTTAAAATCTAGCAGAAAATATGATGAGCACTTAGAAGGAAATCCCACTCTATTCAGCAATTTAGTGACTACAACGTGCTAGGCAGCTGGAGGCTTCGTTCTGCCATATGTAATTTCCAAGATGGTCTTGGGTCCTGTCTTTGTTCTGGAGGGGGTGAGGAGCAGGGTGATTATGTTCTAGTTCTCATATTTATAAAATGGGGAGGGATTTTCCACCTTACATCCAAGGAGAAAAAACTACTGGAAGAATTATACTAGCTTCTATTTATTTACCATCTCGTTTTCTGATGTGTGTTCTAAACATATACACAGTTTAAGTAATATTCTAATAGAAACATATTTTTGTCTTTAAAATTACTGTCCCATTCCCATACATGTCAGTAGCTGGCCACAGTGGCATCCCTGCACCCTCGAACAGTTAACTTGCTCACGGCCTCTGTCTTGCTTAAGTATTTTTAAATTGCTGGATGATATCCCTTTTAAAAAATTTTTATTTTTAGAGACAAAGTCTCACTATGTCTTTCACCCAGGCTGGAGTACAGTGGTGTAGTCATAGCTCACCACAGCCTCAGATACCTGGGCTCAAATGATCCCCTCATCTCAGCATCCTAGGAGCTAGGACTACAGGCATGCACCACTATGCCTGAATAGTTTTACACAACTTTTTTTTTTTTTTTTTGGGTAGAGACAGAGTCACTCTGTGTTGTGCAGGCTGGTCTCAAACTCCAGGCCTCAAGCCATCCTCCCACCTTGACTTCCCAAAGTGCTGGGATTACAGACACGAGCCACTTTGCCTTGCCTGCTCTCCTCTTTTTTATTAAGAAAGAAAAATGAAGATTTATAAAGCTTTGGATGATATTATGCTGTAGGGATGTGGTTTGGTGGGAGGAAATAAAGCATGGTACAACAAAGTTAACCAAAACGATCTTTTATGTAAGAGAATGAAATAGTAGAGAAGAAAAGTTGATAGTTCACTAGGGAAATTTATTTTCACATGAAAACATGATACCCAAGGACTTAGTATCAATCTAATGGGAAACTCCACATGTGCTATGACTTTGAAGGCTTCCCTGGTCCCCTCAGTGGCTGGGGCTGCCTCTGATACGGGGCCGCTGCGGCTGGTCCTAAAGACAAGAAAAATGCAAAGTTCAAGGTCAGGGAAATGTTTTTGCCAAAGAGCAAGGACTCTTGGAGATGTCTAGGGTAGCGGCAAAAGACAAAGATGCCTAAATATGGATGGTGCTCAATGCCAAACAGAGACAATTTCAACCTCCTGATGACAGTGGTTAAAGTCAAGCAGAACAAGTTGAGCCTATAAACAAGTCCACGATAATACTCAGATGGAACAAATAGCAAGCACGCCAAAGAAAAAGCACATGAGTTTCCAATAAAGTTTACAAGATGTTCAATTAGTTCAACAAAACTGATGTGAACCCTCCACTCCAGGTTAGATAAACACCAAAGTTAATAATCACAAATAAGAAGCAGATGTAGAGAGGAAATAATTAAAACATGCTTAAAATATATGATGTCTATGGTTTGATCATTTTACATCACAATATTTTGGCCATCCAGTATTGTAGTGACTTATAAACTAAGGTCAAATCTTTCAGAGGCTCAATCCAAACTGAAGATGATACATTTGTAATTGAGAATGTAGACCTGCTTTGCCCCTGTGGGAATGAACGACCTGCAGGGTTGGAGGCTGGCAGCTAGAGGCTGGAGGCCCTGAGGCATTCCCCTCTCTGTGGCTCTTAAGGCTCAGATTCAGCTACTGGTCAATAAGCCATGGAGTTTTGTCTTGGGCAGAAACAGCCACAAAACTGTTCATCACTTTCAAAGATTAAAAAAAAAATTAAAATGATATCTTAAAACGTTTTAGTTTAGGCTGGGCACGGAGGCTTACACCTGTAATCCCAGGACTTTGGGAGGCTGCCTCTGATACGGGGCCGCTGTGGCTGGTCCTAAAGACAAGAAAAATGCAAAGTTCAAGAAGGTCAGGGAAATGTTTTTGCCAAAGAGCAAGGACTCTTGGAGATGTCTAGGGTAGCGGCAAAAGACAAAGATGCCTAAATACAGGTGGATCACCTGAGGTCAGGAGTTCGAGAGCAGCCTGACCAACATGATGAAACCGCGTCTCTACTAAAAATACAAAAATTAGCTGGGCGTGGTGGCACATGCCTGCAATCCCAGCTACCCGGGAGGCTGAGGCAGGAGAATGGCTTGAACCCGGGAGATGAAGGTTACAGTGAGTCAAGATCAGGCCATTGCACTCCAGCCTGGGCGACAGAGCGAGACTCCACCTAAAAAACAAAACAAAACAAAACAAAACAAAACAAAACAAAATAAAACAAAACAAAACACCAAAACTCTTTAGTTTATACTGAAAAATCTGAATTATAAGACAATTCCTCCTACCTTAGCTGTCATACTTCTAACAGTAATTACAGTCAACCCTTCAAATGGTACTTTAAATTCCAGGCTAGAACTGTAAGATTCAGAAATTCCCACAGCCCCAGGCTCCCTCCCAACCTGTCCCCTGCTCAGGGAGGGTGAGGTCAGGTCATGACCTAACCCGTACAGACCTGATAAAGCCACCAGGAAGGGACCTGGGGGCTGACCACTGAGGAGGTCAAAATGGTCACCATCGTTGTTGAATTGGAAAACAGAAATCAGATGTATGCACTTAAAACAATAAGTATTTGGGGTTTTTTTAGAAACAAAATTTGAGGGAATTATTTGATGCTGATTTACTGATTAGAGTTAGCCAAAAGGCTACTGAAATGATAAAACCCTTTGACCATGGGAGGCTGAATGGGGAAGAGGTGTGGGGTGGGTGGCCGAGCGGGGAGGAGG
>NW_016815616.1:284547-315512 GCF_001698545.2 Rhinopithecus bieti | reverse complement strand
GAGGAGGGGTGGGGGGTGGTAGGCCGAGCGGGGAGGAGGGGTGTGGGAGGCAGCGGTGTTCCAGGACCACACTGAGGGTGGGGCTGCTTATTCTCACCGTTCAGTAACGAGATGCAGACGAACTGGGAAAGAAGAGAATTTACTTCTGTGACCAGGTACAGGGAGAAGGTCGGGAAAATATCACCAGACCTACTCAAAATTACAATGTTTTCTAGAGCTTATAGGCCTTCTGAGCGATATGTCTAAGTCTACATTCATCTAAAGACATAAGTGATTAACATGTTCTAATCTCTCAAGTCTGAGTCCTGAAGACCGTCCTCTGGAGCCTCAGTAAGTTGACTCAGTCTAGATGGGTCCAAGTGCTAGGGTGATTACCCTTATTTTATCTCCTGCTAAATCATGGAGGTTTGGGGAGTTCCTTTAGACCCCAATAAAACTTGGTTGTGGATGTCTGGGGAATTCCATCAGACCCCTGTTAAACTCGTTTAATCCTAAATGGGTCCTGTTAAGAATTCCTTTGTTATCTTGTCATGCTTCAAGGCCCAGGAAAAGCCTGGGCAAAACCCTTGGTGGGCTTTTGTTACATTACAGCCTTTGTATAAGGACACAGGCTCTATCAGCTTTTAATATTTAACTTCACCACTCAGTCGGTGCTCAAACAGTTGTCATGGAGGTCTGCCTGTTCAGCTGTTAGTGAGACCTCGCCTGCCACAAAAGGAAGAGGTATCTATGACCTAAAACAAGGGCATGAAGAAATATTGTCTGGGGATTTGGGAAATATAACTTGTGATCCACAGTCATTTAAAATGAGGAAGTTCTAGAGACTGCCTTTTCCAGGGTGGTTGTAGGGACCAGCTGCTCTTGACATGACTGGTGGTATTCAAAGCTCAAGACACAGCCCACTGCATCCCTACCACATGGCCTCTGATTTTGCAGGGTCCAAACCAAAGGCTGCTCTCTTTGGATGAGAAAAACATGTTTAAGACAAATGAGCCTGGGGATGATACCTCTACCTCAAATGCCAGTATGCGTGAGTGGCTCTTGAAACCTTGTTCCTGTGCTGGCTTTGTTCTAAAGAACAGTTGTGCAATATCTGCCTACTACCATCCAAGGAAAAGGATAGGTCATTCCGACATTTGGTGCGAAACCCTGGTTAATTTGGTTAAAGAAGTATGTCTTCTACCAGTGACAGCCACTGTGTAAAGGATGCAGAGGCTTGAATTAATGATCAGTTAAAGAAAATGGTGCACTGGGTAAGTTTTAAAATTCAACAAGGCAAATGTAGTTGGTGAATTAATGACCCATTTAAGACTAATGAATGATGATCTTCTGAGCAATGGTAAAAAATGCTCTTACCTGGGTATTCTTGGATCATTACAAAATTAACCATCATTGTGGGGCTACGCAGCCAACCATTATTCCCCCCTAACTTTTATTTTGTCTTGGGTAGAGGCCACACAAAGGAAAACTGTGACTCAAGAAATTTCTTACCTGTTTCCATTAATGGATGCATCCATTATCCAACCATCCACCATGAACTCAGTAGTTGTTAATTGACCATCTATTATGTGCCAGGCACAGTTCTAGATGTTGGGCTTTCAGTTAGAGAACAACAAAGGGACAATCTCTTGCCTTCATTGAATTTACATTCCAGCTGGGGGAGACAGACTAAAGACATTAAGAGATAATCAAAATAGTTTCAGAAGGAGATATAGTCACTCAGGATGATAGG
Organism: Rhinopithecus bieti; assembly: GCF_001698545.2. Lineage (NCBI taxonomy): Eukaryota > Metazoa > Chordata > Mammalia > Primates > Cercopithecidae > Rhinopithecus > Rhinopithecus bieti. The sequence goes on along the minus strand of NW_016815616.1, from coordinate 313,780 downwards.
ATGCAGAAAGACTTGAATGGATGCCCGGGACTAATTTAGTTTAAATATTTGTGGAACCATTTTTTCTTTTTTCTTGAATAGAGAGTATTAACATGGCTCCTGAATGAGTATATGATCCCTTTTTTCTACTGAAGAATGATTAATACTATGTAATTTCATTGCTTTGAAGTTCTTTTCTTAGGGACCTTTATGGCTCCTGGTTATAATATCCCTCCCAAACCTACTTAGGGAGAAGTTTATGTCTTAGTTTCAGGCCTGTTCCTATTCAGTGAACTCTACTGAGATTAAACCCCAGCAAGGCTGTGAATAAATTTCTTTATCAAGTTACAATTTCTGTTTCCTTAACCTTCAGTTGCTGGAACAGAATGACCCCCAAATTCATAAATTTTAACTCTAGGCCATGGGTACACTATTTTATTTCTCTGCTTCTAATAGGAACAGCAGCTGAGGCCCTGTTCAAAGGCTTGACATTTCCCAAGCAGAAGCTGAAAGAAATGCAAGTGGTACAGAGATATTCTTTGGGCGTTGCAATTTATCAGGAAAAAAGCGTGGATGGAATCCGCTAACCAGTATCAGACTATCAATGCCAGGAAATTTCCATTTCATTGTGAGCAAGAGAATCAGAGCAGTCTGGCCCAGAAACAAGTAACAAATGCAATTTGCAGCAAGTGTCAAAACATGGGGCAAAGAGAAACTAAAGCAAATCTAAACTTTTCTATTCCAGAGGTCTGTGCCCAGAAGATGTGAAATGTGACTCACACATCTGTGTGTGTGTGACTGTGCCAGTGCCCTTGTCCATGGGTCTTGTGCAAAATCATATTTATGTATCACTGAGAAAACCATCTCATCTACTAATTCTGAAAAAGTGTAGATTTTGCATACAAAAAGATGGAGAATCAGAGAAAAGATAATCAACCATTAAAACCATTTTAGGAGTTCCATACGAAATGACAAACCTGAGATAACACAGTTATATGAACTCCCCTGTGAAAAGGGGAACATTTTGATATCCTCTAATGCATGCTCTTTCCAAGATTCTAGAAGACAATGAAGTCACAGAAAGGGGAGAATTTGTTCATACATATACTGCTTTTAGAAAAAAAAATCTGTAAAAGCAACAGAAGCAACGACGAGTAGATTGAATATTATGGAAATCAAATTTGGGAATTAGAAGATAAGTTTGAGAAATCTTGCTAGAATGCAGAGAAAAGAGACAGACATGAATAGGATGAGTAAAAAGATAAAGCATTAAGAAAGCAGATACAGTAGACGCCATGTGCATGTGTACAGGGGTGAAGTTTGAAATTAACTCCCATTTGTTTTGCTCCTGTGCTTCAGGGTTAGCCTGAGTTCTGCAGAAGCAGAGGGGAACTGTATCAGGGAAGGAATCCCAGGGATGCCAGGAGTGTGAGAAGAGGGAGGGGTTTGAGCTAACAGGAGGATGCATTATTTTGGTGATCTCCAGGGACATCTGAGCAAGTACCAAGATCACGTTGTTTGTCTGTTTGTTTGTTTGTTTATTTTTGAGACAGTCTCACTCTGTTACCCAGGCTGGAGTGCATTGGCTTACTGCAACCTCCACCTCCTTGGTTCAAGTGACTCTCCTATCTCAGCCTCCCAAGTAGCTGGGATTACGGGTGACTGCCACCACACTAGGCCTGACCACGTAGTTTAATCACACTAAAGTTATTCCTCGAGCTTGGGAGAGCCTGGAGCACCACCTAAACATTGGAGTATTCCATCTGTACTCTCCAATTTACATGAAAATATTCTGGTAGAATTATTTAAATGTGAAATATAAAACCATTTGACATACTAGAATACGATAGGGGTCAACACCTATGTAATTTTTATTCAAGCAAGACTTTCTAAACATAATACCAATTAAGAAACCACAAAGGAAAACAAATGTAGATTTGTCCACTTAAACATTTAAAAGTTTCTCTCTATGAAAATACCAAATAAAAAACTAAGGGATGAATAACCAACTCCAGGAAACAATTTGAAAAAGGCTCTGACCTGTTAGTCAAGGAAAATAGAATATCCCAGAAGGAAAATGGGCAAAGAAAAAAATAGTCACTTCATAATATAAAGAAAATTAGCAATAAACATAAAAACATGTTCAACCTCACTACTCAAAGAAATTCAGATAAAATGGCCAGGAGATATTATATGTGTGTGTGTTGTGTGTATGTTGTGTATGTGCATTTGTGGGAGAGTGAGAGAGTAAGAGACAGAGATACAAAGGGAGAGGGAGAGGGAGGGAGGCAGAGAGAGAGAGCGAGAGAGCGCTGTGTGTGAGTGTGGCAATGAAGACATGAAAAAGCCACACTCTGGCATTGTGTTGGTGAAATTAATTTGTAACACATTTTGAAGGACAATCTGATGTTTATAGCAAAAGTCTTAAAATGTTCCAGCACATAGTAAACGGAAAAAAACTCTGTTTTCACAATACCCATACTCTTAACCACTTCTTTCTACTGCCTCAGAAACTGATCGCAAGTAAAAATGTAAAGTAACTGCAGTAAAGACAGTTCAATCTTTCTCTCTATCCCCCTCTCTCCCTGTCTTTTCCCTTTACCTTCTACTCTCCTCTTCACCACAGCACAATGACTGACTTTGTTCCATTTAAGAATCCTGTTGGCCGGGTACGGTGGCTCAAGCCTGTGAATCCCCAGCACTTTGGCGAGCCGAGACGCGGATCGCGAGGTCAGGGAGATCGAGACCAGTCCTGGCTAACCCGCGGTGGAAACCCGTCTCTACTAAAAATACAAAAAAAATCTAGCCGGGGGCGACGTGGCGGCCGCCGGTCCTTGTAGTCCAGCTACTCGGGAGGGAGCAGGAGAAGGCGTAACCCGGGAGACGGAGCTGCAGTGAGCTGAGATCCGGCCACGCACTCCAGCCTGGGCGGACAGAGTGAGGTGAGATTCCGTCTCAAAAAAAAAAAAAAAAAAAAAAAAAAAAAAAAGAATTCGCTGTTTAATGAAATTTATGGGACTTATGGGACTCTATTTAACTCGGGACACTGTATTTTGTACTACTGTTACCAAATCTTGCCTCTTATGGAATACTTTAGAGAGAATCACTCCACTAGTCTTAGTCAGCAGAGTTCCTTAGAGCCAAATTGAAAAGCAGGGTTGGGGTGGTCTCCTTTTTTTTGGAGTTTCCCTTGGTCCTCTCATCAAGTTAATTACTATTCTGAGTATACTGCACATGGAACAGTTATTCTCTTGTACCTAGAACAGAGGAAATCTTTATTTTAAAATGTGAGCTGAGATAATGCTGTGTCAGTGTCTGACCTTGGGCGACTCATTTCCCAATTAGGAAAACTGGACATAGCCAGGCATGGCTTTGGAGGAGTCCCCTGAAAGCACCATAGCTGGTCTCCGTTGGATACCCAGGCACAGACATTTCTCTGGCCTCCTGCCTTGGTCTGTTTGGGCTGGTACAACAAAATACCTTGGACTGGGCAATTTAGAAATTATTATAAACAGAAATTTATTGCTTAGAGTTCTGTAGGTTGGGAAGTCCAAGATCAAGGTGCTGGCAGATTTGTTTCCTGGCGAGGGCTCTCTCCTTCACAGATGGCACCTTCTTGCTGCGTCCTCACATGGTAGAAGAGCAAAGAGGAACTGACAAGCTCCTCTAGGCCTCTTTAATAAGGGCACTAATCCAACCATGAAGGGTTTGCCCTCATGACCAAATTATCCTCAAAGGCCCTACTTTTTAATACCATCACCTTAGGGGTTAGGTTTTAATCCATGAATTTTGGAAGGATACAAACATTCAGACCATAGCACCTCCTAACAAGCCATTGGCTAAAAGAAAAAAGCTACCTACCCTCTCGGCTATGAGAACACATTTTTGTGCATTTGGTACTGACCCATGTTATTAAGGGCCCTACAGAGAAAGTCTGTGGCAGTGGATGGAGTGTTGAGACCCTGACATGCCAAGTTAAGTCCTGATGTGAGGATGCCAGCCAGGGAACATGGGAACTTAGGAAATACTTCCTGAATGGCAACAGCCTTCAAGACAAGAGTCAGCCAACATCATAGTTAGCTCTCAAGGATGATGCTCAGAGTCTAAATGGTTTTTGTACATGGGCCGTTGTAAAACACACATTTACACAACAAACACTGTGAAACAAAATTAGAACAGGCCTGTTTGTGGCTTCTAATAGTACAAATGGGAAACCGAAGACAAATTGTGATTTATTTAAAAACATTTTTGTACAAGCCTTTGCCTTTTCTGGAGTGTGTATCTTGATGATACATAATGATTCTATACAAGGTCTATGGCTATAAAATGAAAAACACTTCCATAGTCACACACACAAAAATATGTCAAGTTAATTGGAACCTTTTTGTTTTGTTGGTGATGGGAATGTAAAATGTTACAGCTACTGTGGAAAACAGTATGGTGGTTCCTCAAAAAATTAAAAATAGAATAACCATATGATCCAGTAATTCCACTTCCAAGCACATACCCTAAAGAATTGAAAGCAAGATCTCAAAGAGATATTTGTACACCTATGTTCATAGGAGCATTATTCACAGTAGCCAAGAGGTACAAACAACCCAAGTGACCATTGACAGATGGATGCATGAACAAAATGTGATGTATACATACAATGGAGTGTTACTCAGCATAAAAAGGAAGAAAATTCTGACACATACCACAGCATGGATGAACCTTGCTAAGTGAAATGTGTGAATCATGCCAAATGAAATAAGCCAGTCACAAAAAGACAAATACAGTATGATTCCACTTATATGAGGTACCCGAGTAGTCAAATTCATAGAGACAGGGTAGAATGGTGGTTGCTAGAGGCTGGGAGAAGGGGAGAATGGGGAGCTATTGCTTAACAGGTATAGAGTTTTCATTTTGCAAGATAAAGAGTTCTGGAGAGAATGGTGGTGACCATTGCACAACAATATGAATGTATTTAATACTATTGAACTGTATACTTAGACATGATTAAGATGCTAAATATCTTGTGTGTATTTTATCATAATAAAAATATAACAAGCTAAATGCCCCACAGTGCTCTGGTGAGTTATTTCTGTACATGGCAAGATAGTCTCAAGTAACAGATAAAGTTAGGTTATCTCCCACACATTTGACTTCCATCTGGTTAATTCCCATTTATCCTGCAGATCTCAGTGGAAACATTGCTTTCTTCAGAAAGTCCTCCTTGGCTCCCAGCCTAGGCCAGGTTTCCCTGTAACATTCACTTCTCCTTCTGGGCTGCCATTTCTTAAGTGCATTCTTTGTGTCAGTCGTTGCTCTAGGTGAATATGTTCAATTCACCATTATAACCAGAACTGTAACTTCTTGCTTAATGTCTTCTCTTCCGCTACAACAAGAATTCTATGATCTAGGAAAATAATCTGCCTTTCTCTATGCTGTGTCTCCATGTCCAGCACAGTACTTGCACATAGTAGACCCTTAATGAGTATTGGTCAAATAAACACTACTGTGAATGTCAATAAAATGTTTACTTTTGCTTGTCTCCCTGTAGATTTTAACACTGTTTTTCTCTTATGCATTGAGATTGGCAGAGGTTTTTCTGTAAGATCTATGGATAACATCGAGAATAGCAGTTTTAAAACCAGAAAATCTTAAAAATATTAATGGCAAATCTCATTTAGCCATTCTTGGTCGCTGCCAGAATCCCAAACATGCATTTCTAGTAGGCTCTCATATTTTTGGGGACTGACTCTGCTGCGTTTCTTCTAGGCTTCTAAGGACTTAACTAGATAGAAGATGGCCATCAATGTCCTTCCTGATGTTTTTATACAATATCCTTTACTTTTCAGGAACAGAAAAAGCTTGATCTTTGGATCATGTAGTAGCCAAAGGTAGGTTGTCTTGATTTAGATTGATCCCCAAAGGGTTCCCAGAAAGTCTGGGGTTCACCCAAAGTCTATAGGCCAAGGAGTATTTGTGTTTCACCCTCTGTCTTTTTTTTTTTTTCTTTTTTTCATACTCTACTCTTAAAGCTGTTTAATATGATCCCATTTGAATGACAGCTTCCTCCAATAGCTCTAGATTGGGCCTGCAACACATTAAGCATTTCAGGGAGTTTACATTGTTGTAGCTTTAATCCCAGAATCATGTTAATTACTATTCTGTCAGAATCAGCTGCCAGAATATTTTTTACTTTAGTTAATCGAAGCTGGCCGTTCAAAACTTTGATGGAGAATGCTTGCTTTTTTTTTTTGAGATGGAGTCTCGCTCTGTTGCCCAGGCTGGAGTGCAGTGGCACGATCTCGGCTCACTGCAAGCTCCGCCTCCCGGGTTCCAGGCATTCTCCTGCCTCAGCCTCCCGAATAGCTGGGACTACAGGCGCCCCCACCACGCCTGGCTACTTTTTTTGTATTTTTAGTAGAGACAGGGTTTCACCGTGTTAGCCAGGATGGTGTCAATCTCCTGACTTCGTGATCTGCCTGCCTCGACCTCCCAAAGTGCTGGGATTACAGGTGTGAGCCACTGCGCCTGGCTGAATGTTTGCTTTTTTTGTAGTTTCTGAGGTTAGGTATGTTGTTTAATCTTACTGATGTAGTTAGGTTGGAACATATGCAATGAGAGTTGCTTTCCATTCTAAATACTGGAACTTTTCTATTTTAAACATATGTCAAAGGAAGTAAATATGTTATTCTAAATCACATTTTCAAAAAATTACTACCAGATTTTTAGTGTTATCACCTTCTTTGAATGAATAAAAATATAAAGTCCATTTCATCTGCTTGCTTTCCAATTTTTAAGATTACTTATTGGGTCAACTGGATTAACACTGTTTTCTAACACATCAAAAGAGGTTGAATCTTCAATAACCAAAGAAAGCTCAAGTACATACTGATGTGTTTCTTTTTTTAGATAAACATTTGTTAAGTTACTATAGCTCCTTTGCTCTCTTAGAATAGGAAGTTGCAGGATATTTCCTTGGTTACTAACTTGCTTGATTAGTAATTAAATTGTACTTTATTCTGATTAGGGAAATACATTTTCCTTCAATGAAATGGAATGGTATATACTTGCTACAGTTACTAGATGAAATATGGCCAAGAAAGATCCAGAATTATGTATAAATACAATGACACATAAGCTTCAAAGTGTATAGCCTGAAAAATGGTGCGTCAGGGATTTAAAACTCCAACTGGTAAATTGTAATAGAAATACAAATTTTGTAAATGAAATAGATATTGAATTAAAAATCAAACCTCTTCTTTTAAATGGGTTATATTTTTCTGGCATAGATAAATGATACACAGGAAGACTTCTGCTTCTGATAGCATGGAATAGAGAATTAGAAAAAGGACCATCAAATTTACTCAAAGTAAGAAAATGGAGCAAAAGAGCAGAAAATAATGAAATGCAAAAAAAAAAAAAAAAAAAAAAAAAAAAAAAAAAAAAAAGAAAAGATAATGTCAAGGAAGCCAAACCTAGCTCTTGGAAAAGATTAATGAAATATACAAACCTCTGGTGAGACTGATCAAGAAACAATGAGAGAAGGCATGAACAGACAATATCAAAATAGAAAAGGGGCATAATTGTAGATCTGGGAGGTATTTATTTTTTCTTTTTAAATAGCCAAGTTCAAGAGCAAATATCTGGGAGATATTAAAAAACTGGGAGAAAAGTATCCACAACTTTCTGCCTATGCATTAGAAATCTTAATGAAATGAACGTATTCCTAGAAATGCCTAAGTACAAAAATTCGTTCAAGAAGTAGGAAACCTAGATCATACTCCAGCAATGCAATAAAATGAATGAGTGATTAAATTCTTCACCACAAGAAAACATCAGCTAGATGGCTTTGAAGGCAAGTCCCACTCAACTTTCAGCGAGCATGTCTTTCAATCCTTTCCTAACACTTGTCTTGATTTCTGTATTAATCCAAGTCCTCTGAGAAGCAAATTCCAAAGCAGAATTAAAAGTGCAATAATTTTATTGGGCAAAATTCCTGTGATATAAGATGGTATGGAGCTGGGAAGGACTGTCAGAAAGGAAAGCAGAGGAAGAGAGGGGGCACAGAGGCATTCTAGACTCCTTTGCAGTCAAGGAGAGGTTTGGCAGAGTTGGTGGGCAGATGAATCACTCAGGAATGGACCATCTGAGTCTCCCTGCAAGCTCAGTCATCATCTGAGAGCAGCCCAGGGGAATCAAGGTCTTGAGCACACACAGCAATGGCAATGGCACTCACTCAGAGCCCAGCCTTGGCCCTGGGTTAGTTTTGCTCCCTCTTGGTGATCTGTGTGTACTCATAGCAGCCTCAATTCTAAAACCAGGACTGCATGAGAAAGGAAACCTAGAAGCCACTCCTATTTATTAATATCGATTTAAAAATCCTAAACACACACTGGGAAACCACATCCAACAATAAATAAAAATGATAATGCTATGACCAAGTCAGGTTTGTCATAGAAACTTAACAGTAGTTTAACATTAGACAATCTATAAACATAATTAATCACACTAGCAGGTCAAATGAAGAAAAACTCTTAGCAAATGAGAAACATAAGGCATTTTCTTAACCTGATAAAGTGGCTGGTGAGCAATCTACAGCAATTATCATTCTTAATGATGAAATGTTATAATTATTTCCTTTAAAATCAGGGCTAATGCAACAATGGTACACTCAATAATGCTTCAACGCTGTGTTGAATTTCCTAGCTAGTGTAGTTGAAGAAATACTGGAAAAGAAGCAGCAATACTATCATTATCAATATATAACATAGTAGTTTGTGTAGAAAATAAAAAAGAATCTACAAAGTGTCAGGAATAATAAGACAAGTACACAAAAGTAAATCGCCTTTCTATGTGCCAGCAGCAGCAACAAGAAAAACATAGTTTCATAAGTATATCATTTAAAACAGTAACAACAAATACAAGATAGCTAACAATAAATCTAAGATTTGCAACACTTGTAGGAAGAAAATTTTTAAACTTTACTGAAAGATATTAGAGAAGATTTAATTCAATGTATAAACATATGATGCTCTTGAATAGGAAGATTTAATTTTACAAAGATGTTAATTCTCTCCATACTGATTTAGAGGTTTAAAACAATTCAAAAAAAAAAAAAAAAATCCAACTAGGTTTTGAGTTTCTAGGGGAATCTGAAAAATTAATATGTAAGAGCAAAGGCCTAAGAATAGCTAATACACAGAAGAACGAGGAGGAGAAGGAAAGAGGAGGAGGAGAAAGAAAGAGGAAGAGAGAGAAAAAGTATACTTGCTCTGGTAGATATAAAGACTTCTGATAAGGATATAGGTATTGACAGAGTCACGTTGATGCTGGGATTGAATGTCAAAACAGGAAAGAGAGCTCAAAAACAGATGACATCTATTTCTATGGAAACGGAATTTAAGACAGAGAAAGAATAACAAATTACTGGGTAAAGAAGAGACAGTTTCTTGCCATACACAACAGTTAAATCCTGAGAAATTAACAACTTGAGTGTGAAAGGCAAATCTTTGAGACTTTTAGAGGCTTATGTGTATTCAGGCTCTGTGTAGTAAAGGATTTTTTAAACAAGATATAACCCATGCAAATCTAAAAGATAAATTTAGCTGTGTTAAACTTAAGAATTTCCTTTCATCTAAGGACATTAGAAAGATAGTAAAAGACACGTCGCCAACTGAAAGAGTGTATTTGTAACGTTTATAACTGATAAAAATATTATCCAGAATATATAAAGAAGAAACTAGAGTAATACATGATTTTTTTTTTTTCTTTTTTGATGGAGTCTTGCTCTGTCACCCAGGCTGGAGTGCGGTGGCATGATCTTGGCTGGCTGCAACCTCCGCCTCCTAGGTTCAAGCAATTCTCCTTGCCTCACCCCCCTGAGTAACTGGGATTACAGCCTCCTGCCACCACACCTGGCTAATGTTTTTATTTTTTAGTAGAGACAGGGTTTCACTATGTTGGCCAGGCTGGTCTTGAATGCCTGACCTCAGATGATCCACCCACCTCAACCTCCAAAAATGCTGGGATTACAGGCATGAGCTGCTGTGCTCAGCCAGTGCGCAGTACATGATTTGAGATGCCAGGCACTCATCCTCCATACAAGAAAGGATAAAGGTAATGAAAGAGAGCTAAGGTTTGACTGGAGGTCGAAGGGAGAGTGCTGGAGTGTAGTGTGGAGTAGACAGACACTTTTGAAGCCTTGTCTCCCCTGCCCAGATTAGGCTGGCATGGAGTCTAGAAGGACTTCCTAATGTGGGAAAAGGAAAGCAGAACATCCCAACCAGCCCCCACTGCCACTGCGAACACTAACAACTTTTGCTACAGAAGAATCCCATATTCCTTGCAAGCCCTGAGCCCAGTTTGGAGAGCTGCCAGGAACTCACACAGTTGCATTGCTCCAGATTAGAAGTGCAAAGTGTGCACTCCCCACCTCCCATCCACTCCTTGTGAAGCTGCTTTAGCATGGCACCACCTCTTGAGTGCATTCTACTCTGGCAGCCAGTAGCCACTGGACTTTTCTAGCCCTGAGGCTTTGTCTTCATTCCACCAAGCCCATCCAGGTGGATGAACACCACAACTCCAGATGTGCAGATCCTGGCCCTAGGATCAGCTTGACTCTAGTCCTTCACAGCAGGGAAACTAATCTCTGTGACCTCCACTTCCAGCAAGAGAAACAGTCTGGAAGTCCCACCCAAGGCAAACTTGCCTTTGAGCCAGTCAAACTTCTATGTGCCATCCCCCAAGCAGGCAAGGTCCTCAAGCCACTAAGCAGTTGGCATGTCCCGAGGCTGGCAGGGTGTCTACATGCCCACACCCAGAGCCTAAGAAATAGCACAGGCAGTTCCTGGCCTGCCCAAAGGCCCTGTGCCCACAAGCAGGGCCTGAGTAACAGCCTTATAGGTTGGCCCTGGCAGACACATCCCCAGGTAGACACACTCCCAGGCCAGTTGAGCAGACTGGCACCTGTGTTCTGATTCTGAGAAACATCTTCATGAACCATACTTGGTAGACGCCTCTAGTCTGGCTGAGAAACCACATGCCTGTGCCCCCAACCAGAATAACATCACTCTGGCCCCAACCCGAGTAAGCTGATCCCAAGTTGGCTGACACACTGTGTACGTGCACACGCCCACAACCTGAGAAACAGCCCAGTGAGCCCACACCTGGCAAAGTTAAACTGCCAACACAAATCCTCATAGCCTAGGCCACTGAGACACTCAGAAACATCACTGGTGTGGATTATAGCTGAAGAAAATACACATAAACAACACTATTGTATCCACCTAGAACCAAATCCAATGCACTCCACCAAATTGACACCCCAAGACCCACCCATATGAATAAGTCTTTTTCTACAAAGTCCACTCCATAAAATCGGAAGAGGTGAATTTTCCACCAGATGCATAGACATCAATGCAGGTATACGCCAAACACGAAAAAGCAAAGAAACATGACACCTCCTAAAGAACAAAATACTTCTCCAGTAACAGACCCTAATCATAAGGAGATATACAAAATTCCAGAAATAAAATTCAAAATAAGAATCTTAAGGAAACACAGTGAGATACAAGTGAACACAGACAATTCTAGAAAACTAGGAAAACAATTCATTATTTAAAAGAGAAGTTCAACAAAGACACAGAAATAATAATGAAGAACCAAACAGAAATTCTAGAGTCAAAAGAACACAGTAAATAAATTAAGAAATATAATCAAGAGCTTCAACACACTAGGCCAAGCAGAAGAAAGAATGTCTGAACTTCAAAACAGGCTTTAAAAAATATCACAGGCAGACAAAAAATAATAAAAAGTAAAAAGGAATGAAGAAAATCGATAGGATTTATGGGACACCAGCAGGTAAACAGATATTCACCTTACAGTGTTCCAGAAGAAGAGGTTGGAAAAGGTATATAAAACAAGTCTTGAGAGATTTGGCACCTGTGTTCAATCCAAACAAGTCCTCTCCAAGGAACATTATATTCAAATTGGTAAAATGTAGAGATATAGAAAGAATTAGAAAAAGAGCAAAAGTGTCAAATTATATATAAGGAAATAATGTTAGACTAACAGTGGATTTCTTGACAGAAACCTTACAGGCCAGGAAAGAATGAGATGATATATTCAAAGTACTGAATGAAAAAAAAAAGAAACCTGCCAACTTAGAATATTATACCCAGCAAAGCTATTCTTCAGAAATGAAGAATAAATAATATCTTTCAAAACAATTAAAAACTAAAGGGATTATTCACCACTAGACTAACCTTACAAGAAATGCTCAAGGGAGTCTTGCATCTGGAAGTGGAAAATTGTTAACTACCATTATAAAAACATGCAAAACTATAAAACTCACTGGTAGAGCCAAAGGAGAAAGAAAAAAAGGGATTAAAACCTTATCACTATAGAAAACTGCTCATCCACAAAAATAAGCAATAAGAGAAGAAGAAACAAATGGTATACAAACAACCAGAAACAATTTGATAAAATGACAGGAGCAAGTCCTTGTGTATCAATAATAACCTTGACTATAAATTGATTAAATTTCCCATTTAAGAATGGGAAGCCAGTTATAGACTGGCTGAATGCTTAGAAAAAAAAAAAAAAACCAAAAAACCAAAAACAACAAAAAAGACAAGACCCAAGTCTATGCTGCCTACAAGAACCTCACCTTATCTGTAAAGACACACATAAACTGAAAGTGAAGGAATTGAAAGAGATATTTCACACAATCAGAAACCAAAACCAAGCAGTAATAGCTATATTGATGTCAGACAAAACCAACTTCAAGTCAAAAGCTGGAAAATGAGATAATTAAGTATATTAATAATGAAGGAATCAATTCAGCAGAAGAATATAACAATTATATGTGCACCCAACATGGAAGCACCTAGATATATAAAACAAAGGGAAAGATAAAACTCAATACGATAATAGTTGACAACTTCAGCACTTCCCTCTCAGCATTAGACAGATCATCTAGACAGAAAAATCAACAAAGAAATATCAGACATTTACAGAACATTTCACCCAATAGTTGCAGACACACATTCTTTTCATGAGCACATGGAAAATTTTGCAGGATTCGCCATATGTTAGGACACAAACAAGTCTCAAAAAGTTTTTAAAAATCAAAATTATATCAAGTATCTTATCAGACTATGATAGAATAAAACTAGAAATCAATACAAAAAAACCATTCAAAACTTTATAAATGTCTAGAAATTAGAAAAAAACATGCACCTGAATGACCAATAGGTGAAGAAAGAAATTAATAATGAAATTAAGAATCCCTTGAAACAAATGAAAATAGAAACACAACATAAAAAATTCTATAGCACACAGCAAAAGCAGTATTAAGAGGCAAGTTTATAGCAATAAATGCCTACATTTAAAAATTAGAAAGATTTCAAATAACCTAAAGATGCCAAGGAATAAGAAAACAAGAACAAATCAAACTCAAAATCGGTAGAAGGAAAGAAATAATAAAGATCAAAGTAGAAATAAACAACATTGAGACTAAAAAAATACAAAAGATCAATGCATAAACAGTTGTTTCTTTTAAGTTAAACAAGATTGAGAAATCATTATCTGAACTAAGGGAAAAAGAGAGAAAACCCAACTAATTAAAATTATAAATGAGAAAGGGGAATACAAAAGATCATTAGAGACTACTATGAACTACTACGTGCCAATACATTTGAAAACCTAGAGGAAATAGATAAATTCCTAGAAGCAAACAACCTACCAAGACTGAATCAAGAATAAGTAGAAATGCTGAACACAGCAATAACAAGTAACAAGATTAAATAAAAAGTCTCCCAGCAGAAACAAGTCTAGGACAAGACGGCTTCACCACTGAATTCTGCCCAACCTTTAAAGAAGAATTAATGCCAAATCTTCTCAAACTAGTCTTAAAAATTGAAAAGAAAAGAACCCTTTCTAACTTATTCTACGAGGCCAGCTTACCCTGATACCAAAATCAGACAAAAGACATTACATAAAAAGGAAAATATAGGCCAATATCCCTGATGAATATAGATGTAAAAATAATTTAAAAAAATACTTGCAAATGGAGTCCAACAGTACATCAGAAAGATAATACACCATGAACAAATGGGATTTATCCCAAGAATGCAAGGATGGTTTAACATACACAAATCAATAAATGCAATAAATCACATCAACAGAATGAAGGACAAAACCCACATGATCATCTCAATGGATGCAAAAAAAGAAATTAATAATATTTAACAACCCTTCATGATAAAAGCTCTCAATAAGTTTGGAATAGAAGGAAAGTTCCTGAACACAATAAAGGCCCTACATGACAAACCCATAGCAAACACCATATTGAATGGGGGAATGCTGAAAGCTTTTCCTCTAGGAACTGGAACAAGGCAAGGATGGCCACAATCACAACATTTGGGTTGTTTTCTTTTCTTTTCTTTTCTTTCCTTTTTTTTTTTCTTGAGACAGAGTCTCACTCAGGCTGGAATGCAGTGGTGTGATCTTGGCTCACTGCAACCTTCGCTTCCCAGGTTCAAGTGATTCTCATGTCTCTGCATCCTGAGTAGCTGGGATTACAGGGGTGCACCACCAAACCTGGTTAATTTTTTAATTTTAGTAGAGACAGGGTTTTGCTATGTTGGCCAGGCTGGTCTTGAACTCCTGGCCCCAAGCCACCTGCCTGCCTTGGTCTCCCAAAGTCCTGGTATCACAGGCATGAGCCACTGCATCTGGCCTCTTTTTCTTTTTACTTTTTCACCTTTATTTCCACAGGTGTTGATACAAGCCTTTCAACATAGTACTGGAAGTCCTCGCCAGAGCAATTGGTCAAGAGAAAGAAAGATAATCCAAATTGTAAGAGAGGAAGTCAATTGTCCCTGTTTGCAGGTGACAGATCTTATATACATAAAAACCTGAAAACTCTACCAAGATCTCTTAGAACTAATAAATGAATTCAGTAAAGTTGCAAGATACAAAATCAACATACAAAACTCAGTAGTATTTCTCTACACTAATTACAAACTAGCTGAAAAAGAAATCAAGACAGCAATCCCATTTACTATAGCTATAAAAAATAAAATACGTGGAAATAAATTTAACCAAGGAGGTGAAAGACCTCTACAAGGAAACCTATAAAACACCGATGAAAGAAATTGAAAATATTACAAACAAATGGAAAGATATCCCGTACTCATGGATAGAAATAATTAGTATCATTAACATGATCATATGACCCAAAGCCATCTAAAGATCCAATAAAATCCCCACCAAATTACCAATGAAATTCTTCACAGAAAGAAAAAAAAACTATCTTAAAATTTGTATGGAACTCAAAAGACCCCAAATAGCCAAAGCAATTCTAAGCAAAAAGAACAAAGCTAGAGGCATCACCCTGCCAGACCTCAAAATATGCTACAAAGCTGTAGTATGTTTAATGAAAACAGCATGGTACTGGCATAAAAACAGACACATAGGCCAATGGAACAGAATAGAGCATCCAGAAATTAATTCATGTGTCTATAGGCAACTGATTTTTGACAAAGTTGCCAAGAATACACAATGGTGTAAAGACAGTTTCTTCAATAAATGGTGCTGGGAAAACTGGATATCCTTATGCAGAAGAATGAAACTAGACTCCTGCCTCTCACCCTATATAAAAATTGACTCAAAATGCTTAAAGACCTAAATGTGACACCCAAAACTACAAAACTACTATAAGAAAACATAGGGGAAACATTTCAGGATACTGGTCTGGGAAACAATTTTATAAATACAACCTCAAAAACACAGGCAACAAAAGCAAAAACAAACAAATTGGATTATAACAAACTAAATGGTTTCTGTACAGCAAAGGAAACAATCAACAGAGTGAAAAGACAATCTACAGAATGGGAGAAAGTACTTACAAACTATTCACCTGACAAGGGATTATATCCAGAATATAAAAGGAACTTAAATAACTCAACAGCAAAAAATGCCCAATCTGATTAGAAAATAGACAAATGATCTGTGCAGATAGTTCTCAAAACAAAGACATATAAATGGCCAATAAATGTAAGAAAAAATACTCAGCATCATTTAATCATTAGGGAAATGAAAATCAAAATCACAATGAGGTACCACCTCATCCCAGTTAGAATAGCTGTTATCAAAAAGACAAAACAAAAAAACAAACAAACAAAATACTGGCGAGGATGTGGAGAAAAGGGAATGCTTTATTTTTATTTATTTATTTATTTTTTGAGGTGGACTCTCGCTCCATCACCCAGGCTGGAGTGCAGTGATGCGATCTCGGCTCACTGAAACCTCCGCCTCCCGGGTTCAAGCAATTCTCCTGCTCAGCCTCCTGAGTAGCTGGGACCACAGGTGCGTGCCACCACGCCTGGCTAATTTTTTGTATTTTTAGTGGAGATGGGGTTTCACCATGTTAGCCAGGATGGTCTTGATCTCCTGACCTCGTGATCTGCCCACCTTGGCATCCCAAAGTGCTGCGATTACAGGTGTAAGCCACCGTGCCTGGCCAAGGGAATTCTTATACACTGTTGGTGGGAATGTAAACTAGTACAGCTACTATGGAGAACAGTATGGAAATTTTTCACAAAACTGCAGATAAAACTGCAATATGATTCAGCAATCCCACAACTGGTCATTTATCCAAAGGATAGGAAATTGGTTTATCAGAGACATCTGCCACCACCACCCTCCCCACTGCCCATGTTTATTGCAGCACTATTAACAACAGCCAAGATATAGAATCTACCTAGGTGTCCATCAACAGATGAATGGATAAACAAAATGTGATAAATATACACCATGGAATACTATTCAGCCATAAAAAATGAAATCTTGTCATTCATGGCAATATGAATGGAACTGGGGGACATTATGTTAAGTGAAATAAGCCAGGAACAGAAAGTTAAATACTACAAGTTCTCACTCATCTGTGCAAGCTAAAAATTGATCTCATAGAAGTAAAAAGTAGAACAGAGGATACTAGAGGCTAAGAAGGGTTGGGGGAAGAGGGTTAGAGAGAGATTTGTTAAAGGACACAAACTTACAGTTAGGGAGGAGAAATAGGTTCTAGTGTTCTATACCACTATAGGATGAACATAATTAACAATAATGCATAGTTTCAAATAGCTAGAAGTAGGGTATTGAATATTCCCAACACAAATAAATGATGAACATTTGAGATGATGGACATGCTGATTACCCTAATCAGATCACTATACATTATGTGTATTAAAACATCACTATATATGCCATAAATATGTGTAGTTATTATGTCAATTAAAAAATTGAAATTAAAAAAGGAAGAAACTAACAACCCAGATGAAAAAACTGCCAAAACACTTAAGCAAGCATTTCACAGAAAAGAGAATACAAATGGCAGATATGCATGTGAAAAGATGCTTAACCACTCTAGTAATCAAGGACATGAAAATGAAGGCCACAATGAGATTAAAAATGTTATATTCACTAACTGGTAAAAAGTTAGAAATATGAAATACAAAATTGGTATAATAACACTAAATATTAGTGAAGATGTAAATTGACAGGACATTTTTGACGCTGCAGATGGGAGTGTAAATTGATATACTTTAAAAAAGAATTGAGAATTCTATTGTAATGGTGAACATTCTCACATCTTATGATTAAGTAAATTCTGTTTCTAAGTGTGTGCTCTATAGAAATTTGTATACCAGCCCTGGGACATCACAAGAATGTTTAGAACTGCATTGTTTGTAAAGCCCCCAAGCTGAAAACAACTTGAATTTCAGTCAGTAGGAGAGTGGACATATAAATTGTACTAAAAAGAATCACACGATGGTTTCATAGTGAAACTTCCTGTGGTAGTGTAATGAGTAACTAGTGCTCTCTGCAACAATGCATATGAAACACAGACAGTGTTTGGCCTTAGGAGCAGGACTGGAGCTGGTGGATAACATTGTGGCCTCTCATTCTCATTCTTTAAATAGACAATTCAGGATGTGTTCTGTCTGTTTCTCGTGGTAGAATTCCCTTACGAGTGACCATGATGAATGCCCTTCAGTGAGTTTCTCTCCTTTCCCTCTCACTTTCCCTGCTCTCTCACTCCTGGTTCCTGGGGTTACTTCCTAAATAAACCATCTTTTCCCCATAATAGTGAGTAAAAAGGCACTTCAGAGAATACTATAGTACAATGTATTGTACTACATACATTTACAAAATGAAATTTATAAAATTTTCATTTTATAAATTTCAAAACATGTTTATTTAGCAGCAGAACAGGAAGAACCATTGACATATGCAACAACATACATGACAAATCTTTTTTTTTTTTGAGACAGAATCTCGCTCTGTCACCCAGGCTGGAGTGCAGTGGCACAATCTCCACTCACCACAAGCTCTGCCTCCTGCGTTCACACCATTCTCCTGCCTCAGCCTTCCATGTAGCTGGGACTACAGGCAACCGCCACCATGCCCAGCTAATTTTTTTTTTTTTTGTATTTTCTGTAGAGGCGGGGTTTCACCATGTTAGCCGGGATGGTCTCGATCTCCTGACCTTGTGATCTGCCTGCCTCGGCCTCCCAAAGTGCTGGGATTACAGGTGTGAGACAAATCTCAAAATAATTATGCTGAGTGATAAGAAAGTCTGACTGGTTTCATTTCATTTTCTAGAAAATGCAAATTAGTTTACACTGAAATAAAGCTGATCAGTGGTTTCCTGAGGGGGACAATGGGGAGGTGTGAGTGGGATTACCAAGGGACATTCAGAAGCTTTTGAGGATGATGGATATAAATTCATTATCTCAATTATAGTGATTATTTCACAAGTATACAAATACACCAGAACTTATCAAAGTGTATACTTTAAATAGGTATATTGGATTATTGTGTGTGAATTATACCTTACTAAAGCTGTTTAAAAAGCTAAGTAAAACTAAAATATATTTCATTTAGAGATACATACATACATATGCATGTGCATGCTTGTGTGTGTGTGTGCAATAAAAATAAAAAGCAAGGACATCATATGGACAAAACTGGAACAGTGTTCCCTTTGGTGTGGTGAGGGGGCTGGGTAAGGAATGAGTTAAGGAAAAAAAGATTTATTGGTGGCCGATGTGTCACGTGTATGCTTTTGTATGCATCAAATGCTACCTAATAAATATTTTGGAGAAATACACACTCTAAAGAAAATTGTGAAAATGCAAAAATTATAAAGAAGAAAACTAGAAATTACCCCTACCTGAAATCTTACCTCTATTTCCATTTTAACAATTTTGGATGAAACTGTTTTCAAAATGTCTTATATGTTTTCTTGCTTTTTGAAAGAGTACTTTAAATGTACTTATTAGTCCGTTCTTGCATTGCTATAAAGAAATACCTGAGACTGGGGAATTTATAAAGAAAGTAAACTTAATTGGCTCCCAGTTTTGCAGGCTATACAGGAAGCATTGCAGCATTTGCTTCTGGGGAGGCCTCAGGGGGTGTACACTCATGGTGGAAGGGAAAGGGGGAGTGGGCATGTCACATGGGAAAAGTAAGAGCAAGAGAGTGAGGTCGGGAGGTGCCACACACTTTTAAATGACCAGATTTCGTGAGAACTCACTCACTAAGGCAAGGATAGCACCCAAGTGGGTCGTGTAAACCATTCGTGAGAAATCTGCCCCCACAGCCCAATCATCTCCCACCAGGCCCCACCTCCAACAGGGGGGATTACATTTCAGCATGAGATTTGCAGGGGACACACATCCAAAGTATATCAGTATTTGAACCTATTTTTATGCTTTCTGGTTATTTTCTGTACCAAAGTTACTGCATCGTGCTCTGTGATACTGACGATCTCAGGACCTGTAGACCTCCAGATATTTGCTCCTATACTAAATGTTCCAAAGCTGCTGAGAATTTAGGGTTAGTTTCCAGTTTGTTTGTTTTCTGTTAGATTGTTATGGAATTGTTCTCATCACTAGACTTGTCTTAAATTCCGCATTTGACCTCTTGCCCCACATCTAATCACATCATTTTTATTTTTCCTTCCTAGGTCTGTTTTCTCATCTATTTGCTTCTCTCCACCCATCCCACCTCCTGTTGCCCCTCATCCCCTCCCCACCTCTCTTCCCACAGTGCCAAGGCTGTGCAGTCCTGGCATGCCTCCCTCCTTTCCACCTTCTGTTCCCCACCTCCAGCGTGCATCCTGTCCCTCAGCCACAAGGGTGTTCCCCCAAACCTGTCCTGGAGGCATTCTCCAGTGCTGCTATCTCTGCAGGGAACATGCTTTCTCCCACCTTTCCTGTCTGCCTGGAAAATCTTGTTGATTTATAGAATTGCAGCGAAATGTCAGCTCCCCAAGGAAATGTGTACCAACTCAGCAAGCAGGACTGAGCTCTGACTCTGAGAGCCCAAGGTTCTTCCTGTTCCCAGGGCACATTGATGGTACTGCCCAATTCCTTGCCTCTATACCCCTGTGAAAACAAAACCCTGTCCGTCTTGCTCATCTTGTTGCGGTGCCTAGTGCAGTGCTGGGGTTACTATTCCACCATCCAGGATTATTAAATAGAAAACCAACACCAACTCTTGCCACCGTGCTGTGGTTGTAGTCTGATGTTCTAGTGACAATGCTCACACAGTGCAGTTCTGGTTAGAGCAGTGTAATTTGTTGTGTTGGAACTGTGGTCTCATAAGATTATGTGTCCCAGGAGGTCAACAGCTGTGCTTCACAGCTCCTGGTGTCTCTGAGCCTGACCTAAAAATAGTTACTGGACATCTGTTTTTTGGGTAAACAGCTTATGATATTCCTGGAGATGAGAGATGGCTTAGAAAATGGGCAAGCAAGATATGAATATGGAATTTTTCAGCATTCTTCTTATCAAGATTTAAAGATAATAGGCGTTTTAAACATCTGCAGTAATATTCCAGTGAGAAATGGTATACGCAGGAAACCCTCAGGACAGCTAAATGGCAATGTCTGAAGACGGGAAGAGAGTTTAGAGCTCAAGTCATTGATGTGAGAATCACAGTGGGTGCCTGGTGTGCAGAGTCACTGCTTTTTACGAACCTCTGGGCACACAAGTGCTTCAAGTGATTTAAGTCCCCAGGGCTCTCTGACCATAACTCCTGGCTTCACAACACGGTCAGGTTAGTTTAAAGGATAGCATCCTGTACTTCCATGCTGCACTCTATGGCAGAGTCCTCAGATTCCAGGTGGCAGTGCCTGTGTCTTTTGATGAGAAGCTGGGGGGAGATTTCTTGGTGACACAGGAAAAGGGCTATGGACTAGCTGGGAAGGTGGGCTACAGACTAGGTGGGAAGGGGATAGAGTTGCCTGGGAACAAGGGAACCTGCGAGACGGATGCCTCAGTTTTGCCAGGACCAGTCCTTGTGGAAGGAGTGGCCTTGTGTGCTCTGTGACTGAGGAGAACCATTAATGGCACAAGATTTATTATATTCTAGACTAGCCAGGGAAGGTATAGAATGAGGCAACATTGATGTCACAGAAACCTGAAAATTCCAGCAGCTGGAGAGGGAATGGACAGGACAGCCTCTTATTTCACATCTTCCTGCCTCAGAGAATTGTTGCCAAAGACATCATCAGAATGTCAGCTTGAGCCCAAGACCCATTTGTCTGATGATGTAAAGCGGAGTCAAACTGTTTTGGAAAAGATGTCTTTGCCAAGTCACTTTTGATTCCAGAACTTAATGGAGGGCACTCAGGCTGACCTGAGTCCTTGTTTCAGAAATCCTTGCTAATCATGGATCTTGTGTTAAGATTTGCCAAACAGAGAAAGAAAAGAGAGTTTTATTCTTGGGGTTTCATCACAGTGGTGTTTTATATACGTGGTTCTCTTCAATGAGGCTTGTGTGAGGGAAATAAAAACAATTGTATGTTTTGTTTAAAATATAAGCATTGGGCTCAGGAGAAGCTCACAAAACCAGATTCTACTTAGTCAGTTGGCAGGACCACCCCTACCTCTGCAAAATCAGCTGACCAGCCCACACCTCCTGCTAGGCGGTCACATTCTAGCGTGCTCAGCCACCCACATCTACTAGTTGAGTTACAGGCTGACCAAGAGTAGGCTGGATTTGTTCCCAGATGTGTTTTTTCTCTCATTAAACTTGGTATTGAAACTGCCCAACTTTATTACTTATGTAACCTGATGAAATATGAATGTGAAAATGAGTTACATTTTTATTGTATTTAATGTAAATTAAATGCTTTCTTAATATTCAATAAATGTTAATCACTATAAATATCATATAATTAAATGTGAGTGAATCAAATGTAAAATAAAAGTGCTATAAAATATGGGACTTGGGATTCAGAATGTTTCAAAATGATTTTACTTCTAGCTCTACTTTAAAGAAACCAAAATTACAAATCATAAACAATATATTATGAATGTGGTATATGCAAGAAAGAGCACATGGAACTCTTACCAGAAGACCTATATTTAAAGAAAAAATCCATGTCCTTCATCAAAGACAAATAAATATATCTTTTAGAAAATTTTAGGTTAAATTCAAATAATATTGTTTTTGATAAATGGGTGTTGGATCTGAGGTATTCTCCTGACCTAGTCCTGAGTAGTCTGTTTTTTTTTTTTTTTTTTTTGAGACGGAGTCTCGCTCTGTTGCCCAGGCTGGAGTGCAGTGGCGTGATCTCGGCTCACCGCAAGCTCCGCCTCCCGGGTTTACGCCATTCTCCTGCCTCAGCCTCCCGAGTAGCTGGGACTACAGGCGCCCGCCACCTCGCCCGGCTAGCTTTTTTTGCATTTTTTAGTAGAGACGGGGTTTCACTGTGTTAGCCAGGATGGTCTTGATCTCCTGACCTCGTGATCCGCCCGTCTCGGCCTCCCAAAGTGCTGGGATTACAGGCTCGAGCCACCGCGCCCGGCCCTGAGTAGTCTGTTGACCTTCCCTTTGTAAGTCACCTCCAAGATCTCAAGAGCAAGGGGGCTGCTGGAAATTCCACACCCTGAACACACCCCAGGCCCTGGGACCTAGGGAGATGGGCAGCATAGCCTTATCACAGGGATACGGCTAGGGACCTCCTGGGTCACATTCACAGAGTGCTGAGCACAGCCCACATTCCAGGAATGTTCATTTTTATTTTTCTTTCCCAATTGGCACCTGGCTACTTGCCTGCATACATAAAAATGATGTTTAATTCCAGGCACATAGAAAAAGAAATGCAGGTTTTAGAATGTTAAAGGCACTGCCTTCTCTGTTTATGTTTTTTTTTTTTTATTCCAATGTTTCTTCAGGTTATAGAGATGGAATATTACCTGTGAGTTTGCAAACTTTCTCTGTAAAGGACCAGATAGTAAATATTTTAAAGTTTGTGGGCCAGAGAGTCTCTCTGGCAATAACTCAATTCTGCAGCTGATTTATTTCGATCTACAGTAGATTGAAAGCAGCCATAGACAATACATACATGAATGGGTGTGGTTGCGTGCCAATAAAACTTTATTTAAAAAATAGGTGGTGGACTGGATTTGGCCTGTGGACTTAGTTTGCCTACTTCTGTGTCTACAGTAAGAGTTCTTAACTGGGTGAGGAATCAATAAAGTCTGTGAACATTTGTATAAGTTTTGGTTATATATTTTTCTGGGGAGAGGAACTATATATTTTTTCAGATTTCAAAGGTACCATAATTGATAACTTTAAGTCACATTGCTATAGAGAAATCGTCTCTTTGGGGATTTTATAGCATTTTATTTTTAGAAATACTGTATGTTCAGTCATTTATTTTTTAAAATTTTATTTCAAAATAATTATGGGTTTATAGGAAGTTGCAGAGATAGTACAGAGGGGTCCTGGTTATCCTTCACCTAGTCTCCTGGTGGTTTCAGCTTCTTTAATTATAGTACAATATCAAAATCGGGAAACTGTCATTTGTGCAATATGTATATAATATGTAGTTCTATGTTGTTTTAACACGTGTGGATTTACGTAATCACTACCATAATCAGCTACCAATCTGTTTTCCATCTAAAAAAATGACCAAGATTGGCTTTTATCACTCAGCATAATGCCCTTGAGATCCATTCTAGTTGTGTGTGCATTGTTTTTCTTGATAAGTAGTATTGCTTGTCATGGATATACAACACTTTGTTAAACCATTCACCTATAGAGGGACATTTTGGTTGTTTTTAACTATTACAAATAAAGCTGTTGTGAACAATTGTGTATAGGATTTTGTGTGGACATTTGTTTTCACTACTGGGATAAATGCTCAGGAGTGCAACTGGTGGGTCATATGATAAGTGCATATTTAGTTTTTTAATGAAACTACCAAATTATTTTCCAGAGTTAGTAATTTATGTTTTAAAGTGACTTGAACATATGGCATGAACAAGCACATGAAAGTATAAAAATGCAAGAATTACAGGAAAATCTAAAATGTCTCCTTGCCCACTGCCCAGTCCCAGATGCCCTCTTCATAGGCCATTGGTGAGTGTTCATCCTCTTTCCCATACTGTTGTTCTAAAACCTGGATTTGCCCTTCATCTTGGAGGTCTTTCTATGGAGCATTTATAAGGCTTTTTCATTCCTGTTTAACTGAGGAGTGGATATACCACCATGTAAGCATTCCTCATATTTATGAACTTCGGTTATTTCTAATTTTGCTGTCATCAATAAAGGATTCAATGAAAATCTCTGAAATGCCTCGGTATGTACTATTGTGTTTTTCTAAGATAGATAGGAGTAAATTTGTTGGGTCACAGACATGTCCATTTGTAATATTGATGGACACTGCCAAATTGCCTTCATAAAGGAATGTATCAATCAATATTGCTGCTAGCAATTAGGAAAGTTTACTTACACCCTTGTCCACACCCAATATTTTCAATTTTATTAATTTTAAAATTAATCTGATGAATGAAAACTATTTCATTGTTGTTTTAATTTGTGTTTTCTGATTAGCGATGAGGATACAGATCTTTTCATAACTTAATTGGCCATTTTATGTTACCTGCTCTAAATATTTGTATTTTCGATTGTTTTGGTCTGTGTGATGGTGCGTGTACGTTACTCACCTAGCTTCACTTAACTTAGTCTTGTTTTGTGTAGCCAAATGGATCAATCTTTTGTTTTAAGTCTCCTGGATTTTGTTCTTACCTAAGAAGCCCTTCCTCATTATAAATTATGAAAACATTCCCTTACATCTTTCCTAAAGTTGTTGGTCTGCAAATTACTGGAACTAGTGACCAATGGTTCAGCTAGCACATTAAATCTAGAATCTTGCTTTAGGGAACTCATATTGAGAAATTTGACTTGCTCCAATGTTACATTCACCCTCCTGGGTCTAGCATCATTGCAATTTATTTCTAAATATCCCTCCTGACTTCTGCCAATGTAAGTTAAAAAATCTTGAAATTCTTTTCATATTTAAGCTATATCTTTCCTAGACTGGAATATTTTGACTTCTCTTGAGATGTACATGGGAATCTACTCTAGACACATCTAGGGGCAATAATGGATAGAGGAGGTCTTAAGGTGTACTGGCATTCCCTCTTAAGGCAGCTACCTCAGATGAGATGATTACAAGTGTTCAAGCAAGGGAAGTTTATTTTTCTCAAAAAGGAAAAGAGAGGTTGCATCTTTTGGCAAAAGAGGTTCAGGGGATTTGGGGTGTATTGGTCTGTTCTCACACTGCTAAAAAGACATGTCTGAGACTGGGTAATTTATAAAGGAAATAAGTTTAATGTACTCACAGCTCTACATGGCTGGGGAGGCCTCATAATTATGGTGGAAGGAAAGGAAGAGCAAAGGCACATCTTACATGGCAGTAGGCAAGAGAGATTGTGCATGGGAACTCTCATTTATAAAACCATCAGATTTCATGAGATTTACTCACTACCAAGAGAACAGTGTGGGGGAAACTGCTCCCATGATTCAATTATCTCCACCTGGCCCCACCCTTGACACATGGGGATTGTTACTATTCGAGGTGAGATTTGGGGGAGACACCAGGCCAAACCATGTCATTCCACCTTTGGTCCCTCCCAAATCTCATGTCCTCACATTTCAAAACCAATCATGCCTTCCCAATAGTCCCCCAAAGTCTTAAGTCATTGCAGCATTAACTCAAAAGTCCACAATCCAAAGTCTCATCTGAGACAAGGCAAGTACCTTCCTTCTATGAGCCTGTGAAATCAAAAGCAAGTTTGTTACTTCCTAGATAAAAAGGGGGTACAGGCATTGGGTAAATATACCCATTCCAAATGAGATAAATTGGCCAAACCAAAGGGGATACAGGCCCCATGCAAGTCCAAAATCCAATGCAGCAGTCAAGTCTTGAAGCTCTGAAATAATTTCCTTTGACTCCATGTCTCACTTTCAGGTCATGCTGATACAAGGGGTGGGCTCCCACGGCCTTGAGCAGCTCCACCCCTGTGGCTTTGCAGGTTACAGCTCCCCCACTCACTCCTGCTTTCACAGTCTGGTGTTGAGTGTCTGCAGCTTTTCCAGGCACACAGTACAAGCTGTTAGTGGATCTACTATTCTGGAATCTGGAAGACAGTGACCCTCTTCTCACAGCTCCACTAGGCAGTGCCCCCATGGGTACTCTGTGTGGTGGCTCCAACTCCACATTCCCTTCCGCACTGCCCTAGCACAGATTCTCCATGAGGGTTCATCCCTGTAGCAACTTCTGCCTGGAAATCCAGGCATTTCCATACACCTTCTGAAATCTAGGTGGAGGTTCCCAAACCTCAATTCTTGACTTCTGGGCACCTGCAGGCTCAACACCAAATGGAAGCTGCCAAGGATTGGAGCTTGCACCCTCTGAAGCCACACCCTGAGTTGTATCTTAGCCTCTTTTAGCCCCAGCTGGAGTGGCTGGTACTCAGGCCAAAAAGTCCCTAAGTTGCACAGAGCAGGGGGGCCCTGGGCCTGACCCATGAAACCATTTTTTCCTCCTACTGCTCTGGGCATTTGATGGGAGGGGCTGCCACAAAGTTCTCTGACATGCCCTGGAGACATTGTCCCCATTGTCTTGGGGATTAACATTTGGCCCCTAGCTACTTATGCAAATTTCCACAGTGGCTTGGATTTCTCCTCAGAAAGGAAGTTTTTCTTTTCTATTGCATCACCAGGCTGCAAATTTTCCTAACTTTTATGCGCTCCTTCCCTTTTAAACATAAGTTCCAATTCCAAGCCACATCTTTGTGAATAAATAAAACTGAATGCTTTTAGCAGCACCCAAGTCACCTCTTGAATGTTTTGCTGCTTAGAAATTTCTTCCACCTGATGCCCTGAATCTTCTCTCTCAAGCTCAAAATTCCACAAATCTCTATGGCAGGGGCAAAATGCCATCAATCTCTTTGCTAAAGCATAACAAGAGTCACCTCTGCTCCAGTTCTCAACAAGTTCCTCATCTCCATCTGAGACCACCTAAGCCTGGACTTCATTGTCCATGTCACTATCAGCCATTCAACAAGTATCTAGGAAGTTCCAAACTGTCCCACATCTTCCTGTTTTCTTCTGAGCCCTCCAAACTGTTCCAACCTCTGCCTGTTACCTCGTTACAAAGTCACTTCCACATTTTCAGGTATCTCTACAACAGCACCTCACTACCTGGTGAGGACTAAACTCTGATTTTTATTTTATCTTGACCAAATTCCTATCTAAGGGGCCAGGGGAGTCATGCTCTACAAATCATAAATTCTCATCAGATAGGTTTTATTTAACCCTATATATCATGACTTACTTTCCAATCTGACTCTGGCATAGCATTACAAGACAAGGAAGAAAATAAAAATATTTTACCCCAAAACATGTTTCTTTGCCATATTTTGAAATGGTCCTGCAAAGCTGTTCTTTGTGGGGAAAAATTTGCATCTGTAAAGAATCTATTGACATAGCTAGATCTTTGTCTTCCAGACCGTCCCAATCCTAAAGAAATTAACTAAGATCTGAATAGGAAACATTTGTCATCTGTTGCCTCTAAGGGCAGCCAGTATAAGACTTCAAAATAACTTTGGTCTCCACAATCTTTATCTTTTTTTTTTTTCAATTATACTTTAAGTTCTAGGGTACATGTGCACAATGTGCAGGTTTGATACCCAGGTACACATGTGCCATGTTGGTTTGCTGCACCCATTAACTCATCATTTACATTGGGTATTTTCCTAATGGCATCCCTCCCTCAGCCCCTCACCCCACAACAGGCCCCAGTGTGTGATGTTTCCTCTCTGTGTCTAAGTGTTCTCATTGTTCAATTCCCACCTATGAGTGAGAACATGCGGTATTTGATTTTCTGTCCTTGTGACAGTTTGCTCAGAATGATGGTTTCCAGCTTCTTCCATGTCCCTGCAAAGGACATGAACTCATCCGTTTTTATGGCTGCATAATTTCCATGGTGTATATATACCACATTTTCTTATTCCAGTCTATCATTGATGGACATTGGGGTTGGTTCCAAGTCTTTGCTATTGTGAATAGTGCTGCAATAAACGTACATGTGCATGTGTCTTTACAGTAGCAAGATTTATAATCCTTTGGGTATATACCCACTAATGGGATCACTGGATCAAATGGTATTTCTAGTTCTATATCATTGAGGAATCGCCACACTGTCTTTATAATGGTTGAACTAATTTACACTCCCACCAACAGTGTAAAAGCATTCCTATTTCTCTACATCCTCTTCAGCATCTGTTGTTTCCTGACATTTTAATGATTGCCATTCTAATTTGTGTGAGATGGTATGTCACTGTGGTTTTGATTTGCATTTCTCTGATGACCAGTGTTGATAAGCATTTTTTTCATTTGTCTGTTGGCTGCATAAATGTCTTTTTTGAGAAGTGTCTGTCCATACCCTTTGCCCAATTTTTCATGGGGTTGTTTGTTTTTTTCTTATAAATTTGTTTGAGTTCTTTGTAGATTCTGGATATTAGCCCTTTGTCAGATGGGTACATTGCAAAAGTTTTCTCCCATTCTGCAGGTTGCCTGTTCACTCTGGTGGTAGTTTTTTTTGCTGTGCAGAAGCTCTTTAATTAGATCCAATTTGTCTATTTTGGCTTTTGTTGCTATTGCTTTTAGTGTTTTAGTCATGAATTCCTTGCCCATGCCTATGTCCTGAACAGTATTGCCTAGATTTTCTTTTAGGGTTTTTATGGTTTCAGGTCTAACATTTAAGTCTCTAATCCATCTTGAATTAATTTTTGTGTAAGGTGTAAGGAAGGAATCCAATTTCAGCTTTCTACATATGGCTAGCCAGTTTTCCCTTCACCATTTATTAAATAGGGAATCCTTTCCCCATTTCTTG
>NW_016815616.1:218151-281962 GCF_001698545.2 Rhinopithecus bieti | reverse complement strand
TAAAATCTCTAAGCATTTGCTTATCTGTAAAGGATTTTATTTCTCCTTCACTTATGAAACTTAGTTTGGCTGGATATGAAATTCTGGGTTGAAAATTCTTTTCTTTAAGAATGTTGAATATTGGTCTCCACTCTCTTCTGGCTTGTAGAGTTTCCGCCAAGAGATCCACTGTTAGTCTGATGGGCTTCCCTTTGTGGGTAACCCGACTTTTCTCTCTGGCTGCCTTTAACATTTTTTCCTTCATTTCAAACTTGGTGCATCTGACAATTATGTGTCTTGGGGTTGCTCTTCTTGAGGAGTATCTTTGTGGCGTTCTCTCTATTTCCTGAATTTGAATGTTGGCCTGCCTTACTAGGTTGGGGAAGTTCTCCTAGATAATATCCTGCAGAGTGTTTTCCAACTTGGCTCCTTTCTTGCTGTCACTTTCAGGGTACACCAATCAGTTGTAGATTTGTTCTTTTCACATAGTCCCATATTTCTTGGAGGATTTGTTCATTTCTTCTTAACTTTTTTCTCTAAACTTCTCTTCTCACTTCATTTCATTCATTTGATCTTCAGTCACTGATACCCTTTCTTCCACTTGATCGAATTGGCTACTGAAGCTTGTGCATGCGTCACGTAGTTCTCATGCCATGGTGTTCAGCTCCAACAGACCATTTAAGATCTTCTCTATGCTATTTATTCTAGTTAGCCATTGTTCTCATCTTTTTTCAAGGTTTTTAACTTCCTTGCAATGGGTTCAAACATCCTCCTTTAGCTCAGAGAAGTTTGTTATTACCGACCTTCTGAAGCCTACTTCTGTCAACTCATTAAAGTCTTTCTCCATCCAGCTTTGTTCCATTGCTGATGAGGAGCTGTGATCCTTTGGAGGGAAGAAGTGCTCTGGCTTTTAAAATTTTTGGCTTTTCTGCTCTGGTTTTTCCCCATCTTTGTGGTTTTATCTACCTTTGGTCTTTGATGTTGGTGACCTACAGATGGGGTTTGGTGTGGATGTCCTTTTTGTTGATGTTGGTGCTATTCCTTTGTTTGTTAGTTTTCCTTCTAACAGTCAGGTCCCTCAGCTGCAGGTCTGTTGGAGTTTGTTGGAGGTCCTCTCCAGACCCTGTTTGCCTGGATATCACCAGCAGAGGCTGCAGAACAGCAAATATTGCAAAACAGCAAATATTGCTGCCTGATCCTTCCTCTGGAAGCTTTGTCCCAGAGGGGCACCCGCCTGTATGAGGTGCCAGTCAGCCTCTACTGGGAGGTGTCTCAGTAGAGACACCTTGAGGAGTCTTGAGGTGGCAGTCTGTCCATTCTCAGAGCTCAAAAACTGTGCTGGGAGACACTTCAGAGCTGTCAGACAGGGACATTTATGTCCGCAGAAGTTTCTGCTGCCTTTTGTTCAGCTATGCCCTGCCCCCATAGGTGGAGTCTATAGAGGCAGCAAGCCTTGCATCACTGCAGTGGGCTCTGCTCCATTTGAGATTTCTGGCAGCTTTGTTTAGCTACTCAAGTCTTAGCAATGGTGGACACCCCTCCCCCTGCTGGGCTGCTGCCTGGTAGGTTGATCTCAGACTGCTACACTAGCAGTGAGCAAGGCTCTGTGGGTATGGGACCCACCAAGCCAGGTGTGGGATATAATCTCCTGTTGTGCCGTTTGCTAAGACTGTTGGAAAAGTGCAGTATTTTAGTGGGAATGTACCATTTTTCCAGGTACAGTCTGTCATGGCTTCCCTTGGATAAGAAAGGGAAATCCCCCAACTTCTTGTGCTTCCTGGATGAGGCAACATCCCGCCCTGCTTCAGCTCACCCTCTGTGGGCTGAACCAACTGTCCAACAAGACCCAATGAGGTGAACCAGGTACCACAGTGGGAAATACAGAAATCACCCGTCTTCTGCATTGATCATGCTGGGAGCTGCAGACTGGGGCTGTTCCTATTTGGCCATCTTGGAACAGACCTCCACAATCTTTGTCTTAACCTAACATTCCCTTTCTATCAATTCCA
The DNA here is from genome assembly GCF_001698545.2 of Rhinopithecus bieti. NCBI lineage: Eukaryota > Metazoa > Chordata > Mammalia > Primates > Cercopithecidae > Rhinopithecus > Rhinopithecus bieti. The sequence goes on along the minus strand of NW_016815616.1, from coordinate 279,974 downwards.
GATCTTTAGACAAACTCAACCAATTGTCAACCAGAAAATATTTAACTTTACCTATAGTCTGGAAGCTGCTGCCATGCCCTCCTCACTTTGAGTTGTCCTGCCTTTCTGGACCAATTCAATGTATTTCTTAAATGCATTTGATTGATGCCTCATGCTTCTCTAAAATGTATAAAACCAAGCTGTACCCCAACCACCTTGGGCACACATTCTCAGGACCTCCTGAGGGCTGTGTCACAAGCCATAGTCACTCACATTTGGCTCAAATCTCTTTAAATATTTTATAGAGTTCAAAACTTTTATTTGACACTAGTACCAATTTATCATATTATTCTGTTCTCATGATACTGATAAAGACATACCCCAGACTGAGTAATTTATAAAGGAAAAGGTTTGACTCACAGTTCCATGTGGCTGGGGAGGCCTCACAATTGTGGTGGAAGGCAAAGGAGGAGCAAAGGCACATCTTACACGACAGCAGGCAAGAGGAGTCCTGGCATGTGAAGGAGAATTCCCTGTTATGAAACCGTCAGATGTCATGAGACTTATTCACTATCACAAGAACAGCACAGGAAAAACCTGCCCCCATGATTCAATTACATTGCATTCAGTACCTCCAATGACACATGGGAATTATTACAATTCAAGGTGAGATTTGGGTGGGGACACAGAGCCAAACTATATCATGGGGGTTCAAGATCTTCAGATTCATTTGAGTTCACTCAGTGTCTCCATTCCAATTCTGAGATTCCCTCCTTCCTACCCATTTTGTAACTTTTGTTTAAGAGACCTGATGAGGGTATGAATTCAGCCTATGGTGCAATTCTACAGCCTATAATATCAACATTTCTCTTCTTTCTTACTCCTTCCTTCCCATCTCTGGCAGTATCACCCACTGGTAGAGCCTTATAGGAAGCCAGGTGGTGAAGGCTCTGAGAAATGTCATTTTCAGGTTTCAACATTTGATGCCACAGAAGAGACTGTGGGAGGACAGCATGCCTGCTTTCTCAGGAAGCTACTGGAAGTTATGCTTCTTTAAAATGTGACAAAAATCAAGAAGGAGATGGCATCTAGGAGACAGGAGACAAAAGGAACACCCAGGAAGGTGGGGAGAGAGAGCCCAGGGCAACAGTCTTGCTGCAGACCTAGAGATCCACCAGGCCACAGTGGAGCAGGAGGGCTGGGGCCTCCAGGTGGGAGGTCTCTCAGAACAAAAGAAAAGAGAAACCAATGTGTGATGTATTTGAATACATTGAGGGGAGAACTATTATTCTGTCAGACAGCTTAGAGGAAAATTAATGAGGAATATGTAGAAAACAAAGCAATAAAAAAAAAATCCAGTGTTCAGGAAAAGTAACATACTATAAAAGAAAGGAAGCATAATCATAATACACTAAGTGACTCAGTGTTAATAGCCACAATGACATGAAAGTTCACTATTTGATTTAATAAAATTGTGATAAAGTTTAAAGGGAACAGAAAAGCTGTGTGTTGGGATGAAGGGAGAGATGAAGACAGCTACATTTTTATCTTTTATATTGAAAAGTAAATAGATAATATTTAAACCAAAAAATCAAGAAATGTCAAAATAAAGAAGTTATTTAGATGTATGGAGAGGAATCTCAGGGGGAAAATTCACCTAAAATAGTCGAAAATTTTCTCTAAGAAATTAGTAGAGGTGAAATAGTGTGAGGAAATTTTGTTTCTCATTATAAGCCTCATAATATTTAGCTTTTAAAAATGTATTTATATTACTTTTATAAAATATTAAACATATTTTAATATCCACAAATTTTGAGACATTTTTACCAGACTAAAAAATGATCATCAATGGTTTTATAATGCTAACATTTTTATTGAACTCTTCTCAAGATCTTTTGTAGAAAATACACATTTATGCTTACCCAGTCTAAATATGGAAGGACCTCATGATTACTTAAGTTGTATTCCTGATTCTTTTATTTGAGATTCACTTTAAGTCTAACCTAGATAATAATCAATGTATTTTCAAAAATATCTTCACCCATGTTATTGAAAAGCCTATCTAAAGTTCTTGACATACATTCTGGACAATTTTATATTGTTTTGGTGGTTTATTTCTTTAAGAAAATAGATGCTCCTCTCCCAACTTTTCTGTTTTTCAGACTTTTTTCTACTTTGTTTCCCTGGCCCACGGTTCCCCTGTGTATTCTGGTTAGATGGTATTGTAGAGAAAATAATCAAATTTAAAAAACACAAAGATGGGCAGAAACCCTCCAGAAAACCAATGTCCAATGTCCTAGGAATGCTGAGAATAAAGTGAGCTGGAAGAACTTGGCAGGATCTGGTCCCATAGGTATTTTTCCACAGTGTACAATAGACTCCACTGGCTGTAGACCTAGGTTGATAGGGCTCAGGGGTAAGTTCGGTTGAGTTGTATGGGTTTTGTGATGAGTGCAGGAATTTCTGCTTTTGGTCTTGCTGCCATCAAAGCTAGGTCATGACAGGAGCAATGGTCTCTCTTCTTAGTTCAATGGAATGTCTAGTTTCTGAACTTGGAGGTAAATCATCTTTTCTTTATTTTTTCTTGGTCTGCAATAAGAAATAAAAATGGAGAGGGGAGAAAAAAATTATGAGGAGGCTGAAAACCAAAATAAAGTGGGTAATAAATAAGAGGAACAATAAATGATTATAAACTTTGTTCAGGATTAGTCTTGCAATGTATTCTGAATGGTGGGTCTCACAAAGAAAATGGACAGAACTTGTTGATAACTCATGTTGACAGAGTTATTCCTAAAATTCTCTTATTGAATTGGAACTGGCTTAAATAAGTTCCTTTTTTATTTAGGGTGTTCACCTTTCTTTGTAATAGAGAATGTGGGTAAAGACTAAACTTAATCTTATATCAGTTAATGATAAAGATTGCAAAATCTAGACATTGTTATCATTAGTTAAGCAAATAGAATTTGAAAAATTATTTTTTCAAAGTGTATTTACTTTTCAACAGCTTGATAAATGAAGAATGCAATTAAAACATTTGTTCAAGTTGCAAGTTTTCTCAATCATCTTGTCTTCGTGAATGCCAGGACATTGCTGATATTCATCATATAAATGTTGCTTTCTTCATTTTATTGTTGCCAGCCATGCCCTTTGGACCTGTTTCTGTTTGTAGCAATATTGAATCAGGTGTGGGCTGCTCCCAGCCACCCAGCACCTCACAGAATTTCCCCAAACTGGAGTTGGTTAGTTTTGTCTCAATTTCTGGACCAATCCAATCTGAGACGAGGGGTGGCAGAAGCTTACCCAAATAACCCTATGGTTTTGGAATTCTCTAAAGCTCCAGATGGGGAGGTACAATCAAGTCAGTTGAGCTCCTCTGGTCTCTGTGCCAACAACCATAACAACAACTGCAGCAGCAGAAATAACAGTAGCAATAGAAGCAGCAGCAGGAACAACAAAAGCAACAACAGCAGCAACAGTAGCAGCAATACTAGTAACAGCAGCAACAACAGTAATAACAGTAGCAACTGCAGTAGCAACAGTAGAAACATCAGCAACAACAGCAGCAGTAACAACAACAAAAGCAACAGTAGCAACAATAGTAATAACAACAGCAACAGTAACAGTAGCAGCAACAGATATGGCAACAGTAATACCATCAGCAGCAACAGCAATAGCAACAATAGCAGCCTCAGTAGTAACAGCAACAGCAACAGTAGCAACATGAGCAACAGCAGCAGCAACAATAGTATCAGCAATAGCAATAGCAACAGTAACAACAGGAGCAGTAGCAGCAATAACAACAGCAGTAGCAACAATAACAAAAGCAACAGCAATAGTAACAACAGCAGCAACAATTTTAGCAATAGTAGCAATGATAGCAACAGAATCAACAGCATCACAATTAAGAGCAACAACAGCAGCAACAATAGCCACAGAAATAGCAAGAGCAGCAGTAGCAACAACAGGAGTAGCAGTAATAACAGCAGCAACAGCAACAACAGAAGTAGTAGTAGTAATAGCAGTAACAGCAGCAGCAGCAGCAGCAGCAGCAGCAATCATTACCATAGTAGCAACAACAGTAGCAGCAACACCAGCAGCAGTAGTAGCAGCAATAGCAACAGTAATAGTAGCAACAGCAATAGCAACAGTAGCAGCATCAGCAACAACAGCAGCAACAATAGCAGCAGTAACAATGGCAACAGCAGCAGCAACAATAATAGCAGCAACAGCAACAGTCTCAGCAGCAGCAACAACAGCAACAATAACAAAAGCAACAATAGCAACAGTATCAGCAACAGCAACAGCAATAGCAACAGAAACATCACCAACAGCAATAGCATCACAGTTAACAATAGCAACAATAGCCATAGCAACAGCAACAGCAGCAGTAGCAACAGAAATAGCAGTAATAACAGCAGCAGCAGTAGCAGCAATAATTACAACAATAGCAGCAATAGCAGCAACGACAGCAGCAAGAGCAGCAACAACAATAAAAGCAACAATAACAACAGCAATAGCAGCAGCAATCATAACAGCAACAGCAGTAACAATAGCAGCAATGACAACATCAGCAACAATAGCAGCAACAACAGCATCAGCAATGGTAGCAGCAGTGACAGCAATAGCAACAGCATCATAATCAACGATGGCAATAACAACAGAAGCAGCAGCAACAACAAAAGCAACAGTAGCAACAATAGTAGCAGCAACCACAACAGTAACAACAGCAGCAACATCAGCAGTAGCAACAACAGCAGCTGCAGTGGCAATAGTGGCAACAGCAGCAGCAGCAGCCATAGTAGTAGCAATGACAACAGCATTAACAACAACAACAGCAACAATTTCAGCAACAGCAGCAGCAGCAACAGCAACAGCATCATAACCAACAACAGCAATAATAATAGAAACAGCAACAATAGCAGTAGCAGCAACAACAGCAGCAGCAACAGCAATGTCAGCAATGGTAGCAGCAACAACAATAACAAAAGCAACAACAGTAGCAATAGCAGCAGCAACAACAAGAGGAGCAACAAAAGTAGCTGCAACAACAAAAGCAACAGCAGCAACAACAGCAGCAGCAAGAATTATAATAGCACCAACAACAGCAACATCAGCAAAAGCAGCAACAGCAATAGCAGAAGCAGCAACAACATCAGTAGCAGCAGCAGCAGCAGCAGCAAGAGCAGCAACAACAGTAGCTGTAACAATAACAAAGGTGAACAGCAACAGCAGGAACAAAAACAACAACCACAGCAAAAGCATCAACAACAGCAAGAAAGCAGCAACAGTAGCTTCAACAATAACAAAAGCAACAACAGCAGCAACAGCAGTGACAAAAGCAACAGCAGCAATAGTCACAGCAGCAACAGTAACAGTAGCAGCAATAACAACAGCTACAACACTAACAGAGGCAACAACAGTAACAGCAGCAGTAGCAACAACAGCAGCAGCAATAACAATGGAAGCATCAGTAACAACAATAGCATCACAATCAACAACAGCAACAGCAGCAGGAACAATAGCCACAGCAACAGCAACGGAAGCAATAACAGTAGCAGCAACAACAGCAGTAGGAACACCAGCAGTAACAACAGCAGCAGCAACAGCAGCAACAACAGCAGCAACAACAGCAGCAGCAGTAGCAACAGCAGCAATAATCATAACAGCAGCAGCAACAACAGTAGAAACAAGTACAATAGCAATAACAACAGTAATAGCAACAGCAAAAACAATAGCAGCAGTACCAATAACAACAGCAACAATAAAAATGGCAATAGCAGCAGCAGCAACAACATCAGTCACCAGTGAGTGACTACTAACTAAATACCAGGCACTGTGATGGGTGCTTCATTGCATTGTCCCATTCATAAGCCCAACCCTCTGATGGTGAGACAAGTTCATGGGCCACAAAATCAAGCTGCCAGGATTGAAACTTTGGCTTTGTCACTTATTGGCTGTGTGGTTTTGAGCAAGTCCTTTACTTTCTCTGGCCTGTTTTTATATTCCAGTTGTCAGTGGGGTTAATAATAATAACACCTATTGCATAGGGTTGCTGCAAGGATTCAATGAGGGAATACAGGCATACCTCAGAGATATTGGGGATTCAGTTCCAGACCACCACAATAAAGTAAATTTTACCATAAAGTGAGTCATACATTTTTGTTGGTTTTCCAGTTCATATAAAAGTTATGGTTACACTATACTGTAGTCTATTAAATGTGCAATATTATGTCTAAGAAAACAATGTAATTTAAAAATACTTTTTTTAAAATGCTAACAATCATCTGAGCCTTCAATTAGTTGTAATCTTGCTAGTGGAGGCTCTTGCCTCTATGTTGATGGCTGCTGACTGATCAAGATAGTGGTTGCTGAAGGTTGAAGTGGCTGTTGAAACTTCTTAAAACAAGAATATGAAGTTTTCAATGTTGACTGACTCTTCCCTTCATGAAAGATTTCTCTATAGCATGTAATGCTGTTTCATGGTACTTTACCCACAGTAGAGCTTCTTTGAAAATTGGAATCAATCCTCTCAAATCCTGATGCTGCTTTGTCAACTAAGTTTACGTAATATTCTAAATCCTTTGTTGTCATTTCAACAATGTTCACAGGATCTCCACCAGGAGTAGATTCCATCTCAAGAAACTACTTTCTAAGCTCATCTCTAAAAAGCAACTCCTCATCTGTTCAAGTTTTATCATGAAGTTGAAGCAATTCAAGTCACATCTTCGGGCTCTACTTCTAGTTCTAGTTCTCTTGCTATTTCTATCGTATCTGCAGATACTTTTTATGCTGAAGTCTTGACCTCTTCAAAGTTATCCATGAAGGTTGTAATCAACTTCTTCAAAACTCCCATTAACGTTCATATTTTGACCTCCAATGATTCACAAATGTTCTTAGTGGCATCTACAATGGTGAAACCTTTCCAGAAGGTTTTCAATGTACTTTGCCTAGAACAATTAGAGGAATTACCATCTATGGTAGCTATAGCCTTATAAAGTATATTTCTTAAATAATAATACTTGAATATCAAAACTACTCCTTGATCCATGGGCTGTAGAATGGATGTTGTGTTAGCAGGCATTAAAACAACATTAATCTTTAGGTACATCTCCATCAGAGCTCTTGGGTGACCAGGTGTATGTATTGTCGATGAGCAGTAATCTTTTGAAAGCAATCTTCTTTTCTAAGCAGTAGGTCTAAACAGCAGGCTTAAAATATTCAATAAACCGTGCTGTAAACAGATATACTGTTATCTGTACACAGGCTTTGTTATTCCATGACCACACGCAGAGTAGATGTAGCATAATTCTTAGGGACTCTAGGGTTTTAATGGTAATTGAACATTGGCTTCACCTTCTAGTCACCAGCTGCAAGAGAGTCAACCTGTCCTTTGAGTTTTGAAACCAGGCACTGATTTTTCCCCCGTCACCTTGAAAGTACTAAATGGCATCTTCTTCCAATAGAAGGCTGTTGTGTCTATATTGAAAATCTGTTGTTTAGTGTAATCACTTTCATCAACGATCTTTGTTAGATCTGGAGAACTTGCTGCAGCTTCTACACCAGCACTTGCTGCTTCACCTTGCACTTTTATGTTATGGAGACGGCTTCTTTCCTTAAGCCTTAAGAACCAACCTTACTAACTTCAAATTTTTCTTCTGCTACTTCTTCACCTGTCTCAGCCTTCATATAATCGAAGAGAGTTAAGGCCTTGTTCTGGATTAGGCTTTGGCTTAAAGGAATGTTGTGACAGGTTTGATCTTCTGTCCAGGCCACTCAAGCTTTCTCCATATCATCAAAAAGGCTGTTTCATTTTCTCATTTGTGTGTTCGCTGGAGTAGCATTTTTAAACTTCCTTCAATAACTTTTCCTGTGCATTCTCAACTTGGCTAACTGGTGCAAGAGGCCTTGCTTTCAGCTTGTGCTGGCTTTCAATATGACTTCCTCACTGAGCTTAATCATTTCTGCCTTTTGCTTTGAAGTTGAGACTTGCAACTCTTCCTTTCATTGAACACCCAGAGGGCATTGTAGAGCTATTAATTGGTCTAATTTCAATATGGTTGTGTCTTAGGCAAGAGGAAGGCCCAAGGAAAGGAAGAGAGATGGGGGAATGATCAGTGTGTGGAACAGTCAGATCACACACATTTTATTAATTAAGCTTGCTGTTTTACGCAGACAAGGTTTGTGGTGCACTAAAACAATTGCAATAGTAGTATCAAAGATTACTGATCTCAGGTCACCATCACAGTTATGATAATAATGGAAAAGTTTGAAATATTGTGAGAATTACCAAGACATGCCACAATGACATACAGTGAGCACCTGCTGTTGGAAAAATGCTGCAAATAAACTTGCTTAATGTAGGGTTGCTGTATACCTTCAATCTGTTAAAAAATGCAATATCTGCAAAATGCAATAAAATGAAGTGCAATAAAAGAAGGTGCACCGGAAGGACAGGGAAAGCACGGGTAGAGCTCTTAGTAAATGTTAGCTATTGTTATCCTCATTTTGCAGAAGGAAAACCAGCTTAAGAAGTGAGATAAGGGGCCAGGCATGGTGCTTCACACTTGTAATCCCAGCAATTTGGGAGGCAAAGGTGGGTGGATAACCTGAGCTCCAGAGTTTGAGACCATCCTGGAGAACATGGCGCAATCTGTCTCTACTAAAAAAATACAAAAAAATTAGCTGGGTGTGGTGGCACATGCCTGTAGTCCCAGCTACTTGGGAGGCTGAGGTGGGAGAATGACCTGGGCCCAGGAGGTTGAAGCTGCAGTGAGCTGAGATTGAGCCACTGCACTCCAGCCAGGGTAACCGGTGGGAGACTGTCTCAAAAATAGAGAGATAAAAAAAGTGAGACGTGAGATAAAGAATAGGGTAAAAGTCCATGCAGGATAATTTATAACTAGGACAGGTTTAGTGCCCTTAGGAACCAAATGACTTGGTTGGTGAGGGAGGGGCTCTTGCCCTGCCCTGTTTCTGCTGGCTCTCAGCGCATATGACACTGTTCTTGGGGTCAGTTTTCAGTGACAGCTGTGGTCTGCCCTCCTGCTCCCAGACATCTTTGCCACCTGCAGGCCACACCTATCCCTCCCTCTGTAGGCGCACTGTTCTCTGGCTCTGTCTCAGCCCTCACCGCTCCCACTCTTTTGCAATTCCCCAAGTCTTACACATATCTCTCAGTGCGTGGTGAACTGGGTTATGTAATACAGAAACAAGAACAGTGCAAATCTTCATAGCAGTATCTGTAGATCATATAAATGGAAAGAATATAAAATAACAACAGGAATGATCTTTTGAAATATCTCTTTAGCCTGCTTTGAACCAGCCTAATGAAAATGAACAACTCTGACAAGCATAGGTATGTGTGTGTGGCTGAGCTACATTTCTCCATCTTACAACAACTCGGAATGTATTTTAAAATTTGATTTCCAATAAATAGTCTAGGCATGTATTTTCCTGTTTTATAGAACAACTACAAAAGCTTCTGTGAATAATAGCAGGGGCTTGTAGACATTAATTAATTAGTGTCAGGCACTTTATTGACACTTGGTGAGTGTCAGTTGGAAAGCACTGGGTAAGAGCACTTAGTAAATGTTAGCTATTGTTATCCTCATTTTACAGAAAGGAAAACAGGCTTAAGAAGTAAGATAAGGTATTGGGTATAAGTCCCCAGGTTATATTTGTAACTAGGACAAGTTTAGTGCCCTTAGGAACCATAACAATTTAATTAGGACCCAGTTGACAATTAGTGTCAGGCACTTTACACATATTTTCTTCTTTAATCCAGTGAGTAGGTACTGTTGTCCCCATTTACAGATGAGGAAACTGAGGCTTTAGGGCCTTAAGGCAATAAAGCCACACACATGAGAAATGTGACAGCAGGGCTTCAGGTTCCACAGGTCATGCTCTTCACTACACATATTACTGCCTGCCTGGCACGGGCGCTGGCTAGAGAAAGAAACTTCAATTCGGGATGCTGTAGAAAGAACCTCAGCATTTATTCCACAAACAACTGGTAAGCTCCTGCTCTATGTATGCCAGGCACCGTGCTGAGTTCCAGTGATACCACAGTAAACAGGATTTAGACCGTCTTTGACGGGAGGTGCCCATGTGTGTGGGAAGCTGCATGGGGAGAGGGGTACAGGGTTGGAGATGGTTGGTTTAGATGAAAGGTCTCCAACTCAAATGTCTACATGCACCAGGCAGATCATACAATGTACCAAAGACAATAGGAAACAGTGGGGACTGTGGCCTCCTGCAGAGGGCAAACCCTTCAGAAAGCCAAGCCATCATTCAGCTCCTACAAATTGACAACAAGAGGAAATATCTTCTCCGTGTTACCAAATCTTCTGCTTTTTAAAAAACAGATCCTGGAAATCCAGTTTATGTGGAATTTCCCACTTAAAAAAAAAAATACTGTATAGGCCAAAGAAAGCACTGGAGAACTTGGTGGCCTGCAGGCTGCAAGTATGTGACCTCTGTCCGGATTCAAAGGCCTTTTCCAAATCTAAGACTCAAGTTCTAGGAAAAGCCTCAGACCACTGTGATTTACCAGCATTTTGCCCAAGTACTGAAAATGTTAAACATGAAGGTTTGGTAAAATGAATAAAAATCAGTTGTTTGTGGTATCAGCAGGCCAAAAATGGAGTCAGAAGAAAATAAATAAAAATATCTAAACATACTGTATAAACAAATTTGTGGGGAGAGTGTCAGACAGGTTTGTCTTTATCTAGAATTTTTTTAATGTACTGTTTGAATGGGCTCATATGGTCCAAAATTCAAAATTACAAAAAGGAAGCATTGAAGTCTCCCTTCTACCTGTATCCCACAGTCATTCTATTCCACAGACAACCAGTGTTATGGTTCTTGTACATTTTTGAGATACAAGTATTCATATATATGTCTTTCCCTATTTTACACAAATGATAGGATATATATTTTCTATGTTTTGTTTTTTCCCCATCAGCAATATGTCTTGGAGAACTTTCCTTGTCAGTGTACGTGAAGTGGCCTCATTCTTTTTAATGGCTGTATAATTTTACAGAATGGCATATCATTTATTTATTTAACTGGTGTTCTAATTCATGATCATTTAGGTTGTTTCCAAACTCTTGTTATAAAAAAATGCCTTAATGACTAGTCCTGTACACATGTCACTTTGTACATGTAAACTTCTAGAGGTGTAGAGTTACTAGGTTAAAGGATATACATGTTTGTAATTTTAATTTAATTAATTTTTTTTTTTTTAGATGGAGTCTTGCTTTGTCATCCAGGCTGGAGTGCAGTGGCGCTATCTCAGCTCACTACAACTTCTGCCTCCCGGGTTCAAGTGATTCTCCTGCCTCAGCCTCCCCAATGGCTGGGATTACAGGTGTGTACCACCGCACGCAGCTAAATTTTTTGTATTTTTTTTAGTAGAGATGGAGTTTCACCGTGTTAGCCAGGAGGATCTCGATCTCCTGACCTTGTGATCGGCCACCTCGGCCTCCCAAAGTGCTGGGATTAGAGGCGTGAGCCACCGTGCGCAGCCCATGTGTGTAATTTTTATCCTACTATTGCACTGTCCATTACAGAGGTATCTAACTCCTAAGAGCAACACGGGAGGCTGTTTCTCCCCATTCTTCCCCAACATAATGTGTTACCAAGTAATTTCATTTTTGACAATCCAAGTAGTGATTACTGCAGTGTTAATTTGAACTTTTCTTACTACGAAGGAGGTTGAGCATATTTTCACATATTTAAGAGCTGTTTTTATTTCCTTTTCATTGAATTATTTGCTCACATATGTTGCCTATTTTTTTTTCTATTGGGTGGTTGCTCTTACAGATTTGTTGGGAAAATTAGCCCAATGTAGAGTAGTAAATATTTTCTTCACGTTTATAATTTTATTTTTAGCCTATGGTAGTTGTTTAATGCAGAATCTTTTATTTTAATGAAAGCAAACATATTGACCTTCTTTCTATGGATTCTGGATTTTTTGGGTCATATTTAGAAAGACTTTCTCCACATGAAAGTTTAAAGAAATTCTCGTATAGTGTCTTTGTAATTTTACTGATTTTTTAAATGCTTTCAAGTCTTTGATTTAGTTTGAATTTATCTCAGTGTATGGTGTGAAGTATGAAGTCAATCTAATTCTTTCCAAATAGCTACAGGGTTGTCCTAAAACCTTCATAGAACAGTTCATTTAGAACTTTCAACTGCCTACCTCTGCATATTTTCGGCTTCCTCGATGGTCTCAGGCAAAGCCTTCCCTTTAGTTTCTGGTAGCAACAGCACCAGACCTCCAGCAACCAAGCCAACCACGGCTGAAAGCCAAACAGATGAAAATCACATTAAGAACTGAAAAACTCAAGGTCTATAATTAGCGTTTCCCTTATTTTTGTTTAAAACTTTTTTTGGTGTTTTCTATACTTATTTACAGATTCCTTTGCCATCTCTGACTGCTGTATTTTCCATTATAAATATTATACCAGTTCCAAACTCCATTGAATTACTATTCCTAATAGGGAAACGAAATACTTAACATTTTGAGTCAAGGTTATTCTAGGGTAGAGGACGTTGCCACCATATTAAGATACTTTGGAGTTAGAAAATAACTCTGCAAAACATGAACTGTTTGAAAAGGAGGACCATAATGCTGCCAGTATAAATCACTTAGTAAGGAAAATAAGTCAGACACTTGGGTCATTTCTAGCAAATAAAAGTAATGAATTATGTATTTATTACGATGTAAGAGCACTAAAAAGTATAGCCAGGATTTTAGTTTAAATTCAGGTGTTCATTAAATTCCCATTATTCCTTTTTTTTTTTGTCTCTAGCTATAATCTTTAATAATAAACACTTACATGTTTTTGTTTCTTTAGATTCCGATAAAAGTTTTGATCTTTTAAAGTTGTATTTCTATGTGTTTCACAATAATAGAATACAGAAAATAGGATGTGGATTCTTTACTAGTTTTGAGGTCTCAGAACACTGCATGCGGTCTCTATTTTTACACCCTCAGAAAATGGCTGAAATAGAAGCTGCAGGGCACAGAACCCAAGCTCTGAGGGCCTGGGCTCCAGCTCTGGCCCCTCGCATACTGGTCTCAAGGCCTTGGGAAGTTCTGTAATCTTTCTGGTGCTCCAGACATTCCTATATAAATTGGGATAACATACTGTCAAATCGAATTTAGCCTATAACTGCCTCCTTACATATTTTAAGTTTGGCCTGAAGGTTTATCTGTACATTGTGAACTATAACCTAGATGGAATGGCAAACGAACTGTAGCCTACTCTTGTGCCAGTTAAAACCACCTTTGCAAAATTATGACTGAGACAGTGAAAGAGATCTAACTTCATTGACTTCCTCTTGCTTCTACCCTCCAAGCTGTCCTTGTCATTCTTGGGTATAGGCTGACCTGACTTTGGGAGAAACTTAGTTTATAGATTAAAACAAAGATGACAACAGCCAAAGCAGAACTCTTTGTTGCCTAGGGACTAGGTTGCCTTTGTATAACTAACATTAGCCACAAGATAAGAAATTATGGTTTAGGAGTCATGCAGCTGGAGCCTACAAGATTCTGATCCTTTCTAAACTGCTGCTAAAATCAGTGCTTGAGGTATTTTGCAGACCCTGCACTTGATGGATCAGCTGGCACCACCCAAATTGATAAACTGGCTTATCTGATCTTGTGGCCCCCACCAAGAACTGACTCCGTGCAAGAAGACAGCTTTGACTCCCTGTGATTTCATGCCTGACCAATCAGCACCCCTGCCTCACTGGCTTCCCCCACCCACCAAGTTATCCTTAAAAACTTAGATGCCCGAATGCTCAGGAGACTGATTTGAGTAATAATAAAACTTGAGTCTCCCACACAGCCGACTCTGTGTGAATTATTCTTTCTCTATTGCAATTCCACTCTCTTGAGAAATTGGCTCTGTCTAGGCACCAGGCAAGGTGAACCCCTTGGATGGTTACAAAATCACCAAGTTTTAGCCAGTCAAATATGGCCAACTGTTCAAACCATGTTCGAATAAGGCAAACACCAAGCTGTAACCCATCCAGTTATTTCTGTACCTCACTTCCGATTTCTGTACGTGGCTTTCCTTTTTCTGTCTATAAATCTTCTTTCACCATGTGGCTGTGTTGGAATCTCTGAGCCTACTCTGGCTTGGGAGGCTGCCTGATTCACGAATCATTCTTTGCTTAATTAAACTCTTATAAATTTAATTCAGCAGAAGTTTTCTTTAAAATACCACCTCACAAATGTAAACCAAAACAAAATTCGAAGATCCCCAACTGATTGAATTGAACTGAAAACTTCAAGATTTTCACTCCCACCCCATCCCATTCAAGCCCTGATGGAAAGGGGTGGGGGTCAGACATGTCTCATTATACCCTCTCCCTTTTGGAGTTCAAGCACAAGTCACCAGTGGTAACATGAAAACACATCTTAAGACTGACGTAACAGACTCTTTGTAGCAATAAGATAGCAAATTCCAACCTGACCACAGAATAATATCACATGACAGACAAAAAAAAATTAAAATATTTTACCCCAAAATATATTTCTTTGACCTATTTTGAAATGGCCTGGCAAAGCCATCTTTTGTGGAGAGAATTCGCATCTGTAAAGAATCTCTATTAACATAACTAGATCTTTCCCTTTCCAGACCCTCCCAATCCTGAAGAGATTAACTGAGAGTCTAGCACCTTTTAAAGGTCTGAATAGGAAACATTTGCCATTGATTGTCTCTAAAGGCACCACTTATGAGACTTCATCTACATAATAAGAGCCTTGGTTTCCATAACCACTTATCTTAACTCAGGCACTCTTTTCTATGGATTCTGGATCTTTAGATAATAATTTAACTCTTTCAAGCAATTGCCAATCAGAAAATCTTTGAATCCACCTATGACCTGGAAGCCCCTGCTTTGAGTTGTCTTGCTTTTCTGGACCAAACCAATGGATACCTCACATGTATTGATGGATGTCTTTTGTCTGCTTAATACGTATAAAACCAAGCTTTAATCCAACTACCTTGGACGCATGTTCTCAGGACCTCTTGAGACTGTGCCTCAGGCAAGTCATTCATATTTGGTCAGAATATGGTCACTCATATTTGGCTCAGAATAAACTCTTTAAACATTTTACAGAATTTAGCCTTTTTCTTTGACATGTCAGAGGCATTTGAAACACAACAACTTTATCTTGAATAGGGACTGGGTAAAATAAGGCTGAGACTTACAGGGCTGCATTCCCAGACAGTTAGGCATTCTAAGTTACAGGATGAGATAGGAGATCGGCACAAGATACAGCTCATAAAGACCTTCCTGATCAAACAGGCTGCAGGAAACCCACCAAATACACCCACCATCTACAACTCACCAAAACCAAGATGGCAATGGGAGTGACCTCTGGTCGTCTTCACTGCTACACTCCCACTGGTGCCATGACAGTTTACAAATGCCATGGCAACATCAGGAAGTTACCCAATATGGTCAAAAAAGGGGAAACTCATTAATAATCCACCTTTTGTTTAGCATACAATCAAGAAATAACTATCAAAATGGGCAACTAGGAGCCCTCAGGGCTGCTCTGCCTGTGGAGTAACCATTCTTTATTCCTTGACTTCCTTAATAAAGTTGCTTTCACATTACTCTATGAACTTGCCCTGAATTCTTTCCTGTGTGAGATCCAAGAACCTTCTCTTGGGGTCTGGATCAGGACCCCTTTCCAATAACATCTTTCTGGTGAACCCTGAAGGGGGGATACTGAGGAGACCTCCCCCCGCCAGCCTGAAGGAAACAAATTGCAGCACTGATTAATCAACTTTGGGTAAGTGCTGGCATACCTGGGTAAAGGATGTGATTGAATTAGAGGCCCAGGGGAGTTAGAGTGTCTTCTAAGACAGAGAGGGTTAAAAGTCCCTCTTAATAAAAGGCAAAGACACTTGACTGAACTTGGGTTTGAGGCCTAGCTTAGGAAGGTTAGAGTCCCTCCTAAGACTGAGGGGAGTAGAAGTCCCTCTCAGTAAAGTCCCTCTCAGCTAAGAATGAGTTTGGCACCATGGAATGTTAACTGCTATTTTCTTTGAATTAATTTCACTTGCACTCTGCTGATGTCTGTGGGTGACAAGATTAGGCATATAAAGGATCTTGGAACAGGGGTAGTTATTGTCAGGCCTCTGAGCCCAAGCTAAGCCATCATATCCCCTGTGACCTGCACATGTACATCCAGATGGCCTGAAGTAACTGAAGAATCACAAAAGAAGTGAAAATGGCCTGTTCCTGCCTTAGCTGAACTGATGACATCACCTTGTGAAATTGCTCATCCTGGCTCAAAAGCTCCCCCACTGAGCACCTTGTGTCCCCCGCCCCTGCCCGCCAGAGAACAACCCCCTTTGACTGTAATTTTCCTTTACCTACCCAAATCCTATAAAACGGCCCCACCCCTATCTCCCTTCACTGACTCTTTTCATACTCAGCCCATCTGCACCCAGGTGAAATAAACAGCCTTGTTACTCACATAAAGCCTGTTTGGTGGTCTCTTCACACGGACGCAAGTGAAATCTGGTGCCGTGACTCAGATTGGGGGACCTCCCTTGGGAGACCAATCCCCTGTCCTTCTGCTCTTTGCTCCATGAGAAAGATTCACCTACGACATCTGGCCCTCAGACTAACCAGCCCAAGGAACATCTCACCAATTTTAAATCCGGTAAGCGGCCTCTCTTTACTCTCTTCTCTGACCTCTCTCACTATCCCTCAACGTCTTTCTCCTTTCAATCTTGGTGCCATCTTTCAATCTCTCCCTTATCTTAATTTCAGTTCCTTTCCTTTTCCGGCAGAGACAAAGGAGACGTGTTTTATCCGTGGACCCAAAACTCCGGCACCGGTCACGGACTTGGGAAGACAGTCTTCCCTTCGTGTTTAATCACGCGGGGACGCCTGCCGGATTATTCACCCACATTTCAGAGGTGTCTGATCACCGCAGGGACACCTGCCTTGGTCATTCACCCACATTCCCTTGGTGGCAAGTCAATTGCAGGGATGCCTGCTTTGGCTGCTCACCCACATTGCAGCCCAGGGCTGCTCACCCAACCCCTTCTCTCCGTGTCCCCACCTCTTCTCCACTTTCCTGGGGGGTAAGCACCTCCCATCCCTTCTCTCCATGTCTCTACCCCTTTTCCACTTTCCCGGGGGGAAAGCATCCCCCACCCCTTCTCTCTGTGTCTCTACTCTCTCTTTTCTCTGGGCTTGCCTCCTTCACTATGGGCAAGCTTCCACCCTCCATTCCTCCCTCTTCTCCCTTAGCCTGCGTTCTCAAAAATTTAAAACCTCTTCAACTCTCACCTGATCTAAAATCTAAGCATCTTGTTTTCTTCTGCAACACTGCTTGACCCCAATACAAACTTGAGAGTGGTTCCAAGTAGCCAGAAAACGGCACTTTCGATTTTTCCATCCTACAAAATCTGGGATAATTCTTGTCATAAAAGGGGCAAACGGTCTGAGGTGCCTGATGTCCAGGCATTCTTTTACAAATCGGTCTCTCCCTAGTCTCTGTTCCCAATGCAACTCATCTCAAATCTTGCTTCTTTCCCTCCCACCTGTCCCCTCAGTCCCAACCCCAAGCATTGCTGAGTCTTTCCAATCTTCCTTTTCTACAGACCCATCTGACCTCTCCCCTCCTCCCCAGGCTGCTCCTTGCCAGGCTGAGCTAGGTCCCAATTCTTCCTCAGCCTCCGCTCCCCAACCGTATAATCCTTTTATCACCTCCCCTCCTCACACCAGGTCCAGCTTACAGTTTCATTCCCCGACTGGCCCTCCCCCACCTGCCCAGCAATTTCCTCTTAAAAGGGTGGCTGGAGCTACAGGCATAATCAAGGTTAACACTCCTTTTCCTTTATCTGATCTCTCCCAAATCAGTTAGCATTTGGGCTCTTTTTCATCAAATATAAAAACCCAGCCTAGTCCATGGCTCATTTGGCAGCAACCCTTAGACTCTTTACAGCCCTAGACCCTGAAGGGTCAGAAGGCTGTCTTATTCTAAATATGCATTTTGTCACCCAGTCAGCTCCTGACATCAGAATAAAGCTCCAAAAATTAAATCACAACCCTCAAATCCCACAACAGGACTTAATTAATCTCACCTTCAAGGTGTACAATAGTAGAGTAGAGGCAGCCAAGTAGCAATGTATTTCTGAGTTGCAATTCCTTGCCTCCACTATGAGACAAACCCCAGCCACATCTGCAGCACACAAGAACTCCAAACACCTGAACTGCAGCTGCCAGGGGTTCCTTGAGAACCTCCTCCCCAGGAGCTTGCTACAAGTGCTGGAAATCTGGCCACTGGGCCAAGGAATGCCCGCAGCCAGGATTTTCTCCTAAGCCATGTCCCATCTGTGCAGGACCCCACTAGATATTGGACTGTCCAACTCGCCGGCAGACACTCCTACAGCCCCTAAAGCCCTAGCCCAAGGCTCTCTGACTGACTCCTTCCCAGATCTGCTTGGCTTAGCGGCTGAAGACTGACATTGCCTGGTCGCCTTGGAAGCCCCCTGGACTATCATGGATGCTGAGCTTTGGGTAACTCTTACAGTGGAGGGTAAGTCTGTCCCCTTCTTAATCAATACAGAGGCTACCCACTCCACATTACCTTCTTTTCAAGGGCCTGTTTCCCTTGTCTCCATAACTGTTGTGGGTATTGACGGCCAAGCTTCAAAACTCCTTAAAACTCCCCCACTCTGGTGCCAACTTGGACAACATTCTTTTAAGCACTGTTTTATAGTTATCCCCACCTGCCCAGTTCCCTTATTAGGCAAAGACATTTTAACCAAATTATCTGCTTCCCTGACTATTCCTGGACTACAGCCACATCTCATTGCCACCCTTCTTCCTAACCCAAAGCCTCCTTTGCGTCTTCCTCTCGTATCCCCCGACCTTAACCCACAAATATGGGACATCTCTACTCCCTCCCTGGCAACCAATCACATGCCCATTACCATCCCATTAAAACCTAATCACCCTTACCCTGCTCAACACCAATATCCCATCCCACAGCACACTTTAAAAGGACTAAAGGCTGTTATCACTCACCTGCTACAGCATGGGCTTCTAAAACCTATAAACTCTGTTTACAATTCCCCCGTTTTACCTGTCCTAAAACTGGACAACTCTTACAGGTTAGTTCAGGATCTGCACCTTATCAACCAAATTGTTTTGTCTATCCACCCTGTGGTGCCAAACCCGTATACTCACCTATCCTCAATACTTCCCTCCACAACTCATTATTCTGTTCTAGGTAAACCTAGCTGACCCCATAAATCCTAAATCCTTTCCCCACTCCCCTTTTAATTCCTTAAAAAATAGCCCTAAAAGCTGCTCCCACGGTGGCTCTCCCTAACTCATCACTCTCTTTTCATTACATACAGCTGAAGTGCAGGGCTGTGCAGTCAGAATTCTTACACAAGGACCGGGACCATGCCCTGTAGCCTTTTTATCCAAACAACTTGACCTTACTGTTTTAGCCCAGCCCTCATGTCTGCGTTCGGCGGCTGCCACTGTGTTAATACTTTTAGAGGACCTCAAAATCACAAACTATGCTCAACTAACTCTCTACAGTTCTCATAACTTCCAAAACCTATTTTCCTCCTCCCACCTGGCTCCTCCAGCTATACTCACTCTTAGTTGAGTCTCCCACAATTACCATTGTTCCTGGCCCGGACTTCAATCTGACCTTCCACATTATTTCAGATACCACACCTGACCTCCATGACTGTATCTCTCTAATCCACCTGACATTCACCCCATGTCCCCATATTTCCTTCTTTCGTGTTCCTCACCCTGATCACATTTGGTTTACTGATGGCAGTTCCACCAGGCCTAATCACCACTCACCAGCAAAGGCAGGCTATGCTATAGTATCTTCCACATCTATCATTGAGGCTACCACTCTGCCCCCCTCCACTACCTCTCAGCAAGCTGAACTCACTGCCTTAACTCGGGCCCTCATTTTTGCAAAAGGACTATGCATCAATATTTATACTGACTCTAAAAATGCCTTTTATATGCTGCACCACTATGCTGTTATATGGGCAGAAAGAAATTTCCTTACTATGCAAGGGTCCTCCACCATTAAGCCTCTTTTAAAAAAAATGCTTCTCAAAGCCGCTTTACTTCCAAAGGAAGTTGAAGTCATTCATTGCAAAGGCCATCAAGAGGTATCAGATCCCATTGCTCAGGACAATGCTTATGCTGATAAGGTAGCTTAAAAAAGCAGCTAGTGTTCCAACTTCTATACCTCACAGCAGTTTTTCTCCTTCTTATCTGGCCACTCCCACGTACTCCCCCCCTGAAACTTCCACCTATCAGTCTCTTCCCACATTAGGCAAATGGTTCTTGGATCAAGGATCTCCTTCCAGTCTCACAGGCCCATTCTATTCTGTCATCATTTCATAGCCTCTTCCATGTAGGTTACAAGCCGCTAGCCCATCTCTTAGAACCTCTCATTTCCTTTCTATCATGGAAATCTATCCTCAAGGAAATCACTTCTCAGTGTTCCATCTGCTGAGAAGGGCCCTACTCCTCAGGAATTTCTCAGGCCCTCTCCCTTCCCTACACATCAAGCTCGGGGATTTGCCCCTGCCCAGGACTGGCAAATTAACTTTACTCACATGCCCTTAGTCAGGAAACTAAAATACCTCTTGGCCTGGGTAGACACTGCAGTCATTTCTTCCCTTCTGTCAGACATAATTCCTCATTTTGGCCATCTCACCTCTACACAGTCCGATAACAGACTGGCCTTTATTAGTCAAATCACCCAAGCAGTTTCTCGGGCTCTTGGTATTCAGTGGAAACTTCATACATACCCCTTACCGTCCTCAATCTTCAGGAAAGGTAGAACTGGCTAATGGTCTTTTAAAAACACACCTCACCAAGCTCAGCCTCCAACTTAATAAAAGGACTCTGTCAAGAATAGAGCCCAAAAACTCACCAACCAAACAAGTAATTACACAGAACCCCCTTGGACAGTCTAATTGTACTTCCTGGGTCCTCCCAATTCTTAGTCCTTTAATACCTATTTTTTTCCTTCTTTTATTCAGACCTTGTGTCTTCCGTTTAGTTTCTCAATTCATACAAAACCACATCCAGGCCATCACCAATCATTCTATATGACAAATGCTCCTTCTAACAACCTTACCACAAAATCTTCCTTCAGCTTAATCTCTCCCACTGTAGGTTCCCAGGCCGCCCCTAATCCTGCTTGAAGCAGCCCCGAGAAACATCGCTCATTATCTTTCCATGCCACCCCCCAAAATTTTCGCCACCCTGACACTTTATCACTATTTCATTTTTTTGTTATTTTTCTTATTAATATAAGAAGACAGGAATGTCAGGCCTCTGAGCCCAAGCTAAGCCATCATATCCCCTGTGACCTGCACATGTACATCCAGATGGCCTGAAGTAACTGAAGAATCACAAAAGAAGTGAAAATGGTCTGTTTCTGCCTTAACTGATGACATTACCTTGTGAAATTCCTTATCCTGGCTCAAAAGCTCCCCCACTGAGCACCGTGTGACCCTCGCCCCTGCCTGCCAGAGAACAACCCCCTTTGAATGTAACTTTCCTTTACCTACCCAAATCCTATAAAATGGCCCCACCCCTATCTCCCTTCACTGACTCTCTTTTTGGACTCAGCCCACCTGCACCCAGGTGAAACAAACAGCCTTGTTGCTTTCACAAAGCCTGTTTGGTGGTTTCTTCACACAGATGCAAGTGAGTTATTTCTTCCTAAGAAAGACACTCCAGAGCTGATAGGACTGCTGGAAAAGATCCCTTAGCTACTGACAAGTGGTCACGTGAACAGTGTTTACCCACAGGGTGGGTCTTTCTCTGGCCTCCCTGAGCACCTCTCCTTCCCTACCCTGCTGCGGGAGGAGCTGCCCCTGCCACCCCACCAGGCAATGCTTTTCTCCCTTTCTCTCCTTTCTCTTCTATTTTTTCTATTACTCAGGGCAACTGTCTGCTCTTTCATCTTGCCCAGAGACCACATGTTGAAAAATGTCCTTGGGAGCTTGAACTTGTAATCACAGGCAGTTCATTCTCTTGGTTTCCACCATCCAACAGATAGGAATTTGGGGGTTCATGTCATACTTATCCCTAAGAATTATCTTGAGCAGTTAAAAGCCTTTGCAAGCTCAGAATTGGTTGCTCTAAAATCCTTCTGGGAAGAACAATGGAAACCAACCAATGCTGTAGCTCAATAGCTAAGGCTTCACCATTTTACAATGGTGGCCCAGGGTTCAATACTGACTTAGGGAATGAATCCTTTCTGGTTTAAAATCCGTATACCCTTCATCACTGGTTAATTCTCTTCCTCTCCACAAACCATCTTGAAATTTCCTTTCTCTGAGCACAAAAATATTGGCTGTTTGGCATGGCTAAAGTCGGGTAATAAGAGATTTAAAAGGATTTGAGTGCTATGGTTAAAAGTCAGTTTATTCAAGCTCTAGCAGCCTGGAACTCCTTGGGGAAAATAGAGGAGACATCACAGACCCCCTTTTGGAAAAACCTTTGTTTTCCTCATAAAACCCCAGGAATTAAAGTGGATAGATCCCTCTCAAAATCTAAGGCTCTGTTCTGTTTTTCATTGCATTATCTGATGTTTTTGACTTGGAGGGTATCAGAAATTACTACACATTATGAGAAAGCTTTGATGTGTGACTAGGTAGGAAATATAGTTTTGGGGATAGCTAATGGCAGTTATGAGGAGATCCTCAGCTCTTTGCAAGTTTAGATCAGAAAAGCATGCTCTTGGCCACCTAGAAGTTATGAAAATGTCCCCATTCCTCACTGAGAGATAAGATTCCCATGACAAATGGGCAGATTTCCTCTTTTGGGATACAGGAGATGCTATAAAAATGAGACCGTTAATTTTGGGAAACCTGTTTTTGCCTTTCAGCTGTGGCTGCTTAATAGGCCCTAGAAGCTGCATACTTTGAAGAGAAACTTAAAGTAGCAAATGAAAAATCTTACAAGTACTGACTCTTCTTCTGTCTGTGAATTTATATGTGTTGTGTGTATGATAGGAAAGAGCTTTAATAGGCTTAAAAATAATAAGAGCTTAAGTCAAATATTTTGGCAGAAAAGTAAAAGTGTAATGCTTTTAGTTCATGTGACTTAAGTAATCTTTGGAAAATAAAACAGTTGCACATGCTAGGTGTGTAAAAAAAGTGAAATGTATTTTTGGTAAAGGATTATAAGAAGTCATGGAAATATGGCTTTTTCTGCCTAAAGTGTTAAAGGATTGTTTAAAGTTAAATAAGATAAAGCTGAAGGTTTGAACAAGTAGTGGAAGATTTGTGAAAAATTAGTCATGTAAAAGAAATTCTGTGTGTGAATATATTGGCTAAAGTTAAAGGGGTATCATTCAATTTTTCCATAAATTGAATATTAGAATAAAAGCACAGTAGGTTTTCTTAGAGCACAGATCGTCTGTTCTTTAATAAAAAATTTGTAAAGAGTTATGAAAGGTTTATAAGGAACCTAGCATTGTCAAATATAAAATGGTGTTTGGCTATCTTTGGGTTCTATTTGTATAAATATATTAATGGTATGTGTTCCAAAATTATGTGAAACTCCTATAATTCTGATAGGACTTAGTGTACATTATCAGTAATAATTGTAATTGCTATGTTAAATTAATGTGTGCCACAGAAGTAACATATTTCTTTGTCAATTGTGTTTTTGACTGTGGCTGCCCTAAGATTTTGCCATCCACAGACAATTGTTGTCTTCTGTTGATCCTCTTCAAAAGGTGGTTTTATAATCAACTATAGGGCTTTAACATGTATTCTTGAATGCAGGTTTCTCATAACTTTGGAGACTGTGACATTAGAATAGAAGAAAATACTTTCAGGACTCTCACAGAGAGGTGAAATGTTCATGTATATCAAATGAAGCAGGAGTTAACTGCATGGACTGAACTAATGGAAGACGGAAGTAATCTTTCCTAACTTTTTGCTTAAAACGTTGCTGATCCTTTGTTTTGTTTTTCAGAGTCAAGGAAACTTTTCTTTTGAGCCATTAATATTTACAGCTTGTAACATTTAAGTCAAGTATATTCCCGTGAAAAACTTTGGAGCACATTTGTTTCTCTCTACCTGATTTCTCCAGAATTTGAAAATTATTTGTGCGTACTCTTAACTTATGGCAATATAGTTATTTGCATAAATGTAATAAGAATCTGTTTTCTTTTGCAACAGGACACAGTTGGAGAAACTGGTTATTTTACCAAGGCTTTGACTGGAATGTTGTGCTTTCTTTTAAGAAATCAAACTTAACTTGTAGAGCCAATAAAACCCCTTGGGAAAACTGACATCATACCTTGTCTACATAGTCCTTGTACAGGGTTTCTGACCTGTGGTAAGTAAAAAATGTCACTTTCTGACAGACCCAGGAGTCCGAGTTATCTGGGGACCTCAAGAGGAGAGGAATTTACTCAACTTATTGGTATTAGTGGGTACAAACCCATGGCTGGGCTTGGCTTTGGAAAAAAAGTCTTATCTGAGATTCCTTTTACAGAACAAAGTTTTCTCAAAGTCAATTTTAAAAGCCCATGTGAAAAATAATTATTTTTGCTACACTTTATACAAATAATCAGGCCAAGTACAATAAAGCAAATCAGTCTTACCATGATTTGTCTTTAGTAAAAATGGGAAATATTATGTTTCAAGAACAATGGTATACCTGTTCTTATATTTTAGTCTCCTAAGCTGTTTTAAGCTTTTTTTTCCTGCCCTTTAGACTGACCCTGCTCATTCCAGCCAATGATTCCTGCAGCTCAGAAGAAACAAGATGGATGGCTAACATAAAAATCTGGATCAGAGTTCNATGGCAATATAGTTATTTGCATAAATGTAATAAGAATCTGTTTTCTTTTGCAACAGGACACAGTTGGAGAAACTGGTTATTTTTACCAAGGCTTTGACTGGAATGTTGTGCTTTCTTTTAAGAAATCAAACTTAACTTGTAGAGCCAATAAAAACCCCTTGGGAAAACTGACATCATACCTTGTCTACATAGTCCTTGTACAGGGTTCTGACCTGTGGTAAGTAAAAAATGTCACTTTCTGACAGACCCAGGAGTCCGAGTTATCTGGGGACCTCAAGAGGAGAGGAATTTACTCAACTTATTGGTATTAGTGGGTACAAACCCATGGCTGGGCTTGGCTTTGGAAAAAAAGTCTTATCTGAGATTCCTTTTACAGAACAAAGTTTTCTCAAAGTCAATTTTAAAAGCCCATGTGAAAATAATTATTTTGCTACACTTTATACAAATAATCAGGCCAAGTACAATAAAGCAAATCAGTCTTACCATGATTTGTCTTTAGTAAAATGGGAAATATTATGTTTCAAGAACAATGGTATACCTGTTCTTATATTTTAGTCTCCTAAGCTGTTTTAAGCTTTTTTTTCCTGCCCTTTAGACTGACCCTGCTCATTCCAGCCAATGATTCCTGCAGCTCAGAAGAAACAAGATGGATGGCTAACATAAAA
This sequence comes from Rhinopithecus bieti, assembly GCF_001698545.2. Lineage (NCBI taxonomy): Eukaryota > Metazoa > Chordata > Mammalia > Primates > Cercopithecidae > Rhinopithecus > Rhinopithecus bieti. The sequence continues at coordinate 254,460 of NW_016815616.1, read as the reverse complement.
ATCTGGATCAGAGTTCTAATCTGGGCACATTGGAATCAGGTACTGAGCCCATATCAGCATGGTTTCACCAATTGCCAGATTCATGGAAAGCCTTCTAGTTTAGTTTGCTTGGGATAATTTTGCTTATTTTTCTTTACTGTTGTGGAATATATTGATACTGCCATTGTACTCTTTGTGTATGAATATACAAAGGATTGTGCAGGATAAGCTTACCAAATATTTTCTTAAACTCTTATTAATCTTTCAGATATCACTTTTTGTCAGAACTCAAAGTTATGAATGGCCCTCACCATACTGATGCCTTCTGACTGAACTCCTCTCTACCCTGAATACAAGAAACCCTAATAGTTAATCAGAAATATGATCACCCTTAATCAGTATCAAAAAGTTACAGAAGATGGATCTTCATCTCTCTGCAACCATTAAGATTAAGGGTTCTCTTATAAAAGGGAGGGGGGGAATCTCAGGGGTGTTTGAACCAGAGCAACTTTATCTTGAAGAGGAGCTGGGTAAAATAAGCCTGAGACTTACAGGGCTGCATTCCCAGACAGTTAGGCATTCTAAGTCACACAATGAGATAGGAAGTTGGCACAAGATACAGGTCATAGAGACCTTGCTGATCAAACAGGCTGCAATAAAAAAACTGGCTGCAATCCACCAAAACCAAGATAACAATGTGAGTGACCTCTGGTTGTCCTCACTGCTACACTCCCACCAGTGCCATAACAGTTTACAAATGCCATGGCAACATCAGGAAGTTACCCTATATGATCTAAAAAGGGGAAACTCATGAATAATCTACCCTTTGTTTAGCATATAATCAAGAAATAACCATAAAAATGGGCAACAAGTAGCCCTCAGGGCTGCCCTGCCTATGGAGTAGCCATTTCTTTATTCCTTTACTTTCTTACTAAACTTGCTTTCATTTTACTCTATGGATTGACCTCAAATTGTTTCTTATGCAAGATCAAAGAACTCCCTCTTGGGGTCTGGGTCAGGACCCCTTTCCAGTAACGAAGTAACCATCTACTATCCAGAAATGTCCTCCTGACCGTTGGTCACACACTGTCCACCTAAGGGAGTGGCCAAGATTGAGTGGTCTCTAACTTCCTCCATGGTAGGAAGGAGGACAGAGGTTGTGATGTGCACCTCCTCACAATGACAAGAGGGTTCTGAGGACAGGTTCCTTAACCAGTGTTGGGGGAGAAAGAAATAGGGGTCACATAAGTCTCAGGAGTAGCACCAGCTACTCTGTGGCCAAGTTATCTCAGGATAAACAGCTTGTGCTCTGTCAACTTTGGCCATCTTATTGTTATTAAACTGGATCATGGAGGAATTCATTGGATTTGTTTTGCGGGTGAGTTCTATCAGTGGTTTGGAACTTTTGCTGGCAGATCTAGAGCAGTGGAAAATTTCCCCTCACAAATTCTGTGAGAAGAAGGGGAGAAAAGGAATGAGGAGGGTAGCTGTGTGGGGCATTGCGCAGCCTTAGTGAAGTGGTGGGAGCTTCCCCTGAAAAGTGAAATGAGTGACTGAGGAAAATGTCCCAATCAGTCGAGGTTTATTAAGTCAGCTTTGGGGCGTGTCCCTGAAAAACCATGAGCCACCGACACATCTGTAGCTATTTTTACAAAGAGGCTTTCAGGAAGTTGGTATTTATACATTTCCTTAAAGTAGGGAGGCAGGTAGGGAGAGGGGCAGGTAGGCCACAAAGGAATGGTTCCATTCTTGTGAGACTTTAACTAGTGCCCAGTTAAGTTGACTTTCACATATGATAAGGTGAATGTTTGAAGAGAAAATGAGAGTAAAAAAAGAATCAATTATGCAGGCCTCTCTGGGTAGGTGGAGGAATGACTGATCTTGTCTTTATCCTGTACATCGGGAGATAAGCTTGGAATCAACATTATCAGTGTGGAATCAGCAGACTTCAGTTTTAGAAGCTAAGCTTAGATTGTAGACCTAAAATTCTCGTCTATGGGAGGCCAGCAAAGAATTTACTTATGAATGATCTGCAGGGGTGGTCCTTTGTAGATAACTGAGGCATGATGTATAATGCTGCAACAGCTATTCATCTGGAAGAGGGTGTTGCATGACTCAGTCTCCAGACTTAGTTTTCCCTTTTGCATAAGGATTTTGGGGGTCCTGAGAGTTTTAAATATCCTTTCCCTTTACACCCTTGTGTGCATCTGAGAGTGAAATCTCTTCTTCTCTTCCCCTAAATTGAGTGCTATATGCCCATGGGAAAAAGCATCACATATTCAAATTAAAAGCAGCTCAGAATGGGTGTCAAAGGAGACAGAAATGGGTGCACTGAGATGTTTCAGTCAACCAGAGAAGGCTCAGTGCTGGTGTGTTCCCACTGGTAGTAGCAGAAGGGAAGTGCTGTGTGACACTCCTGAAATCTAATTGCTCCAGGTGCATCAACAGACGTGCTCCATTATGCTGGTGCATTTTCTTAATGTGGGTCTTTATTTCCTCTGGGTTTTGAAATTGCCTTTTGCAAAATTTTAACCCCTTTATTTGAAGTAAGAAGTAAAAGGGCTTTGTGTTTTATCGCCTCTGGTGCATGGAGGAATTAACTCTTTGACAGAGACCTCAGGAAGGGTGGAAATCAGCAGAGAGAGAGTTAGGGGTCTGCTGCTGGGAAACTTTCTTCCTTCTCATTCTTCTCTTCAATGTTCTGCCTCTATGGCTGGAGTCCCATACTTGAGTATTAGTAATGACTGATAATATTACGAATACTGAACTAGTATTATGGATTAGTATTACTAATATTAATAACATTACTAATTACTAGGCATGCCTGGGAAGAACGCAAGCTACAGACACATCATTACTACTGTGAGTAGTAATTAGTAGTTACTAATAGGCATGACACCTGTATTGAATGAGGTAGAAGAGAAGTGCAGGTCTCTAGAAAAATAAGTTTTCATTTAAAGGCATCTATGAAGATTTCTTACCAAAAACCATCAGTGGGAGCTCAAGCCAGATGTTAGTGAGCCGGTAGACCAGGAATGGCGTGATGATGCCACCAATGTCACACATTGAGGAACAGACATGGACGCCAAGATTCCTAGAATGCAGGAAACTGATTTAACTTGTTAACTTATCACAGTGCAGTAGTTATCTCCCATCCAACCCTGAGTAAACACTTCCTCAAATCATTAAAATGTTCAAGAGCTATAGTGTACACTGCTCAGGTGACAGGTGTGCACCAAAATCTCAGAAATCACCACTGAAGAACCTATTCATATAACCATATACCGCCTGTTTCCCAAAAACCTATTGAAATAAAAAAACAAAACAAAAATAAAATTTTCAAGAGTTTAAAAAAATCATTCACGTTATTTTCAATGCACAATATTATATATGTGTGTGTGTGTATATATATATATATACACATAATTCCATTCATATTCTGTCATTCTTGTTTTGTATAAACTTTCAGATTTTTTAATGATGGGAGGGGCAATTGTTTCTTTTTACTTCCATCACCTGGCTTCCCTAAGTTGTTTCTATGGACCTGTTTGTGCTGTTCCACATCAATCTCCCCTGTAGCCATTGGGTAATCCCTGTCTTGCAATTCAATTTTCTGTTCTCACCATGGCCTCTGTATTTTACCCCAGCCTGTAAGTGTGAGAAGTGAACTGCTGGGCCTGGCTGGACCTTTACATGTTCTCACCTTCCCTTACACTGTGTTTTGAAGGTAAGATGTCCTTTGTCTGCACTTGTGGTGGTTCCAGCCAATAAACAAATGTCCCACCCACCCTCTTCATTCTAAGGAAAATGTACTCACCTAATGAATGTGGGGTACAGCTCAGCATTGACCAGGCAGACTATCTCATAGGCCATTGTGATCCCCATTCTTCCCAAGCATGAGACAATAATTCTTAGCCATTGTAGATCTAAGAGGGAAAAGCACAGTACTTATCCATACACAGATGATTCTTCATCTTCAGACAGTGTTCCAGAGTGGGACTATAAGGAGAAATTCCCTATCCCAGAATGGGACGAGAAAAAAAAATGACTTCTTCTACAGGCTTATGTTAATGTCAGCAGATTCTCACATTTGTCCACCTTGATCTCAGACACAATGCTAATTCTCTCTTTTTTTAAAAAGATGTTCTTTTTTTTTAGAGCAGTTTTAGGTTCATAGCAAAATGGAGAGGAAGGTACAGAGATTTCCCACATAACCTCTGCCCCCACACATGCATTCCACCCATCGCCACCTATCATTGACATTTTCCACAGAGTGGTATGTTTGTTACTTGATGAACCTTCAGTGGCAACGATAATCACCCCAAATCCATAGTTGGCATTAGGGTTCACTCTTGGTGGTACATTTCCTGTGGGTTTGGACAAATGCATAATGACCTGTATCCACTATTTTAGTGTTACATGGCATAATTTCACTGCCCTAAAAATCCTCTGTGTTCTCTTAACTTTAGACCTCAGTTGCTAATGACAATGGAGTTATACCAGTTTCCAAAACTGGGCCAACTTTATAGAAGTCAAAGAAAGAGCAAAATATGGGCACATTTAAACAACTACTAATAACAAAAGGATTCAAACGAAGCTCCATATTGCTAAAAGGAATCTCTTATACAGGTGTTTGTTCCCCTTCATTGAGAAAGCATTTTAAAAGGAAAAAAAGGAACTGAATAGTTGTTTATGGATGGCATTTGCTTACATTTTTCTCATTTATTCTGCAGGTGATGCAGGAAGGTCAAGAGAGTCCCCTAATCAACACCCAGGAAGTGCTGGAGTAAGACCTTGACCTGGGCCTGCTTTCCCAAGGCCTATGCTCTCTGCTCCACGTCATCTTGATGGCCTGCAGCATGGAGCTCTAGAGTCTCCCTTGTTATATCACATCAAGGAACGATTGGGTGCAATTTTTCCTAAAGGGAGGCTGGCCATATGAATTTGCTTGGAAGGGTCCCAGATACTGTCCTCCAATTTGTCTTTCCAAATTGATTTGGATGACAAATTTGATGGTTTTCCTATCAATGGTCCATGACACTCCCTTTCTCCAGGGTCTTGGAGATAAGACTCCAACTTGGTCTGAAACTTACCACCAGGGATAAAACCTGAGGCCAGACAGGCTGCCCCTGCAACTATATTTGATGCAGCCCAAGGGTAACGGCGGCCGATGCGATCGATGGTGAGGATGACCATGAAGGCAGCTGGGAATTCAACCAGGGCAGAGTAGAAGAATTCCAGATAGATATTGTCCCCTGCAAGGCCCATGTGCATGATGAGGCCCTGGTAGAGCACAGAGCTTGTGAACCTGAGCAAAGAGGAGAATTCAGGTCAAGTCAAGCACCAAACACAGGGCACCAAAAAAGAGAGGCTTCTGGAAAAATAATGTGGATTATAGGTCACCTTTCCCTGTGATCATCTCCTTGCTAGTCCCCCATCCCACTGCTTTTATAATCTCTGATCCACTTCAGTGACTGGCTGGGGCTGGGTGGTTTCCAAGAACCAGGAGAAGGGAAGAAATTATAATAGTTAGAAATAATTAGAAATTACAATAATGTTTCCTGGACAAATTGAAAACCAAGAAGAATGTCTTAATGGAATGATTTATTTTATCTTTTATTTTATTTTTATTTTTGACAGAGTCACTCTGTTGCCCAGGCTGGAATGCAGTGGTACAATCTCGGCTCACTGCAAACTCTACCTTTCAGATTCAAGTTATTCCCCTGCCTCAGTCTCTCTAGTAGTTGGGATTACAGATGTGAACCACTTGCTAATTTTTGTATTTTTAGCAGACATGGGGTTTCACTGTGTTACCCAGGCTGGTCTTAAACTCCTGGCTTCATGTGATCTGCCTGCCTCGGCCTCCCAAAGTGCTGGGATTACAGGTGTGAGCCACTGTGCCTGGCCAATGGAATGATTTATTTAGTAAAACTATATCAAGTTATTAGTGGTTGTGAATTATTTCTCTCTTTCGGGTACTCTAGTGCAGTTGGGATCAAAAGAACTGACTACTTAATTCACATTTTAGGAAACCAGAAGACCAAGTGAGTACAGCTTCCCTTCTTGATGACTTCTCTTCTGGCCTGATACAAACAACATTTGGACAATGTTTCTAGTTTATTAACTAAAAATGGTCTTTATATATAATGGAAAATATGAGGATAATCAACAAAAGTCACGATTACTCAGAAAAGGAAAGAAGGATAATGAGGCTGAATTTCAAAACTGCCTCTCCTGTGCACGCACTATTGCAAAGGTTGCTAAATGAATTCCTGATGAGCTTTGCTTTTGTTAGTGATTGTAAATCTCCATTTGCCTGGGAGATCCAACGTGCCCCGAAAAGATGCATTCCCCACTAGAGAAAGCATGGCTCGAAGCTCTGAGAGCAGCCTGTAGATAGCAAACACAATAAATATCAAGTCACTGGGCTGTGAAGCCACTGGAATTACTCTTGGGAATTATTCTTGTTCAGAAATTTTTTCTCTAGGTGGAAAAGAAAAAAGGAAAGAGAAAGGCAATCCCATCCACAGTCTTTTTTTTTTTTTTTCTTTTTTTGCCCAGCTCTGTACTACAATAGAAGATCTACATTCATCATCTATTAAGTTATACCAATAGTTCTCTATTTGGGCTATGCATTAGAATCACCTGGAGTATTAAAAAACTGTTTCCCAAGCCCTACCCTAGAACAATTAGCATTTCTAGGGGTTTTAGCTTTGGTACTTTGTAAGCTCCCAGGTGATTCCAGTGTGAAGTTGAGGTTGCCATTGCTTTGATCTGTGCTTGAGGACTACGCCGATCTTAATATTTGCCCAAGAAAAACACGGTCAGGAAAACCTACCAGACACAAGCCACATTTCTGCCCACCATCGGCGTTAATACTGGGATGAAGTCATGTTTTCTTTCCTTCCTTAATATGAATGATTGTGATTAAAAGAATTTGGAGGTATTTCAAAGTGAAAAATATTCCTTACCAGTTGTACATCAATATCAAAGTATGTTTTCTTATCTGAGGAGTTCTGACCAAGTCAAGAAATGAAGGGTTCAATTTCTTGCCAGTTTCCTCTTCAAGTCCCAGGCGCTAAGAAAAGAAATAGAGAGGATGGCTTTGTATATTTAATGCTAGGGTCCCTGGGTCACATAGGGAATAACAATAATTCCTTACCCATCCTGAGCACCCATCTCATGCCCAGCACTAGAGCAAGCACTCTCCATACTGCGTCTCATTTCATCTTTCTTTTTTTTTTTTTGAGACGGAGCCTCTTGCCCGGGCTGGAGTGCAGTGGTGCAATCTCGGCTCACTGCAACCTCCACCTCCTGGGTTCAAGCAATCCTCTGCCTCAGCCTCCCAAGTAGCTGGGATTACACGAATGCACCACGACGCCCAGCTATTTCTTTTTTTTTCCCGAGACAGAGTCTTGCTCTATTGCCCAGGCTGGAGTGCAGTGGTGTGATCTCGGCTCACTGCAAACTCCACCTCCTGGGTTCAAGCAATTCTTCTGTCTCACCCTCCTGAGTAGCTGGGATTACAGGCACCTGCCGCCATGCCCAGCTAATTTTTGTGTTTTTAGTAGAGATGGGGTTTCACCATGTTGGCCAGGCTGGTCTCGAACTCCTGACCTAGTGATCCGCCCACCTCGGCCCCTCAAAGTGCTGGGATTACAGGCATGAGCCACTGTGCCCGACCAATTATTGTATGTTCAGTAGAGATGGGGTTTCACCATGTTGGCCAGGCTGGTCTCGAGCTCCCAACCTCAGGTGATCTACTTATCTCCACCTCCCAAACTGATGGCATTACAGGCATGAGCCATCACACCTGGCCTATTTTCTAATAAGCTTAATCTTCTCTTTTCTACGCCCTGTGGAATGAAAAGGTTTGAGGTCAACATGGTGAGATCTACTAAAGGCAAACAATAAACACAGGTAATGAACACCTCTGTAACTGGATTCTATTTAAGAAGGCAGGGGATTGCTTAAAAGCTTTTGAGCCTGGTGTGATGGCTTATGCGTGTAATCCCAGCATTTTGGGAGGCCGAGGTGGGTGGATCACCTGAGGTCAGGAGTTCAAGACCAGTCTAGCCAACATGGCGAAACTCTGTCTCTACCAAAAATACAAAAATTAGCTTGGCGTGGTGGCGCTCATCTGTAATTCTGGGTACTAGGGAGGCTGAGGCAGAAGAATCACTTGAACCTGGGAAGTGGAGATTGCAGTGAGCCGAGATTGCGCCACGGCATTCTAGCCTGGGCGACAGAGCAAGACTCCATCTTAAAAACAACAACAAAAAAACTTTTTGGACACTTTCTATCCAAAGTGTTTAAAATTCTAAGAGATCCTGTGTGTTTAAAGAACTGCTTTACTGATCTAAGAATCTGACCTGAGGATGGTGAATATGCAGATGAGGGGGGTGCTGGGCACCTGGGCATAGGAGACTGACGAAGGTGTAAGTTGCACAAGACAGAAACTCCTCAGCTGACCTTTAAATGATTTCTGGTTCTGTTTTAGTTTGATGTTTTCCACCTGTTTGAAATATTCTCCCACGGAACCACAAATCCTAGTACATAAAATTCTCTGTTGCATTCCGCTACAGGTAAGCCAAAATGCAAGGGGGTGGGTGCTTCCATGGTTCCCCACTGAGATCACTGGCGTGCATGAATCTTACCAGAGCCTCCCTTTTCTCCATCCCCTGATTTGATACCTAAGGCCCTGGCTCACCTGAAGGGAGGCAGGTAGAGATTTTCCATTTTTCTTTGCGATGTGCTTAAAGATTCTCATGGCTTCAGCATTCTTATTCTGGGAGATCAGCCACCTGGGAGACTCAGGTATGCACCTAGGGTACAAGGTGAGCAGAGGGCAAATCTTACTGAATCCTCCTTACCCCATCCTCCATTTTTTAATAAGCAGATTTCTCTGAGGATGTTAATACAGTGGGATCTCCAAAGAAAATAATACTCGTATAGGGGGATATGTGATTCTTTCCTCCCTCAAATGCCAAATCCCTCCTCAGGGATGTCTAAGCAGAAACACAGGCAGCAAGCTGCAAAGCAGGGTGCAGCTGAACATCCAGCTCCTGTTGCAAGGAGGAGAGGCAGGTCCCTCAGGGTGGTCCTGGGCTTTGCAAAGGCCTGAGAACTGGCAGACGGGTCAACGACTAGATGCTGGAGTATGCAAACCATTGTGGGGGTGGGGAGCAAGTATGTATATGTATTATCCTCAAGTTCCCAAAGGAATGAGATAAGCATTTGAGGTCAAATGGTGAGATAACTGAAAAGCCAGACTTCATAGTTTGAGCTTGATGTAGCAGGGCTCGGGGAGCTCTTGCAGGTTTTTGAGTAAGACTAGAACCATTGACCCTGTGTCTGGAGGGAACTCTGAGCAGCTGAGTTCAGGGTGAATGAGTTCAGGGTGGAGGTTCAGGGGGAGGAGAAACTGGAGAAAGGAGGTGATAGGGCCGCTGTTGTGGCAGTTATGGTGTAAATGTAGGAAGGCTCCAGTTGGGATCACCACTCTGGGAGAGAAGCTGCTCTGAGAGGCAGGGCTTAAAAGGAATTTGGAATGGATGTTTTTGTGGAAGTGTAATGGAGAGAGCAGGAAGGGTCACTCTCAGGGTGTAATGGACTGAATGTCTCTGTCCCCGCTGAAGCTCATGCACTAATGCCCTCACCCACAGTGTGCAATTTGGAGTTGGGCCTTTGGGAGGTAATTAAGTTTAGCTGAGGTCTGGAGAGTGGGGCACCCAGATGTCCTTATAAGAAGAAGAAGAGAGACTAGACTGTTATTTTTTCTCCACCATGTGAGGGCCAACAAGTGAGATGTCTGCAAGCCAGGAAGTGGGCTCCCATTAGGAACAAATCTGCCAGCACCTGGATCTTAGACTGCCCAGCCTCCAGAACTATGGGAAATACGTTTTTAAATGCCCGGTCCATGGCATTTTGTCACTGCAGTCTGAGCTGGTAAGACAGAGAGTTTTATTGGCTTTTGGATAAGAAACAGGCTTCCTGGAAAGAGTTGAGATGTTTAATTCTTAGGCAAGACAGCCGTGGGAAGAACAAGTAGGTAAATCCAGGAGGAACTAAATAAATGGGTTGTGGCATGGGAGAGAGATTTGGTCTGATAATCCAGTATCTCCCTTGCTTCATTTCACATAATCTCATGTTAGGGGTTTCTAATAGTTTCTGGTATTTCCCATGTGTTTCCCTTGGGCAGAGATGACAAATATATTTTACTTGCCTTGGTAACTCTGATTGATTGGTATGGTCTGTCTGGAGTGTCGTGTTGGCCTTATCTGGGATGAAGAACACTGTGATTCACTGGGGATGTCTGCCTTGAGCATGAGTGTTGGGAAATGGTGACACAAGTGCCATGCTCTGCTTTCTCCACCCTAAAGTTTCCTCTGAGGAGGGAGAGAATAGTACTAGTGATATTTTCAGTCTCTTCAAAGGGCCTACTGCCCAAATTGTACCACAGCTGCCAGAAGCTAATTTAAACACCAGATAAATCATGTGGAAATGTAAGATCCAGGTCATAAAAACTTTAAGCACAAAGAGAAAGGACATTTGAGAGGGAGAGACAGGTGAAGCTTGTGATTTTTATTCCTGAAACATGGAATTGGGCTCTTTGTGAAATGGGTCTGGAGAGTGAAAGCAATCTCAGAATCAGAAAGACGGTGTGTATTAAGGAAGGTAGCCTTTTTAGCAAAATAAAATACTTCGATTTCTTTCCTTTTTATTCCAAATGGACTTACCAGTAATAGAGCAAGAAGCAGAAGTTGGGCAGAGTAACTGTGAACTGCAACCACCTCCAGTGAGGAAGTGCGTAAGCCACCCCAGCTAGCACCAGGAGCCCAACTGTAAAGGCAGCTTGGTAAAAAATCCCCACTGTTCTCCGATAGCTCCGCCCAACAAATTCTGTAACTGCAGAGATAATTCAAATGGTTAGTGTAATGCAATACAATAATGAGTTGACTGTCCAGCTATCAGGAAACTAGAACACCAACCTCAAAAATATAGATAAATTTGAGAATATTCTGTACAACTCTGAATATGTTTAAGTGTTTTTTGGTTTTTATTTTATTATAACTATTGCTATTTTACTAATTAATAAATCTCACAGTCCCATTGGAGATGGGATGAAAGGCCTGTCAACATAAGCAAACACATTTGATTTATAATTTCCATGATGCAATTGTATTTCAGATACATGCAAGATTTTGACCTAGAGTAGGAACTCAAGACCTGAACAAATGAATCAAACATTAAATTTAGACTGTTGATGATTTTTATGTAAATGAACGCCTGAGTATAACTTGTTCTCTTACATGGGTTTAACATTTATCTTGCAAGTCCTATTTGTTTATTTGCATAAATGGCTTGGTAACTTAGCAGAGTGCTGGAATCAGCTAGTGTTGGGTTGCAGGAACTGGTTTTACATGCTAGGGAATTTTACAAGCTGGTGGTTCAACCCATTGGTATCAGCCATAGTGAGAATATTGCTATAAAGATGCTATGCTGTTAGATGTCAAATATTCTCTTATAGTATACGGAACTTAACTGTAACTCTGGCTACTAAGGAATAGGATGTAAGTTATATTCCTGGTCCTAAAAATGGCTGGCTGAGTAACCTGGGTTGACTACAGTACTTGTGTTTTCAGTTTCCTTGTGTGTAAGTTGAGGATAATTGTAGTTTACTAGAATAGATTTTTGCAAAGTATTAAAGTCCTTTATAAATTGACTACATCTCTCATCATTGAATCTTATTTATGAATAGATCTGGTAGGATGGATTTTCTTTCTACCCAATACTCCAGGGTACAGAAAACAAAAATTCCAAAAAAGTTATATAAGAATCTGGGTGTCATTACGTTTACCCTTGTTTCGGCCTTCATTTTTCTCTTTATAAGGAAGAATATTGAATGAGTTGATATGCTTTTAGAAATTCTTTTGATATAGAAATAAAAAAAACCTCTCAATATTGTCTTGAAGCTGTGTCCCTTTTTCTGCATGCCACTCCCCACCCCCCCACCTGACTCTATTTTGGCAGCGAGGTGGCTTTGTTCTCACAGCTGCAAGCACAAACATTCTTACTCAGGATGAAGCCTATTAACCAGCCTGCTTTGCTGACCAGTCCTTGGATTAAGCGAAAAATTAACATCCATGTATAGGTTGGAGAAATGGCCATGAGAACTCCAGATGCAGCATTTATGAGGATTGTAGTTAGGAGGCAGCGCTTACGGCCAAACCTACAGGAAGAAAAACAAAGAGAGGGAATCAAATTAATTTTGATTTGTGAAGACTGTAGAAAATGCATGGAAGTTATGGAAATCTAAACAAAATCAGAAGTTAACTTTAAATTTTGTAAATTCAGGAGGCACAGACTGATAGCCACAAAGGGAATCTGTGACTCCAGGTCCATGTAGCATGTTTCATCAGCACACTATGTGTAAGTTTTCAGCAGGATAAGCCCCATTCACCCCAGGGTTCAAGTACTTTCTCAGTCCCACACTGTGGCAGGTATTCAGGGAAAGAGTGATTCTTCCAGGCCATCCCGTGCTGAATACCCTATGGTCCTATCTAGGTCTTACATCATCATGTGAGCTGCGGCCTTTGCACTAACAGTTTCAACCAATTATCCACCCAAGAATGTTTTCGCTTTGAAAACAAAATTCACTGTTCAGCATTTACCCCCTTTCTTTTTCAACTCTGCTTTTAGGCTTTGTGAAAATTGTCTTTGGTGCCACACATGTTACTATCCTATGACAGCCTCTGTTTGGAGCGTGCTGGGAAGACAGGTTCCACACATCAGATTTGGGAGACTTAGTTTTCTTTAGTTTAGGGATTTGGAAAGTTGTCCCACTACATAGAATAGAGGAAAACAATTGGCAACCTGGGTTTAATCATGACCTTCCTACTTACTATGATGTTGGGCAACCTATTCAACCATATTCAATGTCTTCATCTGGAAAAGACCCATCTGACCCAGCTGAAAAGAGGATTCAGTGAGATATTACAGGTAAGGAGCTTGGCACATAGCCTGCCTCTGACCCCTTCCTTCCTTTCTTCCTTCTGTTTGCAAAACTGGCTCAGCTCAGAGAGTTGACTTGGGGCCCAGTACTGTGATTTTCACCATGTCCTAGTTTTCCTGTAAAAGACACCCTAACCCACTTAGTGGATATTTAAAAAAATTCTTCATAGAAAACAATGTTTATTTAATCTTTGTTTTCCACTTCAATTAGAAGGACAGCTTTTGTTATTAGGATTGCCCATTTTAATGGTGGATAAACATTGTTTAATGGATGCCTTTCTTATTATGCAACTATATTCTAGCGATGGTGTCAAATACTAACCATTTCAAAGTAATCCACATTATTAATAATTATTTTGTAATAGTAACATTTTAAATATGAAATTTAAAGGTTAAGCAGTCACACTGGTAATTAGTGTTAACTAGTAAATTTTGTAAGTCTTAAAACTCTGTCTTCACCATGTAATTTCATTTAAAAAAATTTTTTATTTTTAGTTCTGGGGTACATGTGCAGGATGTGCAGGTTTGTTACATAGGTAAATGTGTGCCATGGTGGTTTGGTGTGCCTATCAACCCATCACCTAGGTAACCATGTAATTTCTTAATTCTCAGTCAATGGTTCCCCACTGTAAATATACAACCTCTTGGCCTCTAATTCAAAGCCTTCCAAAGTCACATCTCAACTTAATTTTTTAGCTTTTCTTCCCACATTCTCCTACCCAAACCCCTTCCTTTACCCTTAAAGAGTATATAATCTATAAACATGGACTCAAATCGTACTTCTTCAACTTCCAAAACTGCTTCAGGCACACAATAGAATACCACAGTAGTGCTCCATGTAGATGGACAAAATCTTTTAGGTGATGAGAGGGAATATTCATCATTTGAAACTCAGAGCAAGAAAATCATATCCATGATGTGGAAAAACTTCACTGGGGACATGTTCCACATAGGGAAGCAATGCTACTTAAAACAACAGTAAGGCATGGCTAGAATAAATTTGGGGAATCTGGGACAGAGTTTTGAGACTCCTCCTACCCCTCAGCAGGGCTATTTAAATGGTTAAACGAAAAACAATCAGATGAAACAGGAGAGGAAGGGTGGACTCCCCATACTGCTGGCTTGGTAAGTCTTTTAGCTACTTGCTACTCAGAACGTGGCTGAGGACTATTAGCATGGGCTTGGGAACAGCATCACCTGGGAGCTGGTTAGAAATACTGAATTTCAGGCCCACCCAGATCTGCTGGATCAGAATCTGAATTTTAGCAAGATCCCCGGGAGATTTATATGCACCTTAACATTTGGGAAGCAGTGCATTAATTACACAGAGCCTCAGTTTCTTCACTCATTGTAAATTATGGATCATGAAATCTACTTTAAAAGGTTCTTGTGATCCTAAATGAAATATAACAAATGAGGATGCCCAATAAAGTGACTAGCACACAGTAATCAGTGGTGAACTTGTTTTGGAAGATCACATATAGTTGGCTAAGTTTGACTGCAACCCACCGGGACTTTAATTCTGCTTTTGATGCAGGACAGGCAGCCACCAAAATTGGGGCTTAGCCCGGGAGGTTTCTTGGCTTTGCCCAGGAAAGAATTAAAGGGCAAGCTGGTGTTGTTAAATAGCGATTTTTATTGAAGCTGCAATGTATAGCAGCAGCACCTCTGCTCCTTGTGGAGCAGGAATATTCCATAGGCATTGTGCCTGGAATAGCAGCTCAGAGGAGGCTGTTCTGTACTCATATTTATTTTTAATTATATGCAAATTACATTATAAATTTTAATTATAGTTTAAATTATAAATTTAGTTATATGCAATCCACTTTTAATTATATGCAAATTAAGGGATGGCTTATACAGAAATTTCTAGGAAAAGGGTGGTAACTTCTGGGTGGTAAAGTCATTGCCATTAAAAGGGGGTGGTGATTGCCATGTTGCCATGACAATAGTAAACTGACATGGTGCACTGGTGGGCATGTCTTAGGCAAAGCTGCTCCTGCCTGGGATCTGTTTTAGCTAGTCCTCAATTTGGTCCGGTGTCCAAGCCGTGCCTCCAGAGTCTCTCCTCCTAGCTCACTTTGATCTAGTTCCATCACAACATATAAAAGTAAGGTGCTAGCTCTTGAGAGCTAATGATCAGACTTCTGGAAAATTTGCAAGCTAATTGTTAGTGTAACCATTATTAAAAACTAAATTATATACATTTATAATTAAATTATATTAAAAACAAGTGTAACATGCAAAACATCACTTTCCAATGATTTTACTACATTTGGCCATCAATGCTTGTGAGGTTATTTACATCTACTGTATCTGCATGGTGGAAATGCAGTGTAATGGTGCACACTTCTAGCCAACTCTGTGTCCCATGATGTCATTTTTGCAGGCTTAAGTGAACCACAGTGGGTATATTTACACCAGAGAAATCAATAAGCACTACAAACTGGAACTTTCCCTCCCAGATGACCGTTGTTAAGCATTTACAAGCATGCCACACTAAATACAGCACTTACGGCCAGGTGCAGTGGCTCATGCCTGTAATCCCAGCACTTTGGGAGGCCGAGGTGGGCAGATCACCTAAGGTCAGGAGTTCGAGATCAACCTGGCCAACATGGTGAAACCCTGTCTCTACTACAAAAATTAGCTGGGCATGGTGGTAGGCACCTGCAATCCCAGCTACTCAGGAGCCTGAAGCAGGAGGATCGCTTGAACCCAGGAGGCAGAGCTTGCAGTGAGCCGAGATTGCACCACTGCACTCCAGGCTGGGTGACAGAGCGAGACTCTGTCTCAAAAAATAAAAATAAAAAATAAAAAAATAGCACTTATAATTATTGCTCATGAGAATAAAAACAACATGGAATTGGTGAGGAATTGCTTTTCTGTCTCAGGTGATACTCAGTATCATGGATTAGGAAGTTACGGGTATATTCTCAGGTCCACTCTTAGTCTTACTTACAATCTTTTCATAATGCCTTACTGTTTTTTTTTTAATTATTCATGGAAGACAATTCGTTTTAATGTTGGCTTAATCTGTGAATACACTGGGGATCCATGACATTCTTGTCCCATTGGATAAAATCTGAAAATTGTAGGCATTAACTATACAAAAACCAAATAGCTTTCTCATTGCTTAAGGCTAGGCTTCTCACTCCCGCAGGCAGGCTCAGAACAGAAGAAGACCAATGATCAGCCAAGCTTCAGACGGTGTAAGAACAAGAAGTCAAGGAATGGAGATGGCCTCTGGGGGAAGAATAACTAGTACTTACCTTGACAGAGGAGGTTTCAACAGTAGGTACAAAATAATGAGATCATCTAAGAAGGTGGATAATTGACCAGGGCTTAAAACTCAGGAATGCACTGTCAGTAGGGATTTATCACCAATCTCCAACTTGTTGAGTGGGACACGAATAATTAACTAATTTCTTAACCCACTGAGCAAGGGTTAAAGATTGAGTCACCTGTTTACTCACAGCCTGCCAGGGAATGAGTGTTAGCACCTCTACCTGATAATGGAGGAGGGAGCGCAGAGAGTGAACCTGCAGGGCCAGAGCTGCCCAGGGGTGCGATGGACTCCGGACCTCCCCTTGTTAATGTGTCTCTCCTGACTTAATGGGTCATCTTTAAAGAATCATCCTCAATTCTGCCGCAATAAAAACAGAAACAAATGACCTTCCCTTTCACCTTGCAAGCCTCTTGCAGAAAGCCCCAGGAAGAGCCTTGCCAGGTCAGCTGAGGAGACAATTAATAACCGTGGGTGATGGATGAGGTGCACGTGGCCCACGCCTCCGCTTTTATCCCTCTTCTCTTCTGCTGCCAGGTAGGCCCTGGGCCCCTGTGAAGTGCATACGCCTTGGGGGTGTGATATATTAAGCCATCATCATTAATCTTTAACACATTTGCAAGTTTTAATTCAGCCTAACAATATTATACAATCAGAGAAAATGTTCTACTTGCATTTAACATTATACTCAGGTTTGGATTATATCACAGATGTAGTTGGGGGTGGCATGGAAGGGCAACAAGCATAAAATACATTTACTTTACCATTTATTTCAGTTATATATTTATATTTTACATGTAAATTCATAATTATGTATTATATCTAGATATAATTATATGTTTGTATATTATATGTAATAATATATAGTATGTATCACTATCTCACTAGGTGATTGCTGATTAAGAGGAATACTATCACTCACAATGTTGAACACAGTGCCTGGCCCCGGAAAACACTCAATAAACAGTGTTATGAATATTAAATAATTAGCCCTGATGGCCAAGTTATCTAAAGTGCTTATCAACTGTGAAGCAAAATTTTTGGTTCCTTTTTCTTTTGAGGACTTCTAAAAATGTCTCATTGGTCATCAAGAGAGCAAAGCTGCGTGTTGTAAGAAACTTGCAGGACAGTGAGTGTGGGATTCCAAAATGCTGGATAAGTAAGAGCTACGGCAATAGCTTGATTCGTACAAACACTGACTTGCTGAAGACACAGACTCATCAGAGAGGCCTCTTGTCATCTCTCCAGGGACAATGACATTGCAGAGGTGGACATTTACCCCTCTTGTTGTAGACAGGCCCTGTTTCCCTTTCTTTAAGTTATAGGTTCCACACATATAGTCACATGTGGCCCCAGGAACCCAATTCAGGACTCTTGCAATCCCACGGGTATTAGGGAGATTCTACATCAGGCCTGGTGCTGGGGGCTCCCAGCATATGTGAGACAAGCAGAAGATAGGATTGAGCTCAGAGGTCCTGAAGGTTGATGGCCAGGTGGATGGTGATGAGGCCAAAAAATGAATTGGGAATTACAAAAGGGATGAGATCATCTGTTACTCTCCCTTCCGACTTTAAGCTTCTGCATAGCCCACATGCAAGACTTGCTGTGTAATGTTGAAACATCTGTCTATGACCCCGGAGAATTTGAAAATAAAGACATTGGTCATGGTTATCCAAGCGGCAGAAGAAATTTAAGATTGTAAAAACACCAGCAGGAAGGCCGGGAGATTGTGATCTGTGTGCTTGGGAAAGGATGGGATGCAAGCAGGGGCAGGTGCATATGAATGTTCTCCAAACCTTTGGGATTGTTTAAATTCCACCACAGGTGATTCAACCTACCTGTCTGCTATGTAGCCGATACTCATAGAACCGATAAAGAATCCTACATTCACTGATGACTGGAATAGGTCCAACATCCAGGAGTTGGCACATACCAGGTTAAACTGCCAGCAGAGGAGATGTGTTCCAGCAGGGGAAATGTGTTCCAAGTTGGGAGAGAAAGGAAATGAAATCCCATTAGGATTCTGTTGTACATAACTCAGTTAGGGTACTCATTAAATATTCCTTGAATTGAACTGTGTAATTAAGTGGCAATAAGCCACTGTTTCTTGATCATGTCAATTTTCTTCTTCTCTCTCTCTCTCTTTTTTTTTTTTTTTTTTTTTTTTTTTTTTTGTGAGACAGGGTCTTGCTCTGTCACCCATGCTGGAATACAGTGGTGATCATGCCTTACTGCAGCCTCGACCTCCTGGGCTCAAGTGATCCTCACACCTCAGCCTCCCAGAACGCTGGCATTATAGGTGTGAGATACTGTGCCCAGCCTCAATTTTCTTTATGCAACAAAAAGCCTTGCTCTTCCATCTGGCAATTTGTCATTAAGCTAAAACTATAGCATTGGCTAAATCAGCTGAAACTGGGTAATTACTCTACTTATAGACAAATTTATTTTTTTCTTTCTAATTTCAATGCACATGCAGATAGGTGTGTGGACGTGATACAATGCAGGTACCAGGAGGTCGGGCCGTTTAGCATATCCTTGCTGTCTGTTTAGTACAAGGGGATTAGGAGTGACTGCTGAAGGCTGCTGCATTTGCTCTTATTTGGAATAGGAGGAGGTGGTCAGGTGGAGCAGGTGCTGGACCAGGTCAGGAGACCCATCTTCTAGGGCTAACTCTGCTAAGTCACTCACTGTGTGGCCTGGGGTAAAAACTTTTATCTGCTTGGGGCCTCAGTTTCCTCATCTCTGTAGGAAGGAATGAGATTGGCCATGCGAAACAGCCTCGGAGAGTTATGTGGTGTGAAGCCCATGAGCGGCCACGTTTCCTGTAACTATCCGACCACTTTAGACCCTTCAAATCAGACTCTACCTACCCATCTGTTCATACAGAATATCTTCCCATCACCCAAGCAGTCATTTGAAATTAAACTAGGCAACTGGCTCTCTCAGTATTTTCAGGATAACCTAATTCCCCTATGTTGCTTTGCTTTCAATAAAAGCAAGCTCCATTTTTTTGGTCTTTTTTTCTATTATATTTATTGGAACGAGGCTTCACAAATAGCTTTTGATGTCATCTGCAGTTTTTAACAAAATAATAGTGCCACAGCATGATCTCCAGCCCTAAATGATTTCATATGAACACTCTGAGGACATTAAAGAGAAAAAATAGGCATCGAGAGAAAAGCACATCCTATCACACAGTCAGGCACAGTTCAGGTGAGTTCCACAGGCTTTCAGGTGTGTGTGGGCATCTATGTGATGGAAGAATAGAGGGGGAGGTAAGGCTTCCAGAAAAAGAGGAGAATCCACAAGATTCCCTATCTTGGCAACATTTCCAGGGGCCCTAACATGCTTTTGCCTGTTTCTCACTGCTGGAACAGGCACAAACTAGAATCATTATTGTCAGCATCTGAGGACGTTTTAACTAACCCAGTTATTCTCCAGACAAATTAGAAGCTGCATGTTTTCATTTGGAAACTAGAATTTTGTAAGAGACCTGGAAGCCAAAGAGCATGTCTAGGCAGGGTTTATAAGAGCTGGGCCTTCGCTGGTTGCTTCCTTGAGAACAGCTCCACCATTTGCTTCTTCATCGGAGCCCTGAGCTCACTTTCTTACCTCGGTGACGATAGAGGAGCCAGGCGTCTCGTACAACCAGCCGTCCCGGCAGGGGCCCAGTGGCAGGCGGCTCCTGTTGGTGTCCAGGCTGGCCAGGGGGTCCACGCAGCTGAGGGCGCTCTGGTTCCAGTCCACCTCGTAGCGCCTGCACTGTCTTGGGGACGCCTCGCCCACAGGTCCTGGGCCCGGCACCGTGTAGTTCAGCTCCTCTGCAGGACTCCAGCCGCAGCGCAGACTCAACTCGGCCACTCCGGGGCTCCGGCAGCGGTGGTCGGGGGTGAAGCCCAGGAAGACGATGCCCACGTAGATGGGCGTGAAGGTGACCGAGAGCAGAGATAAGAGGAAAAACATTTGCTTCTGGAAAAAGTGGAACTCCCCTCCATGCTCCAGGGCGTCGTCCACGGTGGTGGTCATGATTCTGCAGGCAGGCAGACCTGAGGCTGCCCGACCTGCCCGGAGCGAGGCTGAGAGCGGCTGCAGCCAGCTCGGCACAAACCCTGGCCAGAAGTCAAAGAGGGGAGTTTACCTCTGCAAGTGACCAGCCTTCAGGGCAGGCGTTTCCTTGGTCCAGCTGACTTCAAAGGTGCACCCCTCCAGCGAGGGTGCGTGTCCTTCTGCACTTCCCAAATGCCCTGAGCTCACTCCCAGGATGCCTGTCGTGTTTATTGTTAACAGGTTCTCCACAGGCTTGTCGGTGCTCCAGGCCAGCAGCACAAACAACCCTTTCTCTGTGTCCCACTGCAGGGAATCTGAGTGCTGGCCCATATCACAGCCCAGTAATCTTCCCGTAGTGCCCCGAGCAGCCAGGAACTTAATATACTCCTATCTCAGGCAGACCACCAGCTTTTCTTCAAGGGGCCATGGAGAAAACACACATGTTTGGCCACAAGGCCCAGCGTGATGTGAATCAGGATCTGGGTCAGAACCCTGGTCCAGATTCGCAGTGGGTTGCAGGCCTGACTGCTGGGCTCATTCTCCAACCTACAACAAGAGCCCTTGGGATGCGTACTGGGGCTGCTTGTCTTGATGTCGTCCAGATTTTATAACTCTGCTTTTTAAAAGCATTTGCTCCAATCTGGTATTCCTGCATTTCAACCCTGCAGTGTCCTTCCCCTCAACCCATCTGGAGGGAAAAAGTAAAGTGTTCACATTGCAGACATGTCAAGTGTCAATGCAGGCAGGTGTGTCCAAGCCACTGTCTTTTTGTCCTGGATTTTTCTGTTGGGGTCTGTTGGGGCTCAGAAATCCATGCCCCAAGGTGAAGGTCTCAGAAGCAAAGTCTGTCTCTCTGACCTTCTCCTGCCCTCCTGTCTCTTCTGTCACCCATCATTCTTCCCCAGGGCAAGCCACAGAAGTGAGAATCCTTCTTCCCCAAAGCAGCTCATAGAAGCCAGACTCCTTTTTTCCCAAAGCCAGCCAGAAAGCCTAGAAATCTGACTGTAACTTCCCTGCTGCCTTTCTGTGTAACAGTGGGCCGTAAAGAAATCCAGACTCACATTCCAGAGGGGTCCTGTCCCCGATGCCTGGAGGAAGGAGTACTGCACAGAGAGGCCAAGACGGATCTGAACAGATAGGCCTTGCTGGATTTTCCCCTCAGCCTGCGAACATGAGCTGCTGCCCTTTTTGTCCAACCACAGCTCTACACTGCCGTCCACAGTTTTCCCTGTATCTTTGGGTCTTCATTCTGAAGGCTCCTGTGTCATGTAAAACTGTGATCAAATAAATGTGTCATGCTTTTCTCTTGTCAACCTGTCTTTTGTTATAGGGGTGTTGGCCGTGAGCCTTAGGATAAGGAAGAAAGGGATCACCCCTTTTTGCTCTCACAAGTCAGAGGCATCTCTTTAGGATGGTGTTGCTGCATCTAAATTTCAAGGCAAACAGGAAATTTGTCTTTCCTGGTGGACAAAAGGATCCTTAATACATCGTTTTCCTGCCAAGTAGAGAAGGTGGCCTGCTGACATATCTGCAAACTAAATACCAGAAAGTTAACCCAATTTTCCTTCTTCTCCTTCTTTTCTTCTATTGAATGTCAGTGGGTGTAATAGCATAGTCTAAAGGAGCGAGCCACGGGGTCTTTCTCCTTGCTGCAGCTGCAGGCTTCTTCTTTTCTTAAAAAAGCAAAAAGCAGGGCGCCAGCAAGGACATCCATTGACCTCCACTGCGGCTGTGTTGGGCACACAGAGGCACTCTGCTTCATGGTGCCCTGGGCTGCTGCCAGCCCCGTTTGCTGTGAGCTGAATGAAGGGGGCTCAGATCTGTTTAGGGACTTCCTGTTCGCAGCCAGCATCGTGAGTGCATGAGCCGGAAGCCAAGGCTGCTCTGTCTGCACCTGTTCCCGTCAAAGAGCTGAAGGATGGCGAGTTCAAGAGTTAAAAAGTGACAGAGGCTGTCAAACTTTACTCCACTTCAGGGGCCCAGAGATGCTCCTGACTGCCTCTTACAAGAAATTTACAGACACGTGCACTTGAGTTTGACTCGCTTGACATGTCAAGACATCAGATCTTCATGTCATGAGCAAGGGGCACCAGGTAAGGGCCAGAAGAGCTTTGCTGGTCAATGGGAAAGAATGTTGAAATTCACTACAAATTACTTAGAGGGAACAATCAGAAAAGGAGAAGTCCAGACCTCAGGTCACTTACAGCAATGCATTTACAGTCATTCAACATTGTTCTATGGATGCATGAGTCACAGCACAGCTGCCAAAAAATCAATCCCATTAGGTGACAGACCCTACGGAGAAGCCACATGGGCAGTGAGCAACTCAGGGAAAGAAACCACAGAGAGGAGGGGTAGACGCCCCCCAGTTTGAGTCCAGGTGTCTTGGGAAATTGTCACTTATTTTATGGGGGTGCTTACATATTCAGAAGCATCGCTGAAGTAAAATCTGATCATTTAATCCATATAACCTGGTAATATATTATAATTTATGTCAGAAGTATTTCTCAACCTCTTGTCAGGTTTCTCTGCAATGTAAATAAATATTGCCCCAGTGTACAGCCCTCTCTGCAGCACTGAAGAAGGCCAGTTGTTCCTAGACTAACTTTCTCGGCCCCCTGCACAAGAAGACAAGGGGGCAGTTAGGGTTGGAAGTTAGGATGGATGAATCCTACCTACCCTATGGCAAGCCAGGCATCAGGTTCTTAAAGGATGACAGGGCAGAAGCAGTGAGACCCATCAGCAATGGAACGTAGGCTTTGGGTCATTTGTTAAGCAGGATGATTTTAGCAATTAATATCTTCTATTGAGGTCAATGCAACCTGCTTGGCTAAGGTGTTGTCTACCTGAGACAAAAATGACCGAAATCGATTGTCTCACAGTGATGGGTGCTGTCTGTCCTCTATGCAGCTAACATGGAAAAGCAGTGGGACAGAGGGGAGGGTCAGCAGAGCGGCAGAGCATGGACTATAACCCGGCCTGGCCCTAATGTATCCATGTCACCTGGGCAAGTTCTAATACCTCTTGTAACAGGGCCATTATCCCTTAGTCAGAGAGCTGAGGGATGAGATCACATAGGACTATTACTGAGCACAGTGGCTTCAATAGTTGGAAGTTATTCATGGAGACACTGTCACCCTCTCTATTTCTCCCTTGTTTTCTTCCTCTGTGCACCCCATCTATCCGTCACATGCCTTGGTCTCCTTCCTCAACTCCCTGCTGCCCACTTGCATCACAACAGGGTGAGCTGGGTGTAGGGCTCCTGGCCAGGCACAGTGGCAGGTGATTTGTGTTGACCCAGACTTCTGGATCGCAGAGCCTCCCAGAGGGAAGGCAGCTTAGAGGACAGCAGGCAACGCCATCTGACACTTCAGTTCCTCAACACCTGTCCCAAGTAGTTACACGGAAATGCTTTCAGTATTGGCTGAACCCAGGCTGTTGTTAGACTTTACAGATTGCTGGAAAGATCTTCTTCATAGCACACAGGATTCATCTTCCAGAACTTTCCACGCATGTGGACACTATTCTCCCTTTTGGGGTCGGGTAGATTAAGTTAAAACCTTCCTACACAGAATTTCAGATATTTGAAGCTTCTGTTTACCTCTGACTCCTGTCTTTTCAGAGTGAATGTCCCCAGCTCCCCACATAGTGAACGTGCTCTTCTCACCACCACCAGGGACAGCCCTGAGCTCTGTTTTGGTTTATCTCTTGCCTCCAGGAGAGGAGTCTGGGGCCTGGTATATTCCCCGGGTGCACTGTAGAGCCAGCGGTTATCTCCTCATGCAGGGCTGGGGCTAACATCCCTCAGTGAGTGCAGTGTGCAGAAGGCAACTCTAAACCATTTCTATTGCCATCCTGCTGAGTGAGGCTTCCAGGAGCGCTAACTAGAACTCTCCTTGGGCTTTCTTCATCAGTATAGTTCTGATTTTATTCATTTATCTTTATTGGTTCTATTTTCTCCACAAAATGATAGCTCTGTGCCGATATCCTTTGAGGCAGGAAATTGGAATTAGCCTGGTGATGAGAGGAGGAGGGATCCCTTGGGGGAGGAGGGGGCATGAGGGTGGCTAACTCGCCCCTCCTGTGGTTCCCTCTCACTTTCCTCTTATACTCCCAGCCTTCACACCAAGCCTGTAGCTCTAGAAATCACAAAAGAACCGGACTCTGTTCTTCAAAAGGCAGAGCATGAGTCTAACACAAAAACCAGGGAGAGGATCCGGTGGACTTCACCGGTGTAATTTTGAAGAGCTCTAGGGAACCATTTTGTAAAAGACCCAGACAGTTAAGTACTAAGTTTTCTTCTTCTCAGATATTCATTTTTAAAGGCTGTATTATTACTGTATGTAAAATTAAGTGCAAAGTATTTGGTTTGGCACTGGGCTTCCAAGTTAGTGAATGGGGTTTGGGACATGCCACCCCAAAATTCAGAACCTTGGCATTTGAGAAAAGAGGCAGAGACAGAAAGATCTCTCACCTTTCCTGTTCTTCTCTCCTGAAGCAGGTCAGAATAGGACCTCTGTCTGAGACGTGCCCTCCTGATACCTGGAGGAAAGAAACATCCTTATCTCTGAAGACACAAGGACACAGAGAAGAGTCTGAACAAGCACACCTTGCTAAGCTTGCCCCGGGTTATTGCCGTTAGCTCATAGCCTGTTTGTGCAATCACACTTCCCCACACTGTCCACTCTTCACCCACCTAAGCTTAAAAATATTCAGATTTCCCTGTTTCTTTGAGCCTTCTCTTCTGAAGGCTCCAGCATCTTGTAAAATATGGGTAAATGTGTATGATTTTCTTTTGTTAATCTGTCTCGTGTTAGTAGGGGCCATAGCTGTGCACCTAGCCACGGGCAAGGAAAAGCTATTTTCTCCTTCCTCTTCCATGAGGTTAAGCCTGCAGCTGGGATGTGCTGCAGGACCAGGGCCAGGTGTGGGGCTCATGCCTGTCATCCCAGTGCTTTGGGAGGCCACGGTGGGAGAATCACTTGAGCCCAGTTGTTCAAGATAAACCTGGGCAACATAGTAAGACCCTATTCATTAAAAAATAATAATAATAAAAATTAATAAAAGCATGCCACAGGACCTCACTGTTCAGAGCTCTTGGGTCTGGCAACCCTGAACCTTCACATGGTTTCATTTGCCAAAGCAAAGTCCTTATGAATATCCAAATGCGGTTCAAGTTTTCTTGGGCATTTATCCTCTCCAGAAACCCAGGAGTGTGTCAACTTCTTGGTCACCTTGCTTTCTTCAAAGCGAGAGTGAATCCGGTGGAGATAGAAAGGACATCCTTTACGTATCCCACAGAGGCCTCGTGGAGAACGATAAGAGAAGAATCATTAAAACGTTCATTGCCATAATTCTCTGCTTTCATTTTTAAAAGTTTGGTTTAGCAACCAATTTCCTCCTTGACCAGGTGATTATTTCCTAAGACTGTTTATCCAGAGCATTAAGGAAAACAGAGCATACCAGCCTCCCACCACAGATGGGAAGGGGATTCAACACAGGTGCGTGTGCTAGAGTTAAGGGAACATATTATGTTAATATGAATTAATTCCAAACTGACTTAAAAAAATAGGTGTCTGAAGCAGGGCTTTTAATTCACAGCAAAGCTGTGGCTCAGCGCTGGAAGTGTAGCTATTGTAATCTGGCTAGAGAGGAAAGTCCATTACATTTTAATTTTATTATGACTTCATTCAGCCTGGAACAGGGTGAAGTGGATAAAAGAGAGAGTTGTCTTCTTAGAAAAATTGCTGATTTCAGATCAGAAGAAGGAACTCAACACCAAGAGCCTGGGACATTCTGTTGGGCGAAAACAACAACAACAACAACACAAGCAAACAAGAAAGCTGAGACTATTGGCTATGTTGACAGGAACAAGGGGCCATCTGAAAATGCTCCCATTGGCCTAAAGTGGGGGAATTTGTACATTAAAAAAAAAAAATAACTGCAACAGGCTGGGTGTGGTGACTCACACCTGTAATCCCAGCACTTTGCGAGGCTGAGGTAGATTGCTTGAGGCCAGGAGTTTGAGACCAGCCTGGCCAACATGCTGAAACCGCGTCTCTACTGAAAAATAAATATAAAAATTAGCTAGGCGTGGTGGCACGTGCCTGTAGTCCCAGCTACTTGGGAGGCTGAGGCAGGAGAATCTCTTGAACCCAGGAGATGGAGGTTGCAGTGAACCAAGATTGCACCACTGCACTCTAGCCTGTGTGACAGAGGGAGACTCTGTCAAAAACAAAACAAAACAAAACAAAAAAGCAAAAACAAACAACAGAAAAAATTAAGTGCAACGGATTGAAGTACATGAGGTACATTTTAAAAATCTATGAGTATGAGTTTATAATGATGTTTTTAAAATCCCATGAAATAATGAGTCTCAGCACTGATCTGCAATAGATATTAAGTTTATTAAATGAAATACTGATGAGAAATGGCATATTGGAGGCGTCAGGCTGACACCATCACTAAAAGTGGAAAAGCTTGACTTTATGGGCTGCATGTTGTAACGCAATCAGTTACAACACACAGCACACAACTGAAAACATAAACCTGAATGCACTGAAGCCTCTAAATCTGTCAGTTTACAGCAAGTGTGGGGAATAAAGCAACAAGTTAAATGACAACAGAAGGAAGCAATCGGACAAACGCAGGATTCAGGAAATTCTACCAATGACCTGTGTTCTCCAAGGAATCCACGAGACTTAGGAGATGTAAAACCAGACCCAATGAGTGGACTGTGTTTGGATATAACTGAAAAAAGGATCTTTCAAACCATTTGAATGTGGACTGGGTATTAAATGATATTAGATAATTAGTTGTAATTTTATTAGGTCTAGTCATTGTGGCTATGCTTTAAAAAAGGAGGCCTAATTAATTAGAACACATCATTCTGAAGTATTTACGGGTGACATGGCACATTGCCTGGTATTTTATTTAAAATCGTTTTTTATTAATAACGGTGAATGTAGATGGAGAAAACAAGAGTGGAAAAATTGAAGCTACAAAAATGTAGTCACTGCGACAAAGGACGTTATCCATGAACCACCTCAGGCCTTCTGATGCTTGTGCCTCTGGTGGCATCCTCAGTCAGCTTTCAATGGCTTTCTTACTTCATTGGTTTCAAAAGACCTTCCTAAATCCATCCACTCGTTCTTTTAGTTTTTTACTGCCTCATTTTTCCAACTGTACAAGTTGGTGTCAATGAAGTGGGATTTGCTAGAATGACCCTGGCTCTGGGAAACACGTGGTTTGGGAAGAAAAAGGATAAAAGGGTGGGGGTGAGGAACATTTGATTCCTTGGTGGCCACGTTGTCGGCCATGTATGGAGCCACAGACGTGCTGTGCTCAGTTACTAAAAGTGAAAGTTATCAGTGGTGCTGAGAGATGGCTCCAACTCCCAGGGAGCTGGTTCACTGGAAGCATAAGGAAATGCAAACTAGGGTGAAATGTGCAATTCCTTGGTTGTTGCTACATGTAGCAGCTAAAATGAAATTAAAAGGCGGTGCTGGCTCAGACCTTGATGCTAGACCAAGCTCAGATTTCAGTGGGTCTGAGCTTCAGCCACTAGCCTGAAAGCCACCCTCAAGGGAAAAATTATGCAGGAACAACAGAAAGTATCTCTAAGATCTCTGGTCACCAGAAGGCAGTCCACCTGGGGAGAGGGCCAAACCAGAAGACTATTGAAACCAGAGGTGTAGTGTGAAGGAACTGTTCATTTTGTAGATCAGTATCATCAGCTTCCTGAGGAGTCTTTAGTGAAAATGGATTATGACAGCAACGAATTTAGGAGGAGTGTCTTTGGTTTTGAATGCTGCAGAGTGGAAGAGCGTGTTTGGGTTGATGCAGTACCCACAGCTCGCTATGGAACAATCACAGGTGGCTCTCAGTGATCAGACGCACAGAAGGTTATTCTCAAGGGAACAGCCAGCCTGGTGGACTGGTTACAGTCACTCTAAGGTTTGTTTATCCTGAGAAGAGGGACTGTTGTCTCCTCCTATGACTGAAGTGGAGCACCCCAGATGAAGCGGCTGACATACTTTGCACGCAAGCCATGTGGGACTGTCTTTTTGATGACTGCAATATTCACCTGCTACACATGCCTGTTACCCATGTAAAGCAATATATATATATTTTTTTGAGATGGAGTCTCATTCTGTCACCCAGTCTGGAATACGGTGGCATGATCTTGGCTCACTGCAACCTCCACCTCCCGGGTTCAAGTAATTCTCATGCCTCAGTCTCCTGACTAGTTGGGATTACAGGCACCTGCCACCACGCCCAACTAATTTTTGTATTTTTAGTAGAGACAGGGTTTCACCATGCCGGCCAGGCTGGTCTTGAACTCCTGACCTCAGGTGAACCACCCGCCTCAGCCTCCCAAAGTGCTGGGATTACAGGTGTGAGCCACTGCGCCCTGCCGTAAAGCAGTGTTCATTGGGCATGCTAAATGGGAACCAGTGAGACCGTCTGAACCCACAGGGGAGAGTTAAAGCTGGAGTGTTGGTAGGGTCAGATTCTCTCTGTGTTAGGTCTGTGTGGTGTGTGCACTGGAGCTTACATCAAAGCCTGTGGGCACCTCCCAACGACAACTACTGGGACTTTGGACTGGAGAATTCTCGTTAAAGGGGCATTTACTAACTTGGTCTCAGACATTAGTGGAAGCTACTCTTATGACTGAAGGATATAAAATGATCTTAAAACATGAAATACCCCTGCTGTCTTGGGTGATGTCAGAGAAATGCTCTAATGGGAATGGCAGTGCCCAAAAGAGTCCTGTAATAAAATGGAAGTGGTTTATACAGGATCATGCTGCCTAGGGAATACAAGGAGGAGATACGAGCAGGGAGCGCATTTTCCTCTGGGACTGAATCTGGAGCTATGTGAGGAGCTTCTGGACTCTATCGTCACTTGAACAGAGCCCTGTCAACCTCTCTCAACTGACCGACCCAGAGTGGCTTGGTTTGTGGGTGGCAGTTCCAAGGTGAACAGATACAGTCCTGTTGGAAGGGCTACTTTGATCAAAGCAGGTTAAAGCAAATCAGCTTGGTGGGCTGAAATGCATGCTGTTACCTAACAGTGATGGAAGAATTGAAGGGTTGCAGAAGCTTCTGTGTTTGGGTTTTTATGGACTCTTGGGCAGTGACCAGTGGCCTGGCCATACACTCAGCAAGAGGGCCATGGAAACCTGGCTATTAGAAGGACTCCCACATGGAGCACAGCCCTGTGGAAATCTGAGGGTGCATTAAAGTAAAACAAGTCAATGCTCATCAGAACTCCCTTCCAGATTCCAAAGGTGACTGGAGTCAACAAGCAGTTATCCCTGTGTCCGCCCCTGAAGTGGCCAGCTGGGTCCCTGAGATAAGCGGGTAGCTATAGCAAAGAAGAGATGGACTGAATCTAGACATGTTCTGTATAGAGACTGACTCTGGTCTGGGCTTTGCTTACCCGGTGGAAGATGTAAATGCTCACCATGCCGTTCAAAAGCCAGAACAGAAGATATTGCATCAATTTGGATGGCCCAGTCACATTTCTTTAGACCAAGGAACACACTGTACAGCCTGTAGTGTCCAACAATGGGCAGAGCTAGCCTCCTCAGTGTAATAGTTTAATAGAGAAGTAGAACAGGCAATTAAAACATTGGTTGTCCTAAACGGAGGGAGATGAAGACACGAAGGGCTGGCTTGCACATCTTCACAAGTGTGTGCACACTCAGCATGAGGGGGGCTAAAGGCGTTTTCCCCCAACACTTTCCTCCATTTCCTGGTGGATCTGGGGGAGAGGGGTGGGAGACTGCTGGTGTGACTATGCAGTTCATGCCAAGGGAGAAGTACACAGGTATAATGACTAATTTTTTTTCCTTCTCTCTCCACATCACTTTAACTCTTTTTCCCCTACGTGATGCAGGGGTCATAGGCCCAGGGCTGCAATTATAAGTGCTGACAGCAAGGATGATTCCTAAGTGGGAAATTGTTACCATGTTTTTAAAACTTGTGTCAGAATTCCCAAGGGCCAAGTGGGGATGGGTTGTGCCTTCACCCCATCCAGCAAAATTGGGGTTAACACGGAATGAAGCTATCTTATTTGGTGGTAAATATAGCCCACTGCTTTGTACCCTGTCTGAACGGAGTGGACCCGGGGGGAGGCACTTGCTAGACCAGTAATGCTCCCAACAATCTAGACCAGAACAGTGCCTTATCTGAGTGTCCCTTCCAAGGGTGGAAATGTTTGGGTCTAAACAAAGAGAAGGAGAAATCATAACTGATGGAAAAAGAGTGAATAAAAGGCTCCTGCAATGAAGGAAGTCTCATATTATATTAACACTTTAACACTTTGAAAACAGTTCAGAGCAAGAGATATCATTGCCTCTTAGCTCAGTTATCCCAGATGTCTGGAAGCGTAAAGCTATGTGTTTGCCGAGGCCACTCCTGCTTTTGAAGCCCTACAGGACAGGGTAGAAGCCTGCAAATCTGAGTAGCCCCACCCTGGGAGACATTTCCATAAGATATGGTAATGAACTGGACTAACTATTAATGAAGGAATGGGATTCTAGTCATGTGACGGTATCTTTCGAGTTGTATATCATTTTGCTGTAAGAGATCTGTGGCTAGAGACAGGGGGTGGACTGTGATACTGTACTATAATAAGAAATAGCTTTTGGTCTCTGCCCCCAGTTCCTGGCACAGACTTCCTAAAACCCTTGTAATTTCCTGAGCAATAGGGGTGCTAGGAGCATCTTTTGCTCTGATGTTTAGTCTTTGACTCTGGTTCCTGACACAAAACTCCTAACCCCTGGAATTTCCTGGGTGACAGGAGCGTCTTTTGTTCTAATGGAGCCACTGCTGGTGGGTTCCTGCATGGGGGCTGGTCACCAGAAAGACCAAGCCATCTCCTCTGGGAAAAGAAGAGGGGCTGGAGATGGAGTTAATAATCGATGACATGTATGTGATGAAGCTGCCATAAAAATCCCTGAACTGCAGGGTGTGGAGAGCTTCTGGGTTGGTGGACATGGGGGAGTGCCTGAGGGAGGGAACCTCTGTGCCCCTTCCCCATGCCCTGCCCTGTGCATCTCTCCATCTGGTGCTCATCTGTACCCTTTACAATATCCTTGATATTAGTAGTAAACTGGTAAATGTAAGTAAACTGTTCCTCAGAGTTCCATGAGATGCTTTTGCAAATGAATCAAACCCGATGTGGGAGTAGTGGGAACTCCTGATTCATAGGTGATCTGTTGGAAGTTCTGGAGGCCCAGCCTTGCAATTGGTATCATGCAGGCAGTTTTGTGGGACTGGGCCCTTAACCTGTGAACTCCCAGTAAATACTGTCAGAATTGATGTGTGGGGAAAAACCTGGACATCTGGTCACAGAAGTGTTCTGTGCTGTGCTGAGAGTATAGGAGGGGAAATCAGTTTCCTTTTGTTTTCCTGCCATGTAACAGAGCCTCTTCTGTTTGCTCCTGGGAGAACCTGGGGTTCTCTTCTTTTAAGTCTGATGGACACAAAGGACTTCATCTACCTGGATCCTTCCTTGTGTACAGGATTTTCTGTTTGAAAGCTTTTAAGCACAATCACCATGGAAAAAAAGGACAGAAGGTTAATGTTGGGTTCCCCCAAAATATATGTTGAAGTCCTAACACCCAGCACCTCAGATGCAACCCTGTTTGGACACAGGGCTGCTACAGATGTAATTACTTGAGGTCCTGCTGGGGTAGGTGGGCCACTGGTCCGATGTGCCTGGCGTCCTTACAACAAGAGGAGAAGAGACATATGCACATGGCTGTGGAGATGCAGGCAGAGGCTGGAGCACTGCAGCCGTGAGCTAGGGAGCACCAGGGATCCACAGCCATTCCAGGAGCTGGGAGAGGCAAGGAAGCATTCTCCCCTACAGATTTCAGAGGCGGCATGGCCCTGCTGACACCTTGGTATCAGACTTCTGGTCTCTAGAACCATGGGAGGATACATTTCTGTTGGCTTCAGCCACCCAGTTTGCAGTCCTTTGTCACGGCAGCCCTAGAAGCCAACACAATTACGGCAGGGGTTCCAGAATCTAGTAGTAATTCTGTGTTGTGCTTCATAGCAAAGTGGGGAGCATCTTTGCTGATTGGCTTCTCGCTGAAACCTCTGGGCCCTCATGGTCTCACTCCTGTATTCCTAGTGACAAAGCCTGCTATAGTCTGAATGCTGGTGTCCCCCGCCAGATTCATATGTTGGAAACGGATGCTCAGTGTGATAGTATTAAGAGGTGGGGCTTCTGGGAAGTGATTAAGTCATAAGAACCTCACCCTCGTGAATGGGATTAATGCCCTTATAAAGAGACTTGAGTGCGCTTCCTTGCCCTTACTGCCATATGAGGAGGCAGCAACAGGACACCCTCTAGGAAACCCTCACAAGATCCTTAATCTGCTGGCACCTGGACCTTGGACTTTTGAGCCTTCTGAACTGTGAGCAACACATTTCTGTTGTTGATGAACTGCCCAGTTTAAGGTATTTTGTTACAGCAGCTCAAACGGATTAAGACAGAGCCCAACCAAACACCCTCTCCTTGGCTTGCTCCACTCCTTCCTTTTGTTGCCTCTCGCCACAGTGAGGAACAGGAAGGGAGAGATGAGGGATAAACAAGCACGGGGACAGATTGGTCCTAGACTGTAGAGGACTATATGCTCTTGCAAACGAAGCAGGGCATTCCTCCTCTGCAAACAGGGAGGACAAAGGAGCCTACAAGACTGGCCTCAGTTGCAAATAGCAGACCCTGGGGGCTTGTTTATATATAAACATCTTGGAAATCCAGAAAGTCAGGGAAAGGTCAGAAAAACAACAATGTGTCTTGTGACTTGGTAACATTCCACAAACGACGGTATAAAATAAGGTATAAAATAAAGTGGAGCGTGTCGTTCGGGGCGGCTGCCATGTTTGTCTTGTCTTGTGTTGTCTTGTGTGTTCATTCCTTTGTTCAGGAAACACGCAGACCCCAACACTAGACCGACATGGGTGATGTATGCATCAGAGATTTCCTGGGTCTTGCTCTGACTTTGGTCTTCCAGCAGTGTGCAGACCTGCTCTGCCCCACTCTGCTCCACTGGCCTCAGTCTTCCTCTTTCATCAGTGTTCACCTTACTCCCTTCTTCCCTTGTTCCCAAACCTATCCTGATGAGAAGTTTGAATTTTGTTTTAAGGAAAGACCTTCTAATGCAGTGTGGAGCGAGGGCCATTCCCACGTATATACATACTCCATACTCATTTGAAGTGATTTTGTGAATTACAAAACCACAGTAATTTTCAGGAGTAGTGGCGTGTCTCAGTAGGAAATGTGGAATGGAATCACAGAAAGCTTGAGAATAAGAAAAATAAAAAGATAGGATGTGCTGACATTTGTGAAAGCCCTAAAATAATTTGGTGTTCATAGTGGGAACCTCATCATACTCACTTACATAGTATGGAAGGCTATTTGACAAAAAAATCAAATGAGGTATAGGAATAGTAACTCATTATAAATTGGGGACAATAAAGCCAAATTCCACTGGATTTTAAAGTTATACAGATGACTCTCTAAGCCCTAAATTAGGGATATAAAAAGTCCGTGGGCAGCTTTGGGGCTGAAAGGGGTTTAGTCAGCATCTTGCTGTATAATGGAGCAAGTCCTGACCCAGAAAAGAATCTGGGCTGTAACTTGCTCTGTGACCACCATCACGTGTGTTCTGGCAGAGACTCCTCGGCAGGAAGAGGAGTGGGGAAACTATGAGAGCAGAAAAGGGAAGGTGTCAGGTGTGTGCTGACTGGAGGCTGCTGGCCAGGGAAGCTGGAAGGAAGTGGGCTCTTCAGAGGTGGTGCATCCATCCTCTGTAGTTGGTTAGGGCACTTAGTTCACTCTCTCCAGTTGGGACTGATTGCAGAGTTCTAACTTTATATGTGGTCTGGCCATTGTCCATGTGTATATTCAGTCTCTCCCAAGCTAGTCATCTGGTAAGTGACCAGCAAGCTTTAGTTACTCAAAACAAAGAAACCAAACCAGCATTAGATGGGGAGGAGAGTTCTATCTAGAGATCTAACACTGTGATGGTGGAAGCAGTCCCAAAGAATGATAGCCTATGATACCATGCTTGGGGGTGTGGTCTTCCGTTCTCATCAGAAAAAGTACAGAGCTCAGAGCAGAGAGAATCACATGGAAGCAACCCTCTCCTAGACTCTCCTAGATGTTAGGTCTCTAAGATCATAGTAATGCAGTCAGCAATGAAACCTGCCTGGTTAATTAGAGAAACCCAGCTCCATTGGTGTAAGAGAGAAGTCTGGTAAGCCTTCTTATGGAAAATTCTTTACCTATTTTCCCTTCAAATATTGTTTCTGCTCCATTCTCTCAACTTTCTGTCAACTGGAATCTTTCCATAAATAAGTTGGAGCTTTTCATTCTTTTCTCCGTTTCTTTTCACTTTTTGTCTATATTTTCTATCTGTTTAGCTCTCTGGGTCAAAGTCTATTTTGTGTTCTGAGATGTAGTTTCGGCTCACTAGTTTTCCCTTCTGTTGTGTTTGGCTTACAGTCTAACTTGTCTGTGGCATTTTATTTTAATGGCTGAATTTGTACTTATGGTGTTTTTTCAATCTCCTTGTTCTTTTTAAAAGCAATTTTGTATTCTTATATTACTACATTAAATACTTTCTTTATATATTCAAACTTTGAAAACAGATCCACTTAAAATATTTTTCACATTCCCTTATTTTTGTGTTCCTGGGAGTGAGCTACCCCCAACTCTTAGCTTTATTTGGGGAACTCAGTTTCAGCTTCTCATCACATACAGGCTTGAGGCCACAAATTCTGTTTCTCCTTGAGTACTAAACTCCAGTGCCAAGGGATTCACCGCACCCCATGGGCTCAAATCATGTTGAAACTCAAGAGCCACCTCTCTGCTTTCAGTTTCCTTCTTTGACTTTATGACTGTAGCACCTTTCTTGCTTTTGAACTCTCTTTCCCACAATGGTTCTATTCAGTATTTCTC
Source organism: Rhinopithecus bieti (assembly GCF_001698545.2). NCBI lineage: Eukaryota > Metazoa > Chordata > Mammalia > Primates > Cercopithecidae > Rhinopithecus > Rhinopithecus bieti. Next base: position 219,152 of record NW_016815616.1, on the reverse strand, counting down.
TGTGGGAGGAGCAGCAATGTCTGCTCAGTCTCACATGTTAACCAGTGTCAATGAATATTTATAATACACCTACTGTATGCCCACTTGGGCTAGGCACTGATGATACAGAAGTAAACAAGGCATGGGCTTTTACCTCAAGGAACTTATAGACCAAAGGACCAGACAGACAAATGAACCAATATTTATAATAAAATACAAGATGTGCAATAGTACAAGTATTGCAGGTTTTATGGAAGTCCCAAGGAGGGGCATCTGACTCAGGCTTAAGGGGAAGTAAGGGGAAGTCAGCAAAGAAAATACATGTTCTTCTAAACAAAGATCTTATTGGAACAAATGAATGAGAAAGGGCATTTTTGTGGGGAAAGCATTTTGGCTTTATTTTCTTTTTAAATATCTGTGTAGGCCCCAAACCCACAGTTGCACACGAGCATCCTTGTCTCCCTACTTCTCATAGTATGGGACTTTTGTTACTTGTGTGTTTCCTTTCAGCATCAAAGATATTATCTGATGAATCATTCATTCAGCGAACATCATGCAAACAGTTATTAAGTTGGCTTCCCAAAAGGCTAATTTTACTACTGGGATGTAGGTTATACCCTGGAACACTTTGAATCATTGCCAACTGCCATTATAAATATTTATTAGAAGTTTGTTCCCAGTATCTTAGGAAGCTTTATTCTGTTGTTTTTGTTTTCCTTTATACATTAACATGGATAAAGAAATATCCATGTTGAGAGGGCGGAGCAAGATGGCCGAATAGGAACAGCTCCAGTCTCCAACTCCCAGCGCCAGTGACACAGAAGACCGGTGATTTCTGCATTTTCAACTGAGGTACTGGGGTCATCTCACTGGCGAGTGCCGGACAATTGGTGCTGGTCAGCTGCTGCAGCCCGACCAGCAAGAGCTGAAGCAGGGCGAGGCATTGCCTCAGCTGGGAAGTGCAAGGGGGAAGGGAATCCCTTTTCCTAGCCAGGGGAACTGAGACACACAACACCTGGAAA
>NW_016815616.1:113005-217345 GCF_001698545.2 Rhinopithecus bieti | reverse complement strand
CAGTTCAGGAAGCCAGACGTCCCAACGAGCTTTCCTGGGACCAAATTAAATTGTCAGCAGGGCATGCTGGAGACTACAGGAAAGAATGTTTCTTTGCTTTTTCCATCTTCCAGGGGCTGCCTGGTTTTCTTAGGTCATAGCCCCTTTATCTGCTAAATGAGTAGATTTCAGCTCTTGTCACAAAAGGAAAAACACCAAAGGTAACCATGTGAGATGATACATATGGTAATTAGCTTTTCTATAGTAACCATTTTACTATTCACATGTAACCAATAACATCATGTGATATACCTTAAATACACAAAATAAATTTTATTTTAAAGGCCAAACAAAAAAAAAAGAAATATCCATGTTATGTGCCATGCACATATTTTGGTAAGGTATAAAAATTAGGCTGAGCATGGTAGGTCATGCCTGGGCAACATGGTGAGACCCTGTCTCTACAAAAATAAAACAAAATTAGCTTGGCATGAGACCCCGTCTCAAAAAATAAAATAAAATAACAAAATAAAATAAAAATTGTTTTTTAATATATATTGAGGATAAAGGATCTGGAATGGAAGAAATATATTGAACTATCTGTAGGACCATAAGATGTTTAAGCTGGATGTTACCTTGTTGAAAATGAGGTAAATCTAGGTGAAACCAGGGTTTCTTACTCTCAGTATGATTGAAATTTTGAGTCAGATAATTCTTTGTTGTTGAGGGGCTTTTCTGTGCATTGTAGGATGTTGAGCAGTGTCTCTGGTCTCTATTGACTAGGTGCCCATAGTCATGACATGCTGCATGTCCCCAGATGAGAACTGCTGGTCCAGATTCCTTATTATAGAGCTAAGAAATGAAGGTTCAGAAAGGGAGGGTGATATGGCTTAGACAGCCAGTGAGAATCAGAATTGGGACCAGCACCTCTGAGTTCCTGACTTTATAAGGCTCTTCTCACAAAAATGAACTGCAACAAAACCTGCTGGCTAATATTAGCCTCTCAATCCCATTTGCATCAGAGCCCTGGGCTCAGACCCCCAGAATAATGTAGCCTCTATTGAAAAACTCAAATTTGGCAAGCTTGTCCTGTTTGAGTTGTCTCCAATTCACTTAAGAACCAGGATTTTTGTGAAATTTCAATGACAGTCATTGAGTTGATTCTGAGTGACCAAAGTGTTCCTTCCAAACTCACACTTTCTTTTTGAACAAGTGTCTGTTTCTCTTTCCGTCTGCTTGTGAAAAAACAAATCCTTTGAGTCAGTCCCAGAGGATTATTTTATACTTGATCATTTTCCATGGTACTAATGATTGAGTGACTGCATGCTTGCCAAACAGTAAATAAATCCGTGCATAGCTTTTGTTCATTTGATAATTGGGTGTAATATATGCAAAGTTAAAGTTCACTTCATGAAAACATCCGGTTTTATTTGAGGTCTTTTCTTCTGGTCAGTGAACCCAAAGGCCTAGGGAAAAAAATCAATTCACATGTTTGAAACACTGTGGTCCTGCCATTTGCCTCTCATTCATCATGTTGACAAACAAGTGTAAGGGAGAACAGAGGGTGAATGAGGCCAGGCTCCAGAATGTTCCTCCTTGGGGAGCGTACCACTGCGGGCGCAGCCCTCTCTGGTTGGCAAGAGGCTCCCTCACCTCCAGGTTGCTCAGGGTCATTTGGCAGGCCTGGGTTGGATTCTGACACTTTGCAGAGCTGTTGTCACCGAGACCAGCAGCTTGTGGTTGGGAAAGACCACCTGAGCCAGCGAGTGGTAAGTGACATTCAAGCTAAGCTCAATTTATGTCAGTATGCCGGTGACGAAATTCACAACTCGATTCTCCCTCGGGGCTGCCGAGTACCTGATGGGACAAATCCTTCCAGCGGCCGCAACAGGTGCTTCTTCTAGCCCTGTGTTGCAATGACCTGCAGCTCCTGGGGATAACTCAGGAATGCTGCTGACGCCATCAGGAGGCTCAACACCCTCACCTGCTTACGCTATGACCAGCAAAAGCAAACCCCACAGCTGCCTGCCAGCCAGGAAGAAGGACTATGTTTCCATGTTGCGAATCTCCTCATTGTAGCCAGATGATGAATTTGCTGCTGGCTTTGTGCAAAACTGAGAAATACCCAGCGTCCCACTGAGGGCCGGGGAGGCAACAAAATCAAACTGATGAATTAAAGAAATATTGCCTGGTCAGGATGCCTGGAGGCCTCAGAGTTCTGATCTTTCTTCTGAGTTACTACATCTTCTGAACTGCTCCCAGGATGGTGTTTGTGATAAGTTGGTTTGCCCAGTAAAACTGTCACCCAGTCAAGGCAAGCCCTACCTCCTGTCCTTTCTCACGCAGTGGCATGGAGCGTGGTGGGGAAGAAAGGGCATTTGACAGCAAGTCGAAAACTTTGGATTTCATTCGCGGCTGTGACACTTGTAGGAGTTGGGGTCAGTGGCTCAGTGTTGGGAGCGTCTCATTTCTCTCCGACTCCATAGGCTATGACATCACCCACAGCTTTGATTTGCGTGTCCAAGCTCATCCCTGCACTTTCTCCTTAGAATCTGGCTAACACTTCAAGTTCCTCACCAGCTTCCAGAACTACAGTTAGCTCAGACTCAATCACAGCTTCCCCAAACTGTCATCCTAGTGTTTTTATCTTATGGTTGAAGGAACTGAATCCCAGGCAGTCTGAGCAACCCATTTAGAATCACACCACAGATTTCTTTACCCCTGTTCCACACCACAGAGCCTTCCCATTTTTACACGTCTTTTATATTAACACAAAACCAAAAACTCATAATGAAGGCAGTAGTGTAGAAACCTGAAAGTTATTTTGTTGCTAAAGTTCACTGTGAACCAGGATTTAGAATATGCAAACCCTTGGGTAAAATGAAGTGTTTTCAGGAGACTCACCAGCAGGATCCCTGCCCCCAATTCTGAGAATGTGACCATGAGGACAAGAGGCCCGACTGGTCACCCCGGGCCAGGCCATCTCTCTGACAGCCTGGGATTCTCCCTGCATGCCCCCAGATCCATCCTAATAATGCAGCTCAGGTGCTGAGAGCTACTGATCAGATGTCGGCAGAGTCATCTAAATCCATAGGCACGGAGCAGCCACTCTACTTTGCCTGGCAGAGCTGCAGCTGGCACCTGCAGACACCACCCAAGAGACATTGCAGTGGCTGAAGTGTCTGGAATCTCTACTCCTGGAGCTGTGGCGAGTGAGCCCAGGTGGCTGTGGAGACTTAAAATGGGGCTAGTGCAAGTAGGAAACTGCATTTGCAAGTTTATGTCATTCTAACCAGTTTAAAGTTTATGCAGCCACATGTGGTTAGTGACTCATGCATTGGACAACACAGTTAGAAAAGCCCGTCTCCTGGGCACTGCCAGCTGCAGGCACATTCCTAATCGAAGACGTCCTGCTCGTTCCTCTGGGTGTGCGGGCTGCAGTCTCAGTGTCTGCTCACCCGTGTGGACACACCTGCCTTTGCCAGTGCATCACTCAGCCGCCCCTTCCACACACACACATGCACCCAATTCACCTTAACTTTGTGCGCGTGCAAGTCTTTTCTTGGTCTCACCTGCAGTCTTGATGCCCCAGGTAGAAATCTTTGCATGTTGAGTGAGGGGCCTGTGGGCAGCAAACCGCATTCTCCTTACTCTGCCATCGTCAAGGAGTCACCCCTGCCACTCTTCTCCCTCTGACCTCAGCGAGAGCACCGCTCAGCAGTTTGCCTAACTGAGAATCCACAGCTCCCCGGCCCGTCTGGCTCCCTGCCTTGGAAGCAATGTTCTCGCATCTTCCTCCCCCCAGGCAGCTGCTGGCATCTCCACAGCTCCCTCTCTCCGCGGCTGAAGTCAGGACCCACAGGTGGTGCCCCTATTTTCCTCCGCAGCTCTGCTTACCGCATTTACAGGGGTGGCAGAAGCCAGTGTGAATGAATATTAAATTACCTAAGGCAGAACTTCTCAAAATACACTCCTCAAAACACGTTGTTGTTGTGTTTGTTTTTTCCACAAACTGGGTCCATTTTAGCTTCAGCGAAAACTACACTCTCACCTTCCTTTCTGTGAATTACCAGGAAAGAGCTCAATTTTACTTTTTTTTTTTCTGTCAAACATTTTCTTCTTAAACTTTTTGGCTGCTACCTGTTTTCAAGCAGACGGCTAATCCGGTAGCAAATGAACTGGGTTCTTCTTAGGCTTGACATATCTCTGTCCACAGCCTTTTTCTTTTTTAAAAAATTAAGCCCAGATTTTTGTACAAAACCAAGAAATACCGTGTCCAACTGAGGGCTGGGGTGGTGGCAACAAAATCAAGCTGATGAATTAAAGAAATATTGCCTGGTCAGGATGCCTGGAGGCCTCAGAGGTCTGATCTTTCTTCTGAGTTACTACATCTTCTGGACTGCTCCCAGGGTGGTGTTTGTGATAAGTTGGTTTGCCCAGTAAAACTGTCACCCAAGGAAGGTAAGCCCTACCTCCTGTCCTTTCTCATGCAGTGGTGTGGAGCGTGGTGGGGAAGAAAGGGCATTCGACAGCAAGTTGAAACAAACTCTGGATTTCATTCATGGCTCTGACACTGCTTTTTGAAAGGAGTTTTGAAGCAAGCTTGCAAGCGGTTACACCTGAACTCTCAGTTAAGAGCGATTCCATTCTTGCGGTTGCTTGGGCCAAAAACTTCCATATCAGTCTTGACTCCTATTTCTCTCATACACATGTACAGTCCGTCAGCTCCACCTCCATCAAATATGGAGAGCGGGATGCCATTCCTACCTCCCGTGCTAACCTCCTGATCCAAGCGACCATGGCCTCTCAGCAGGGTGAATGCAAGAGACCCTTCTCTGATCTCCTTGTATCACCCTTGAGCTTTTAAAATCTGTTTCCCACCCAGCAGCCAAAGAACCCCATTCCTCCTCTGTGGTTCTTCTCCGCACTCAGGAATAAGCCCTGCATGATCTAGAGCCCCTTCCCGGCCTCTCCCTGCACAGGCATCTTACCCTAGCTGCCCCTTCCCCCTTCCTCACCCCTCCCCCGCCTCTTTCCTATCGTCCAGCACACTCTGCTCCACCTTGGTGAGCACTTGCTGTTCCCTCTGCCAGAACACTTTGTTCCCAGCATCTTCACAACCCAACCCCTCACTTCCTCCATATTCTGGCCTTCCTAAACATTTTATCTGAAGTTCCAGCATCCTCTTGCCCCAACACATAATACAGACACACATTCCTGGCTTTAGTGTTCCTTGCTAATATTTCGCTCTTGAAAGCATATCTTATGCAATTACTCTGTTTATTTCCAATCTCCTGCATAAGAACGTAGCTTCCTGAGGGCAGAGATTTGGGTCTCTTTTGTTCACTGCTGTGACCTCATTGTCCAGAGGAGTGTCTAGCCCTCAGTAGACGGTCGGGAAAAGTTAAGTGACTTCATGAAAGCGTCTTCTCCACAGCAGTACCCACATTCTGTATTGTGGTGTCAACACTGGCTCACTTTGAAATGACTGGCCTCTAATGTAGAGACAACCCAACCCGCAACACAGTCACTGCCCGACTCTTCAAAAGCCCTGTAACCACTGAGGTAGGTTATTAAACTTAGTATCATAGGACTTTTAAAAAAATAGCAACAACAATTTTTGAGGTGTAACTGGTGTACAATAAACTGCATACCATTTAAGAGTGAAGTTTGATAAACATTGATGTGTGTGCATTATTAGCACATGAAATATAATGAATATGCCCATTATCCCCTCAAATTTCCTCATGCTCTTTGTAATTCCTTCCTCTTGCCCCCTACTCTTTTCTACAACTACAACTATTGATCTGCTCTCTGTCACTATAGATTCGCTTGCATTTTCTAGAGTTTTAAGTAGATGAAATCATGCGTTACGTACTTTTCCCCCTAGGTTCGTTCGCTCAGCATAGTTATTTTGAGAAGCATCGACGTCACTGTGTGCATCAGAATCCATTTCTTTTTACTGCTCAGTAGCATTCCACATTTATCCAGTCATCTGTTGATAGGCATTTGGGTTAGTTCCAGTTTGGAGCTATTACTAATCAAGGTGCTGTAAACATTAGCATACAAGTCTTTGCATGGGCGTCTGCTTTCATTTCTTTGTGTAAATACTTGAGAGTGAAAATGGTTGAGTCATATGGTGGGTACATGTTTAGCTTTTTAAGAAACTGCCAAACTGTTTTTAAAAACGGTCATGTCATTTTGCACTCCTGCCAATAGCAAATGAGAGTTCCTGTTCCTCCACATCCTTGCCAACACTTAGTATGGTCGGTCTCTTTAATTTTAGTCATTCAAGTGGCTACGTAGTAGTCTCTCACTGTGCTTTTTATTTGCATTTCTCTAATGATTAACAACTTTTTAAGGTATAATTGCCATGTATTAAATTACACATGATTACAATATACAATTTAATCTCATACATCTTTTTGTTTACTTGCCATCCCTATATCTTCTTTCATAAAGTGTGTGTTCAAATCTTTTCTCCATCTTTTATTGTTCATTTTTTATTGTTGAGTTTTGGAAGTTCTGTCTATTCTGGATGCAAGTCCTTTATCAGCTATATAATTTTCAGTATTTTCTTCCAATCTGTGTTTTATCTTCTCATTCCTCTAAGAGCATCTTTTAAGAATCAAAAATGCTTATTTCTAATAAGTCCAACTTATCAATTTGTTCTTTTATGGATGGTGACTTTGATGTCATATTAAGAAATATTTGCTTACCCCAATATTGTAAAGATTTCTCTTATGATTTCTGCTATAAGTTTTATAGTATTCAGTTTTGGTCATGTATATATTTATATTCTGTATGATGTACATACATTAAATTTATGACTCATTTTGAGCTAATTTTTATATCTGATGTGAGGTATGTATAAAGTTAACTTTTTGGTATATTGGTATATCCTATTGTTTTAGCAGTATTTGTTGAAAAGACTATGCTTTCTCTACTGAAATGCCTTTGCACTTTTGTCCAAATTATTTGTCCATATACGTGGATCTATTTTGGGACTCTCTTTTCTTGTGTTGATCTATTTGGCTATCTTTATACTAATACCATACTGATTTGATTACTGTAGCTTTACAATAATCCTTGAAACCAAGCTGTGATGGCACTCCAACAAAGTTGTTTTGTCTATTTTAGGTCCTTTGCATTGCATTTCTTTTTTTTTTTTTTTTTTTTTTTTTTTTTTTTTTTTTGAGATAGAGTTTCACTCTGTTGCCCAGGCTAGAGTGCAGTAGTGTGATCTAGGCTCACTGCAAGCTCCACCTCCCGGGTTCACGCCATTCTCCTTCCTCAGCCTCACAAGTAGCCGGGACTACAGACGCCTGCCACCACGCCCAGTTAATTTTTTGTATTTTTAGTAGAGACGGGGTTTCACCGTGTTAGCCAGGATGGTGTCAATCTCCTGACCTCGTGATCCACCCACCTTGGCCTCCCAAAGTGCTGGGATTACAGGCATGAGCCACTGCGCCTGGCCAGGTCCTTTGCATTTCTATAAGAATTTTAGAATTGGCTTGTAGAATTAAATTCTACAAAAAAGGCTTCTGGAATTTTGACACAGATTGTGTAGAATCTACAGAACAATTTAGTGAGTTAACATTTTAACAACACTGAGTCTTCTGTATGACATATCTTTCTGTTTATTAGGTCTTCTTAATTTTTCTTGTTCCTCTTCTGTAGGTATTCAATGTAGAGGCCTTGGATATCTTTTATAAATATTTTCCCTAATAATTTATTATTTTGGTGCTATTTAATTTCAGTTATTGACTGTTGCCAGTATATAAATAATTTTGCGTATTTATTCTGTACCCTACAACCATAATAAATTATTAGTTTTAGTAGTTTTGTTGCTGTTTTGATGTCAGATGCCATCAGATAATTCTAAGTAGACAATTAAGTCATCTTCAAATAAAGGAAAATTACTTTTCCCTTTCCAGTCTAGATATTTTTTTCTTTTTCTTGCCTGAGTGAACTGTATAAAATCTCCAGTACAATTTTAAATACAAGTGGAGAGAGTGAACATCTTGTTCTGTTACCAATCTTGAAAGAAAACAATTAGTTTTTCACCATTAATTATAATGATAACTGTAGGTTATTCACAGATCCTTATTATCAGATTGAGGAAGTTCTAATCTTAGTTTGCTGAGAGATTTTTAAAATCACAAATAGATGTTGGATTTTGTTGAATGATTTTCTGCATCTATCAAGATTATCATATGGTTTTTCAATTTTAATTTGTTAACATGATAAATTTTATTGATTAATTTTTAAATATTAAATCACCCATGCACTCCTTGAAGAAATCCCACTTGGTTGTGACGTATTTTCTATTTGAAATTTTTTTGATTTAGTTATTAATATTTTGTTTAGAATTTTTACATCTTCTGTAATGTCTAAGTAGCTATTAATTCATACCTGGTATATTTTTCATCTAACAGTTTATAGTTTCTTTCTTTAGAAGTTTGATTTGGATCTACTTCTTGAACAACTGGAATATAGTTATATAGTTATAATAACTGTTGTATGTCTTCATCTGCTAATTCAAACATTTGTATCAGTGCTGGATCAGCTTTGATTGGTTGAGTTTTCTCCTCAGTGTAAACACTTCCGTGTTTCTTTGCATGCTTGGTGAATTTTACTTTGGTGCTGAGTATTTTTATATATCTATGGATGTTCTTGAGCTTTGTTCTAGAAAGCAGTCAAATTACTTGGAAAAATTTTATCCTTTTGGGTCTTGCTTTAAAGAATCTTTACTTGGAACAGAGCAGTGTTTCGTCGCAAGGTAACTATTCCACATTAATGTGTCATTAGATACACTCAATGTCTTTGAGTGCCCTAATGACACATTAATCCTGATGCTTTTCTCTCTCAGTGATGGGAAGAGGCTCTTTATCTGGTCATGGTACTCTTCTCTAATCCTCTATGACATTTCCTTCCCCAGCCTCACATAGTTTCCTTACATGCATGTGCTTATCAACACTCTGCTAAATTCTTTAGGGGCATGTTCCATGATTCTCAGAAATCCTCTCCTCATGCAACTCTTTTCCTCTCTGGCACTTTAATCTGCAAACTCTAGGCAGCGTGGTCTCCCAGAGTCTCAGCTGTATTTACTTACAGGGTTCTCTCTATCTAGGGAGTTCACTGGGTGCCACCTGAATTCTCTTTTCCTCCACCATGGACTGGAAACTTTCTCATGGCAGTAAGCTGGAGTAATCACAGGGCTCATCTTGTTCATTTCCCATCTCTCAGGATTACTGTCCTTTATTGCCTAATGTCCGGTGTCTTGAAAACTACTGTGATTTTTTTTTTTTTTTTTTTTGGTTTTATGATTGTTTCAGACAGGAGGATAAATCTGGTCTCTGTTATTCCATCTTGATCAGAAGCAGAAGTTGTAATTGGATGAGTTTTTGTTTCCTTCTAACAAACATGTATGTATGTGGCTATGCTTTTATGTTGCATATGTACAATGGACATTTTCTCTAAGTAAAATCGATCCTTGTTTTTGTACTGGAACTAAATAGATGACTAATTGATGGGTTTTGTTTGTTAAGTAGATCATACCTGCCAGGTACTAAAGATGATAGAGAATTCCTACCCTTGTTTATCTACCTAGCATAAATGTGCATTCACAGATCTCTTTTCCCATCAAGAGAGTATATCTCCTTTTCAGTGGGATTCTTCTTTGCTGCTATCAAGGTTCCACTTGGAATTTAGTTAAGCTTACTCCGTAAAATTCCAGCTTTTGCTTCCCTTAGAATTTTACAGACTGACTTCTCCTCAAGGGACCATATCACATTTCTTTTCCAGTGTTAAAAATCTAAGCCTAAAGTAATACAACTTCTAAAAAAAATACTTAGCAGGATGAGGTCCTTAGGCATGGAAATATTTAGACGTTTTAAACAGATATTCAACAATGCTCTACGTATTTGGTAGAATTTCCACACCAGGTCTCTTCCATGTCACTAGCCCATGGGCACAAGAGGTCATGAAAGAGGAACGGACGTAGGAAAACCTACATCCACACAGAAATAGCCTGTTCTTTGCCAGAACGGAGAATAAGGCAAAGCTGGTACTTTTAGAAAGCTGAAAATTTGTGCCAATGTTTTTTTTCCTAGCCTATTTTTGGCTTTTTGATTTTAAGGAGTTTTGAGCTACAAAGATGCTTGATATTTAAATAGACAGATATTTCGTTTTATTTCTTCCATTGCTTTTATACTTTGGCATCCTCCTTACTGAGATGAGATAAAGTTTTCAAAAACATTGTATGGAATTCTTTTCTATGTATCATTACTTAATTCATATGGAATTTATTAAGGGCATGAGAAAAAAAGAATGTTTTCTCCGAAATGAAAGGCAATTCTCTCAGACCATTACTTTAAAAAATCCCCATTGGCCGGGCGCGTTGGCTCATGCCTGTAATCCCAGCACTTTGGGAGGCCGAGGTGGGCGGATCACGAGGTCAAGAGATCAAGATCATTCTGGCCAACATGTTGAAACCCCGTCTCTACTAAAAGTACAAAAATTAGCTGGGCATAGTGGCACACGCCTGTACTCCCAGTTACTTGGGAAGCTGAGGCAGGAGAATCACTTGAATCCAGGAGGTGGAGGTTGCAGCCTGAGCAGAGATTGCGCCATTGCCACTCCAGCCTTGGCGACAGGAGCAAGACTCCATCTCAAAAAAAAAAAAAAAATTCCCCTTGATTGGTGATGCCACTTTTATAAAACATGTCCTTTTTGGTGCTATGTTATGATTTGTTTATGGGGTTCTCAGCCTCTGTTCTGTTTTTTGTTTTGTTTTTTGTTTTTTTTTTTTTTTTTCCTGCGCTCATTTTACTTTTCCCTCATAATGCCTAATTGAAATTATTAAACTTTAAAATATCTTTCCAAATTTTGATTAGAAAAACTCTTTCCTGTTTGGAAAAAAATTAATACACTTCCTATTCACTAACTATTCTTATTTATCCTATTTTCCACATAAACTTTATGTTAACTTTTTTAACTTAAAAAAAAAATATTTTCTTTGGGATTAAATGGTATACCTCAATTATTTAGAGTAGTATTGCTATTTTTATAGTACTTTAATCTTCCCAGTCTTTTATGCAGAAACATTTTGACTTTATTTCAATTTAAATTATTTTAATATTTCAATGTATGCAACTCAGTAAACACACGTCATGTGTGTATGTGTGTGTATCCTATGCATTTTAAAATAAGATTTTCTCAAGTTACTTGTTTTTTTCATGATTTATATTCATCTTTGCTGGTTGATAGCAAAAATATTAAGGTCCACACATTTTTTTGTCACATCACCTCAATAGTTTCCCATAGTTTTCAGTTGATTTTATATGGCTTTTTCTTTCACCAATAGATCACTCCACAATGAATGTTATCTTGATTTAAGATTCCATTTATTAATACAAGGAAGTCTTATGAAATGACAGAGGGGGAGAGACCACTAAACCCAAACTTCCAAAATATCCTCATTATATGATATATTTTGCTACAAAATCTTTGAATTCTTTACAATGGAGTAGAAATTTAGTCATACCAAACCTAGTTCTTTCATTTTCAGGGAATGAAATAGAGAATGTGACATGTAACTGTCGTAATGTTAAATGTTGGGGAGAGAAAGAAACACGGGTGACCACATTATGGCGAGCAGTCATCTACCTTCCAATATGTTATAGTGAAATTACGTTTTGTGACCTGTAATTTTCCCCGTAAGTGAGTTCAGTGTAGTCCCCTTTGTCTTAAATGGACATGCTTTATTTCAGAACAGAGGCAGAAGGGAAGGTTCCCCAGCTGTTGCTCTAAGCTGCAGTCTCAGCACATAGCACGCTAGCATGGGGCCACATGTTGCATTGGCCAAATCTCAAGGAGTGTCTGTAATGAGCCAATACAAACAGATGAAGCCCCTACATGGAAACCCCCTGCTCTGGAGTCACGTTTGGCGGGGAGGCGGGGCCTGAAGGGTGTAACTCAGGGAACTCCACAGGAATAGGCCGGGCTGGGAACTTGTGTCCCTAAACTCACCAAAACTGCTATAACGCGCTCTGCAAGTGTATGCTATTATTTGCTCTGAAAGGCATGGCTGTTACCCAAATCCCCTGGAGGGAGCCAGCTTTGCAAAGTGTCTGATGTGAGCCCAGAGATCAGCAACAGATGACATAGATCTTTCTCCCCATCTGCAACCAGTCGGAAATAACTTTGTCCCTGCTCACCTCATCTTTGCTTCTGTTGTGGCTTGAAAGTCCTGTGAGAGTAACATCCTGGGATGCAAAATGCAGCTTCACTCCCTCAGGGTCCGCTGCAGCTAAGTCCCCAGATGCCTGAGGATCGTTTATACAGAAGATGCGGGACTGAATCTCCATCTTTTTCTTTTAATTCTGTTGTTGTTGTTGTTGTTTTGAGACAGAGTTTCACTCTTGTTGCCCAGGATGGAGTGCAGTGGCACGATCTCAGCTCACTGCAACCTCCTCCTCCCGGGTTCAAGCGATTTTCCTGCCGAAGCCTCCTGAGTAGCTGGGATTACAGATGCACACAACCACGCCAAGCTAATTTTTTGTATTTTTAGTAGAGAGGGGGGTTTCACCATGTTGGCCAGGCTGGTCTTGAACTCCTTACTTTGTGATCTGCCCACCTTGTCCTCTCAAAGTGCTGGGATTACAGGCATGAGCCACCATGCCCAGCCGAATCTCTGCCTTTATAAAAAAAATTCATTAACATCTCCAACAAATACAGAGTGAACTCGTTACGTGCCTAAGATTCTGAGAGTTACAAAGGATGGGGAAGACCTGGTCTCAGACATCATGGAGCTCCATAGGCTAAGTGTGGGTGAGGATATAGGGGCAGGCTTCCATGTTCACTTATAGAATCTCTGCTAGTCTCACCTGTAAGTGCTAAGCACTAGATAGGTATATTAATAGAACATGTAGAATCCTTTGAAGAGAGCATCTATATTATTGCAAATATAGTGATTCTTATATATATCATATGTGAAAGTTATGAAGGAGTAAAAATAAGGGAATACACCAGAACATCGGGGTTGGAATCTCTGTAATCTTTCTCCTCATCTGTAAGATGGAAGTTGCTCTATCTACAGATCACAGTGTTAGTGCGATATTTATTGAGAAAACGTAGGTATAAGATTTTTGTAAACAAAAAGTCTTCTACAAATAAAGTTTTGGGTGGTGAGCTTTATTAGAAATAGTTTTGTTCAAATTATTTTACCAGCCTGCAGAGCATATATAGGTAACTTCTACCAGGCTAAAAAACAAACGAACAAAACTGTGCATGATCCCAAAAGAGAGCACACATCAGTTAGATAAACCATTGGTTTAAGGGTTTAGGGAAGTCAGTGATTATTTTCACAGTTGGTTGGCCTTGGTCACTGCATGGGTGTAAGGTAGGATTAATTAGGAAGTCTTGTTGGAAGACGTGGTTTTTGACCTGGCTTAAAGCAGGCAGTGCCAGGAGGAAGCCCCAGATGTCAGCTCCTAACAGGAGACTTAATACTCCCTTTGTGTGGACAAGCAAGCCCTGAAAACTTGAAGATGGAGTCAGTGTTCTGGTGGTGGATTTATCCCTAAGAATTTAGGAACACAAGTTCTCCTTAAAGCTATACAGGCACAGGGTAATCTGTGCCATCACTGGCTTTTATTATTTAGCAGGAATAAAGTGTTTCCCAATGAAAACAGAGAACTCAGAGTGTGTTTTTCAGTCACAACCAGCGTTCAGCCCTTCCTACTTACAAATTTTAAGACTTTGGAGACTTGTTTCATAGATTATCAGAGACCTGGCCTTAAGGGATCAAGGTCAAACATTGGTCCCTTATGTGGGCCGTTGCACTGGATTATTCCATAGTCACAGTCTGTACTTCTAAATGTGTGTGTGTGTTTCTAGAAGCTTTAGCCAGAGTGTGGTGAAAAGGTCACTATTCTACATTACTGGGGGGGGGGGCGGTATCCAAGTGGGGACACCGGCCTCACATTTGCGTACCAGTCAGGGATTTACTGAATGCCCATATTGCTTTTTTTTGTTCACCTGTTGCTAGACCATGAGGTGAAGGTCTCCAAGGACAGGGGCTGTGACTTATTCATCAGTGTGTGCTCAGTCCCCAGCACTATGCCTAGAAGAGGGTAATTTTCAGTAAAGGCAGGAGTGGAATAACTGAATAAACTTCTAGCATAAAAATAAATATAAGGTATACATTCTATCCATTATGAACTGGTGAAGACTGTCCCTTGCTTCATATTTTTATTTTTTACAGCTTTATTAAGACAGAAATGACAAATAAAAGTTGCATATATTTAAAGTGCACAACATGATGAGACACATATACATTGTGACATGATTACTAAAATCAAGCTAATTAACATATCAGTCACTTTACATTTTTTTCTTACACCTTACCTTTTTTTTTCCGGTGACAACACAAGATCTACTCTTACCAAATTTTAAGTACATGGTACGGTATCTTTAACTATAGTCTCCATGCTGTAATAAGATCTCCAAAACTTATTCATATTGTTTAACTGAAATTTTGTACTCTTGAGACCAACATGTCTCCAAATCCCCTCCCTCAGCCCCTGATAACCATTCCACTCTCTACTCCTATGAGTTAAACTTTTTTGGATTCTACACATAGGTGAGATCATGCAGTATTTTTCTTTCTGTACGTGGCTTATTTCACTGGGCATAATGTCCTTTAGGCTGGTCCATGTTGTCACAAATGGCAGAATCTCCTTCTTAAAAGCTGAATAGTATTCCATTGTGTGTGTGTGTGTGTGTGTGTGTGTACATCACATTTTCTTCACATATTTATCTGTTGATGGATGCGTTAGGTTGATTCCATGTCTTGATTATTGTGAGTAATAGCTGTAAATTGCAGCAATGATCATGAGGGTGCAGATGTCTCTATGAGACACTGATTTCATTTCCTTTGGATGCGTGCACAGAGGCAGGATTGCTGGATTAAGATAGCGTTACAGGTAATACAGGATAAGATGACATTGCATCTCTGGTCCAGGCAGTCAGGAGGTTCCCTGCCACCATGTTACCTGGAGCAGGCTGAGGGAGGCAAGCACATTCAACAGGGAGATTGGACTCTGCTCTGTAGTGGAGCTGGGAAGTGATCCTGTTCCCCTGAGGGAGATTGAGTCGTTGACTCCACCTTGTGGCTGCTGAGCCCTGGCCACCCTGACAGGATGCAGGGTGAAGGCTAGGAGGCTCGAGGCACCTGCTGCCCATGCCCAGCATAAGGCCCCTTGGCATCTGCTTCAGGAGGAGGAGGACTCCCAGGGATGGCTGGGGGCTGAGTGAAGCCCAAGGAAACTCTCTGGTCTCCAAAAGCCAGGATCCAAGCCTCATAGAGCTGTGTTCCCAGGATCCCACCCTCCAGAGCACAGTCCTTAGAGAGGATGGGCTGCCTAGCCTTGAAGCGGGACAAGGAAGAACAGCATATAGAGGATGCTGGCAGAGTGGCTGTCTGAATGTCCTCTGGATGGTCCACGCATGGAAGGGCAGCTGGGAGGTTTCCTCTCATGTCCCCATTTTCCCAGTGATGAGTGTGACGTTGGGGGGAAAGTAGTGATGGTGACCTAGCTCTTCTGGCTTCGAGCCAGCCCTCTCATCACTGCAATGCAAAAGCCATCTCTCACCTCCCATGCACCCAGGGCTCTGCCATTGACATGGCACTTCATGCATGAGCTAGGACCCACCTGGTCATCCAGTGAAAACACAGCTGTCCCAGGACACAGGTGAGAAGCTGGACAGTTGAGTTGTGGGTGGCTCGATGAGGTTGCCCAGTGAATGAACAGTGGCATGGGACCAGACCCAGCTCTGCGCTCTTCATGCCCCGCCACGGTGGCTACGGTTTCAGAGTCAATTAGTCCTGCTGCTTTATGTCCTTGCCAATGTGTGTGTTCATACTTCTGGCAGTTGGTTTGAGGAATACCACAGCCAAAACCTGCTATAACGTGGTCTGCTTCAGAGAGCTTCACTCAGTGGTTTCCTTCTGTCATCTTGAGTGAGTTGAGAAAAAGAAAGAGGAGAGGATTTGAAGGTTTATTCGGGGCTGTTCTAGAGCCAGCAAAACACTTCCCATATTTCTGTGGGTATGGCCAGATGGGGAATCAAGATGCTGCAACACCAAACCCACAATAGGCATTCCAAAGACAACACATATTATTCTTATATAAATCACGCACGGAGATGGCAAATGTCTTCTTCATTTAGGTTGTGTTGAATTGTTCACTCACCTTGGCTATGTGGGACTTCATTATGGGAGAAGACAATCCCAGCTGTAGGTAAAAGCAAAGGGTGTAGAAAAAAGAAAAATATGTGTGGGCAGAGGATGAAATGGACTTGAAGAGGTCACAGAGTGAGCGAAGACAAATAAATAATAGGGGCAAGGGAGGGATATGAAAAGTAGAGCTCACTGAGTGGTCAGATTTGTACTTTGCTTAACCCCAAAGGGAAAGAAGACGCTATGTGTTATTTCATAAACATCCTGTCATCAGAGAGCACCCAACCGGCATCATTTACCAGGACTAGGCTGACCTAAAATGAAGCAACAGTCATTGTTGCTTTTGACTGAAATTAGAAAACCTCAGGAAACACACAACCCTATAAAAATATTTTTTTAAACAGCAAGTCACCGTGTCTCTCTCAAAAAGAAGTACACACCAAGTCAGAAGAGACGCACGCTGTGCCTGGGAATGGACAGCATGATCCGATCAGAGTCAAAGTACACACACACACACACACACACACTCTCTCTCTCTCTCTCTCTTTCTCTCATGCATATGAACACACATATATACACACATGTGCACACATGGACACACACACATACACATATGCATACACATATGCACACACATATACACACAAACACACATGCACATATGCTCACACATACACACGTACCATTATGCACCACTCAGGCCACACACACTACACACATGCGCAGTACACCCACATGTGCAACCACATGCACACATCTATACATCACAGGTACACACAACCACACATCCACGAGCTATCACTCAACATACACATTCCACAATGCACACACACAATACACACTTATCACACACACAGCAACAAATACTATGACCATACCCATACAACATGTAAACACACATATACACACAATACATATCCTAATCACATATATACACCACACACGACAATATGCAACATACATACACATCATTATACACACCTGCATATGCACATACAATACATAACATACGATACCCACACCACTACACGCAGACACATAATACATATGCAAACACTCACAACACTGACTATTATACACCACCCATTATACTTACTATATTCACACATAATGCTGCGCTACAAGGCCACCATGCCCACCAGGCACATGCACACACATACCCATCTATGCACACATACACATACACACACACAGTTACAGCCTGGATTAATTGCGTCCCTTGCAAATTCCTATGTTGAAGTCCTAACCCTGAGTACCTCAGAATGTGGCTGTGTTTGGTGACAGGGCCTTTAAAGGGTGAAGCTAAAATGAAGCCTTAGGGTGGGCCCAGATCCAGTCTGACTGGTGTCCTTTTAAGGAAATTTGGCCGCACACTGAGACCAGGGATGCGTGTGTGCGGAGAGAAGACCACGTGAGGACACAGCGAGAAGACGAGAAGACAGCTTGGTCTTCCTGTGGATGGGCGTTCCGTTGTTTCCAATGTTTTGCTGCAATAACCATCCTTTGTGTGCTGTTATGTCCTGGAATATACTTTTATGTCTATGGGTCAGATTTCTAGGAGTGGGATGGCAGGATCAAAAGTAAAGATTTTAATAATAACTGGCAATTCTGTGACCATCTCTAAGAAAATGTTTGTTTCTTTCCATGGGGAAACTGAGGCCCCGAGAGGCATCTGATTTCCATAATAACCAGGGAGCTTCAGCAGATTTTGGCCGGCGCTCAGGGAACCCAGGTACATAAATCCAAAGATGACGGACTCTTCTCCAGGAGCCACTTCCGCCAGCAAAGCTTCCCTCTAAATCTTGTAGTTCCCTGTCAGGGAGCAGAGTGCACCCCGCCCCAGCCCCAGCCTTCAGAAGTCCTGGGCTCTGTCCTTCTCCTCTGGCTCCACACTCAGCTAACTCCATGCTGGGCGTGGTGCTGGGCCCCAGGATGCCATCTGAAGGCGCTCATCGCCTGCCGGGGACCATGACCAGCAAACCCAAGGTGGTTATACAGCACCTGCCAAGGGCTTGGGGAGATCCAAACAGTGAACCTCCGAGACGAGGAAAGCGGGGGCAGCCAGGGCTTCCCAGAAGTGTGACAGGGCTTCCCAGAAAGTGTGACTTCTGGAAGGGCAGGCAGGGACCAGCCCAGCAAAGGAGTGGGCAGGGTGTGTCTGACAGAGGAAGTGGGTGGGAGGAGGTGTGGTCCATGCGGGAAACACAAAGTCCACACCCTCCCATCCAGGTGCCAGATGGGATTGGGGGACTCAACTTCCCTCCACAACCTCACTCTGCCAGGCCCCATCTCCTCACCCATGCCCCAGTGCAGCAGGTTCTGGCCAGTCTGTTGCTTTACTCCTGCACTCTCCTTACCTTTCTCTCTAGGGAAATCCACGTTTGGCCCTCACCGTGTCTAGGATGCCTTCCCCGGATGCTGCCACTTATCCCTTGTCTCCCACAAGCAGCCCAGTGCCTGGCACTTTGTAGGTGTTTATCGAGTCCCTGGGGCACTTACCTCTGGAAATCCACATCTGGCATTTGATGCTATGCTGGTAAGAGTTGTAGGCTTTTTAGGGCAGTGTCTTTTGCACTCACCAAGCCCCTTGCCGTGCACACCATCGGGGCTCAGCCAGGTGCTGAGAGACACAAACAGCATCCTTCGGGTCTCTGTGGACATCACAGCAACCTCATCTGCCGAGAATCGTTTACACCATGCTGAGGCTTTGTTGAGAATGTGGCTGCACAAGCAAAATCCTCCTTCCCCCGCAGTACAGCAATTCAATTTCCAGCTTTCCCATCCAAAGAGCAGGGAGATATTGAGTAATATCATACCCACAGAAAGAGAAAAGGAGGTTTTTTGTATGTTTTCTCTTCCCACCAGGGCACAACAGCATTAAATATTGGCAGGCTGAGCTATCCCTGTCTCTTGTGAGCCTGTAAGGATTTCCCTTAGGATTTGGCTCAGGGAGTTTTTAGGCAGATCTGGTGCACAGTTTAAACACACTTGGTACAATCAGTACTGCTCCAAATAAGTGAGGAGTAAGGGATCATAAGAAAGCCCATTGCTGGGGTCTCCCAGGTTCTGGAGCTTCCCTGTGCTGCCTGGGCAGTGGCCAAGCCCCAGCATCTCACCCATGTCAAGAACACAGTCTTCTGATCAGCCACCACCCTGCCTGTGATGGACACAGGCAGCTGAGACCCACTTATTCTACTGAGACAGGATCACGTGGGCATTCCTGAGTCTTTCCTTTTAAAGACATACTAAAATTGTCATTAAAGTTAATTTCTAAAGGCCCTTTTCTTTGGTTAACATTTTGCAATCTAAACAAAAGTTGTGCTTTATCTCAGATGGAAAGAACTTAAGAAATCTATGTTTGGTGGAAGTAATAACATATTAAGGAATAGGATGTTTATGCTAAGAAAATGTTCACTTGGGGCACTGTGCTTTAAGATAACTGTACAGGCCTGCTCTGGAATTATTAGACATCAAGTCCTATTCTGTCCATGGCCTAGCCATTTGCAGCTGCAAAGTAACTTCAAAGGCCTCACCAAGGATCTACCTTAGAAAATAGCCAGCTTGAAAGGCCTCCATCTATTCTGGGCAGAGGCTATTTCTAGAAAACGATTGCGTCTGATAGCCGATCTCTAAGCGAGCCCTTTATCTAAGAGGTAAACGTCATCTGGTTGGATGAAATCATCTAGTAGGGTTTAAGGTGGTGCATTAATCAGAGGAGTTTCTTCCAGGAACCATGACAAGAGGGCAGTGTGGCCAACGTCACCAATCCTGGCAGGAAGAGCCAGGTGCTGGGAACTGGTCCCTGTTCTTCCCCGAACAAGATTTGCAAACTTGGGCAAGTCACTTAGCCTCAAAGGCCTCTCCTAGTTAATGATCTAATTTATTTAACTTTTTGGAGGTAGTTACAGAGTATTAGGTAGAGGAAAGCATTACTGGTGAGAGAAAGAGAAATACATATCCAATATAGTCCACACTTTCTGACATGGGTTGGTCCCATTTTTCCCGATTAATGGTATCAGGATATGATCACTTAGATTACAGTGCCCGGAAGAGGGTGGAATAATTCAGGAAAAGTTTATGAAATCAGCAAATCTTCACTTGAGTTTAGAGGGATGGAGGAGGAACCTGGCCTGGAAGGGGAAAGATGTTCTGGGAGGGAGAGGATTTGCTTATCTGGTGCCTTGAGGAAGCGGTGGCTGGAATAGAGAGTTCGTGCTAGAGTTTGGGCAAAAAGACAAAGGTTGAGAAACTAGAGTCATAGGAAAAACTGTGTTAATTAATTTGCTGAACTAGGTAATGCATGGGCTTACTAGAGATAAGAGCTGTAGATTCAGATAAGAAATCTGCTGATCAGTGCCAGCTGGTTGATGTATTAGTCTGTACTCATGCTGCTAATAATGACATACCTGAGACTGGGTAATTTATGAAAAAAAAAAAGAGGTTTAATGGACTCATAGTTCCACTTGGCTGGGGAGGCCTCACAATCATGGTGGAAGGCAAAGGAGGAGCAAAGGCACATCTTACATGGTGGCAGACAAGAGAGTGTGTGCAGGGGAAGAGCCCTTTATAAAACCATCAGATATGAGACTTATTCACTATCACTGGAACAGCATGGGAAAAACCCACCCCCATGATTTAATTACCTCCCACCAGGCCCCTCCCACAACATGTGGGGATTATGGGAGCTACAATTCAAGATGCGATTTGGGTAGGGAGACAGCCAAACCATATCATTCTGCCCCAGGCCCTCCCAAATCTCATATCTTCACATTTCAAAGCTAATCATGCCTTCCCAACAGTCCCCCACAGTCTTAACTCATTTCAGCATTAGCTCAAAAGTTCACAGTCAAGTCTCATCTGAGATGAGCTAAGTCCCTTCCACTTATGAGACTGTAAAATCAAAAGCAAGTTAGTTATTTCCTAGATACAATGGAGGTACAGGCATTGGGTAAATACGCCCATTCCAAATGGGAGAAATTGACCAAAATGAAGGGGTTACAGGCCCCATGCAAGTCTGAAATACGGTGGGGGTCATTAAACCTTAAAGTTCAAAAATGATCTCCTTTGACTCCATGTCTCACATCCAGGTCAAACTGATGTAAAAGGTGGGCTCCCACGGCCTTGGACAGCTCTGCCCTTGAGGTTTTGCAGGGTACAAGCTCCCTCCCTGCTGTTTTCACAGTTGGCATTGAGTGTCTGTGACTTTCCCAGGTGCACAGTGCAAGCTGTTGGTGGATCTACCATTCTGGGGTCTGGAGGACAGTGGCCCTCTTCTCATAGTTCCACTAGGTAGTACCCTAGTGGGAGCTCTGTGTGGAGGCTCCAACCTCACATTTCCTTTCTGCACTTCCCTAGCAGAGGTTCTCCATGAGGGTTCCACCCCTGCAACACACCTCTGCCTGGACATCCAGGCATTTCCATACATCTTCCAAAATCCAGATAGAGGTTCCCAAACCTCAATTCTTGTCTTCCACACACCCACAGGACCAACACCACTTGGAAGCTACCAAAGTTTGGGGCTTGCACCCTCTCAAGCCATGGACTGAGCTGTACCTTGGCCCCTTTTAGCCATGGCTGGAGTGGCTGAGAGGCAGTGTACCAAGTCCCAAGGCTGCACATAGCAGGGGGTTCCTGGACCTGGCCTGAGAAACCAATTTTCTCTCTTAGGTCTCCAGGCCTGTGATGGGAGGGGCTGCTGTGAAGGTCTCTGACATGCCCTGGAGACATTTTCCGCATTGTCTTGGTGATTAACGTTTGGTTCCTCATTACTTATGCAAATTTCTGCAGCCAGCTTGAATTTCTAGCCAGAAAATGGGTTTTTCTTTTCTACTGCATTGTCAGACTGCAAATTTTTCAAACTTTTATGCTGTGCTTCCTCTTGAATGCTTGGCCTCTTAGAAATTCCTTTTAACAGGTACCCTGAATCATCTCTCTCAAGTTCAAACTTCCATGGAGTTTTAGGGCAGGGGTAAAGTGCCGCCAGTCTCTTTGCAAAGCAAAAGTGACCTTTATTCCAGTTCCAAACAAGTTTCTCATCTCCATCTGAGAGCACCTCAGCCTGGACTTCATTGTCCGTATCGCTATCAGTATTTTGGTCAAAGCCATTCAACAAGTCTGTAGGAAGTTCCAAACTTTCCCACATATTCCTGTCTTCTGAGCCTTCCAAGTCTCTGGAAGTTCCAAACTTTCCCACATCTTCCTGTCTTCTTCTGAGCCCTCTAAACTGTCCTAAACTCTGCCTTTCACCCAGTCCCAAGGTTGCTTCCACATTTTTGGGTATCTTTACAGCAGTGCCCCACTCCCAGTACCGATTTACTGTATTAGTCTGTTCTCACACTGCTGATAAAGACATACCTGAGACTGCATAATTTATAAAGAAAAAGAGGTTTAATGGACTCACATTTCCACATGGCTGGGGAGGCCTCACAATCATGGTGGAAGGCAAAGGAGGAGCAAAGGCATGTCTTACATGGTGGCAGACAAGAGAGTGTGTGCAGGGAAACAGCCCTTTATAAAATCACTAGCTCTCATGAGATTTATTTACTGTCATGAGAACAGCATGGAAATTCCACCCTCATGATTCAATTACCTCCCACTGGGTCCCTCCCATGACACGTAGGGATTATGGGAGCTACAATTCAAGATAAGATATGGGTGGGGACACAGTCAAACCATATCATTTCACCCCTGGCCTCTCCCAAATCTCATGTCTTCACATTTCAAAACGAATCATGCCTTCCCAATAGTCCCTCAAAGTCTTAATTCATTTCAGCATTGACTCAAAAGTCCACAGTCCAAAGTCTCATTAGGGATGAGGCAAGTCCCTTCCACCTATGAGCCTGTAAAATCAAAAGCAAGCTAGTTACTTCCTAGATACAATGGGGGTACAAATTTTGGGTAAATACATCCATTCCAAATGAGAGAAATTAGCCAAAAGGAAGGGTCTACCAGCCCGATCCAAATTCAAAATCCAGTGGGGCAGTCAAATTTTAAAGCTCCAGAATGATCTCCTTTGGTTCCATGTCTCATATCCAGGTCTGACGTAAAAGGTGGGCTCCCATGGCCTTGGGCAGCTCTGCCACTGTGGCTTTGCAGGGTACAACCTCCCTCCCTGCTGCTTTCACAGCTGGCATTAAGTGTCTGCGGCTTTCCCAGGTGCACTGTGCAAGCTGTTGGTGGAGCTACCGTTCTGGGTTCTAGAGGACAGTGGCCCTCTTCTCTTAACTCCACTAGGCAGTACCCCAGTGGGGACTCTGTGTGGAGGCTTCAACCTCACATTTCCTTTCTGCACTTCCCTAGCAGAGGTTCTCCATGAGGGTTCCACCCTTTCAACACCCTCTGCCTGGACATTCAGGTATTTCCATACCTCCTCTAGGCAGAGGTTCCCAAACCTCAATTCTTGTCTTCTGCACACCCACAGGACCAACACCACATGGAAGCTGCCAAAGATTGAGGCTTGCACCCTCTGAAGCCACAGCCTGAGCTGTACCTTGGCCCCTTTTAGGCATGGCTGGGGTGACTGGGACACCTGGCACCAAGTCCCAAGGCTGCACACAGCACAGCAGGGGTTTTTTTTTCCCTCTTGGGCCTTTATGCCTGTAATGGGAGGGGCTGCCATGAAGGTCTCTGACATGCCCTGGAGACATTTTCTCCATTGTCTTGGTGATTAACATTTGGATCCTCATTACTTATGCACATTTCTGCAGTTGGATTGATTTTTTTTTTTTTTGAGATGGAATTTTGCTCTTGTTGCTGTAGTGCAATAGCTGACTGCAACCTCTGCCTCCCATGTTCAAGCATGGGATTACAGGCATCCACCACCACACCTGGCTAATTTTTTAGTAGAGATGGGGTTTTGCCATGTTGGCCAGGCACTTAAATTTCTACCCAGAAAATGGGTTTTTCTTTTCTAGTGCACCATCAGACTGCATATTTTTCAAACTTTTATGCTCTGCTTCCTCTTGAATGTTTTGCTGCTTAGAAATTTCTTCTAACAGGTACCCTAAATCATCTCTCTCAAGTTCAAAGTTCCACAGATTTCTAGGGCAGGAGCAAAATGCCACCAGCTTTGTATAGTAAGAGTGACCTTTCCTTCAGTTTCCAACAAGTTATTCAACTCCATCTGAAACCACCTCAACCTGGGCTTTATTTTCCATGTCACTAGCAGCATTTTGGTTGAAGGCATTCAGCAAGTCTCTAGGAAGTTCCAAACTTTCCCACATCTTCGTGTTTTCTTCTGAGCCCTCCAAACTGTTCCAAACTCTGCCTTTTACCCAGTTTCAAAGTCACTCCCAAATTTTTGGGTATCTTTACAGCATTGTCCCACTCCTGGTACCAATTTACTATATTATCCTGTTCTCACACTGCTAATAAAGACATACCCGAGACTGTGTAATTTATAAAGAAAAAGAGGTTTAATGGACTCATATTTCCACATAGCTGGGGGGGCCACACAATCACGGTGGAAGACAAAGGAAGAGCAAAGGTGTATCTTATGTGGTGGCAGGCAAGAGAGTGTGTGCAGGGGAACTGCCCTTTATAAAACCATCAAATCTCGTGAGACTTATCACTATCACATGGACAGCACAGGAAAAACCTTTCCACATAATTCAATTATCTTTCCCAGGTCCCTCCCATGACACATAGGGATTATGGGAGCTACAATTCAAGATGAGATTTAGGTGGAGACACAGCCAAATTATGTCAGTTGGACTTCATGGACCAGGAAAATAAATTTTAGAAATAGAGTGATTGACACAGGGTTGCCAACTAGATACTCAAAAACAAAACAAACAAAAAATCAAGCCAAAGCAGCAATGGCAAAAAGTTGTATGGCTGGGCATTGTGACTTATGCCTATAATCCCAGCACTTTGGGTGGCTCGGGCAGGGGTTTGCTTGAGGCTCAGAGTTCAAGACCAGCCTGGATAGTAAAGTGAGACACCCATCCAGAAAGAACAAAAGAACGAAAGGAAGGAAAAAATGAAGGAAGAAAGGAAGGAAGGAAGAAGGAAGGAAGGAGAGAAGGAAGAAGGAAGGAAGAAGGAAGGAAGGAAGGAGAAAAGGAAGGAAGGAAGGAGGGAAGGAAGAAGGAAGGAAGAAGGAAGGAGGAAAGGAAGGAAGGAAGGAAAGAAAAGAAAGAAAATTAGCCAGGCATGGTGGCATGTGTGTTGTCCCAGTTACTTGGGAGGCTGAGGCAGGAATATCACTTGAGCCCAGGAGGTTGAGGCTGCAGTGAGCCAAGATTACACTCCAGCCTGGGCAACTAAGCAAGACCCTGTCAAAAAAAGAAATGTGGATATCAGAAACAGTGGGAATCATCTGCGAATTTAGAATAGAAGAAATTTAACCTTATAAAAATGTAATGACATTGTTTTACACTCCTCTCCCATTTTTACAGAAATCAGCAAATGCAGTCACAGACCAGCACCGTGATCTAACTAACCCATTTTTCAGACAGGACGATGGAGCCCTTGGAGATAGAATCACAATGTGCCTTGATGTTCATGGGCTTTTTAGTTTACAGGGCACTTTGGTGAGATCTCTGAAAATAAAAAGATGTGTCTTTTCTTTGTAAGGGGTCACTGAAGATGGGGAAGTGGTAACGAGAGATCTTTATTTTATACTTCCTTGTTAGCTTTAGATCCTGATTTATACTATAAGCTCTAGAAGCTTTAAAACTTGAATAGAATTAAAATTGTAGAATTATGAAACTAAGAAGGCTAAACGAGTCTGGTCTGTCCCCTCATTTAACAGAAGAGCCAGCTGAACCTCATGGAGATCGTGATTTATCTAGCTTTGTGCCTGACACGCAGAGGCAGACACATTGGCCATTCATAAAACCCAGAAGTCATGTGCTGACCCCCAAGGTTGAAGACTGGCATCAAAGTGATTAAGATCAATAATTGTAGAAATAAAGGTAGTAAAGCAAAGCATATCTGATTGGAATTTTTGATACAAATATTTGTAGTAAGAACATGTTAAACAGAGGATGATTTAAAATTGTTTGACTCACACATTGATGTCTGTGGAAGAATCTAAAGTAAACTTCCCAAATGCTTGTGTGTTGTGCTGACTTTCTAATTGGGCTCAGCTGAGGCTCTAGGAAGCCTGGACACTCCCAGGCTCGCCTGCCTGCTGTGTGTATTCCAGTGGGGAGGAGTGGGGGCGGGGTAACCAGGGTGACTCCACCAGATGCCAGGCTGGGTCTGTGCCCGCACACGGGGCCAGCCAGACAACATAGGAGCCTGTTCAGCTTCCCCCAGAACAAAACGCAGGATTGTTCCAGGGCTGCCCCACAGACAGGCAATAGTTACACTGGATGCTACTAAAGGAAATCCTGCCTTTAGATCAGGAATGCTGTAAAAAGGTCAATCATGCCTCATGCCTGGGAAGTACCTTCTTAAACAGAACAGCATCAACTCTGTCTTATCATTTGTTCCCCACAATGATCCAATAAAGTTGGTGGGAGTGTGGAAGCTATCCAGAAGACAGAGTAACTCATTTCTGGGCCACCAGACCAGTATTTGCCAGGAGCTCAACTAATGCTTGGATGAAGAAAGAAAGGATGGAAGGAAGGCGGGGGAGGGAAGTGAGAGTGCAGGCGGCATCTCTCTTTGACAGAGGAGAAAACAGGCTCAGGGAAAAAGTGATTTGTCCAATGTAACACACGGGATTGATGGCAGGAGTGTGTATGGGGGTGGGGGGCTTTGGGCTCCTGGCCCAGGTCTCTTCCTTCCCAGGACCCCTCCAGGGCTTCTCAGCTCTTTGCTAACAGGTGCATTTGAGTTACACTTTTTTTTAAAAAAAATCTTATTTTAATTGGCAAATCCAAACTGTATGTAATTATCATGTACAACATGCTGTTTTAGCATATGTACACATTGTGAAATGGCTAAATCAAGCTGATTAACATATGCTTTACCTCACAAACATCAATTTTTTGTTTGTGATGAAAACACCTAAAATCTCCTCTCTTAGCAATTTTCAAGAATACAATACAATGTTATAAAAAGTAGTCACCATGCTACATAATAGATCTATTGACCTTAGTCTTCCTGCCTGACAGAAGTTTGTGCCCTTTGACCAGCATCTCCTCTCCCCTAGCCCCTGGTAACTGCCTTTCTACTCTCTGCTTCTATGAATTTGGCTTTTTCAGATTCCACCTACAAATGAGATCACATAGTATTTGTCTTTCTGTGTCTGGCTTATTTTACTTCACATGGTATCCCCCAAGTTCATCCGTGTTGTCTCAAATGACAGGATTTCCTTCCTTTTTAAGGCTGGATGGTATTCAATTTTGTATATATACTACATTTTATTTATCCATTTATTTGTTGATGGACACAGGTTGATCCCATATCTTGGCCACTGTGAATAGTGGTACAACGAACATGGGAATGTAGGTAACTCTTCAGCATACTCATTTCATTTCCTTTGTATATACCCAGTGGTGGAATTGCTGGATCCTAAGTTATTTGTAATCCATACTGTTATCTATAATGGGTGTACAATTTACATTCCCATCAACAGTGTGCAAGGGTTCCCTTTTCTTTAAATCCTTGCCAACACTTGTTATCTTTTACCTTTTTGGTAATAGCCATCGAACAGGTGTGAGTTGCTGCCTCATTGTGGTTTTAATTTGCATTTTCCTGATGATTAGTGATGTAGAGCATTTTTCATATACCAGCTGGTCATTTGTGTGCCTTCTTTTATGCAATCTTGTTTATCTATTTTTGCATTTTTTTCCTGTACTTTTGGGTCATATAAAAAAAATTATTGACCAGGCCAATGTCAAGAAGTTTTTCTCTTGTTTTCTTCTAGTAGTTTTACAGTTTCAGGTCTTACATTTAGGTCTTTAATCCATTTTTATTTTATTTTTAATATGATGATGTTAGATAAGGATTTAATTTCATTCTTCTGCATGTGGATATCCAGTGTTCCCAATATTATTTATGGAAGAGACTGTATGTGCTTGTAACCATTGTAAAAAACCAACTTACTAACTGCATGGATTTATTTCTGGGCTTGCTATTCTGTTCCATTGGTCATTGTCTGTTTTTATGCCTGAATAATAATGCCTGACTATTCTAGCTTTATAGTATATTTTGAAGTCAGGTATTATATAATGTCTCTGGCTTTTTTTCCCTTCAATATCACTTTGGCTATTTGGGGTCTATTGCTTTCCATATGGATTTTAGGATTTTTTTCTATTTCTGTGAAAAATTTTACTAGAATTTTGATAGGAATTGCATCAAGTCAATAGATGGATTTGGGTAGTAGCACATTTTAACTTTCAGGATAAAAATTCTTAACAAATTCAGTATAAATGAATGTACCTCAATGCAATAAAAGTGACAAACCTTTATTTATTCATAAATTGATATTAACATTAATTATTCTAATCCATAAACATGAGATATCTTTCTATTTATTTGTGTCTTCTTCAGCTTCTTTAATCAATGTTTTATTGTTTTCAGTGTACAGGTCTTTTACCTCCTTGATTAAATTTAGTCCAATTATTTGGTAGCTATTTAAAGTAAGATTGTTATCTTGATTTATTTTTTGGTAGATTTTGGTGAGTGTATAGAAAGGATAATGATTTTTGTATGTTGTAGATAGAAAACATATCCACATACCCACAATATATGTTTTGTGGATACAGTACATACTAATTTTTGTATGTTGTGGATACTGATTTTTGTATGTTTGGTATGTTGATTTTCTATTCTGCAACTTCACTGAATTTGTTTATTAGTGAAAAACAGTTTTTTGGTAGTGTCTTTAGAGTTTTCTATATACAAGAGTATGTCATCTGCAAACAGGAACAACTAAACTTCTTCCTTTCCAATTTGGATGCCTTTTATTTCTTTTACTTGCCTACTTGCTCTGGCTAGAACTTCCATTCCATAAAACTTCTATTATGTTGAATAGAAGTTGCAAGGGTGGGCATCCTTGTCTTATTCCTGATGTTAGAAGAAAATGTTTCAACT
Source organism: Rhinopithecus bieti (assembly GCF_001698545.2). NCBI lineage: Eukaryota > Metazoa > Chordata > Mammalia > Primates > Cercopithecidae > Rhinopithecus > Rhinopithecus bieti. The sequence continues at coordinate 188,130 of NW_016815616.1, read as the reverse complement.
TTTCACTGTGGAATATAATGTGAACTGTGGGTTTCTCATAATAAAGATTTGTCACTTTATTGTGTTAAGGTACATTTATTTATACCTAATTTTTAAAGAATTTTTATCCTGAAAGGATAGTGAGTTTTATCAAATGCTTTTTGTGCATCTATTGAGATGATCATATGATTTTTGTCCTTCATTCTGTTAATGCAGTGTATCACATTTACAGATTTCTGTATGTTGAATCATCCTTGCATTCCTGGGGGAAATCTCACTTGATCATGGTGAATGATCCCTTTAATGTACTGTTGGATTCAGTTTCCTAGTATTTTATTGATGATTTTTGCATCCATGTTCATCAGGGATATTGGCCTCTAATTTTCTTTTTTTGGATAGTGTTCTTTTCTGTTTTGGTATCACAGTAACGTTAACCTCATAAAATGAATTTGAAAGTATTCCCTTTTTCATTTTTTGGAAGAGTTTGAGGAGGATTGCTCTTATTAGTCCTTTAAACGTTTGGTATGATTCAGTAGTGAAGTCATTAGGTGCTGGACTTTTCATTGACGGGAGACTTTTTATTACTGATTTTCATCTTGTACTCATTATTACTCTGTTCAGATTTTTTATTTCTTCCTGATTTAGTCTTGGTAGGTTGTTTGCCTCTAGGAATTCATCCATTTCCTCCTAGTTATACAATTTGTTGGTATATAATTGTTCATAGTAGTCTATTATGACCCTTTGTACTTTTTCAGTATCTATTACAGTGTTTTCTCTTTCATTTATGATTTTGTTTATTCGAGTCTTCTGTTTTTCTTAGTTTAAAGTGTGTCCATTTTAATTATCTTTTTAAAAATTAATTCTTAGTTTTGTTTCTCTTTTCTATCATTTTTCTAGTTTCTAGTTGTTCTATTTCTGCTGTGATCTTTATTATTTCCTTTCTTCTACTAACTTTTGGATTAATTTGTTCTTCTTTTTCTAGTTTTTTTGAGGTATAATGTTAGCTTGTTTATTTGAGATCTCTCTTCCTTTTTTAAATAAATATTTATTTTTATTTTTCACTTTTTTTGTTTGTTTTTTGAGATGAATCTCACTCTGTCACCTGGGCTGGAGTGCACTGGCTCACGGCAACCTCTGCCTCTCAGGTTCAAGCGATTCTCCTGCCTCAGCCTCCAAAGTAACTGGGATTACAGGTGCCCACCACCATGCCCAGCTACTTTTTGTATTTTTAGTAGAGATGCAGTTTCACTACGTTGGCCAGGCTGATCTCCAACTCCTTACCTCAGGTGATCTGTCTGCCTCAGCCTCCCAAAGACCTGGGATTACAGGCACGAGCCACCACAGCTGGCTGTCTATGTTTCACTGTTTTGTGACAGAGTCTTGATCGGTCACCCAGGCTGGAGAGCAATGGTATGATCATGGCTCACTGCAGCCTTGAACTCCTAGGCTCAAATGATCCTCCCATTTCAGCCTCCCAAGTAGCTGGGACTACAAGTAAGTCACCACAACTGGCTAATTTTTATTTTATTTTATTTTTTGTAGAGACAAGGTCTCATAAAAATAGGTCTCACAAAAAACCGTCATCCATGCTGGTTTCAAATTCCTCCTGAGCTCAAGCCAGTCCTGCCTTGACTTTACAAAGTGCTGGAATTGCAGACATGAGCCACTGATCTGGGCCCTCTTTCTTCTCTTTTGATGTGTTTATTGCTATAAACTTCCCTCTTAGAACTGCTTTTGCTGCATACCATAAATTACTTATATGGAATGTTCTGTATATGTCTATTAGCTCCATTTGGATTAAAGTGTAGTTTAAATCTGATGTTTCATTATTAATTCTCTGTCTGTATAATTTGTCCATTGCTGAAAGTGGAGCTCTTAAAGTCCTCTATTCTTATTGTATTACGCTCTACCTCTCTTTTTACATCTATTAATATTTGCTTTAGTTGACATATGTAGGTACCCCAGCCTTGGGTACATATATTTTTACAATTGTTATATTGTCTTAATAAATTAATCTCTTTGTCATTCTATTATAATGATAATAATATATTCTTTGTCTTTTTTACAGTTTTTGACTTAAAGTTTATTTTATCTGATAGAGGTTGAGATTCCTTTATCCAAAATGGTTGGGACCAGAAATGTTTTAAATTAAAATTTTTTGATTTTGGTATATTTGCATTATATATTTACTGTTTTAGAATTCCTAATCTAAAAACCAAAATCCAAAATTCTCCAGTGAGCATTTCCTTTGAGCATTATATCAGCACTCAAAATATTCTAAATTTTGGAGTATTTCAGACTTCAGATATTTGGATTAGGGATACTCAATCTGTACAACTATCCCTACTCTCTTTTGGTTTCCATTTAATGAAATATTTTTTCCAGCCCTTTCCTTTCGGTCTAGGTATGTCGTTATAAGTGAAGTATCTCATAGGCAACATACAGTTGGATTTTATTTTTTAAACCATTCAGTCACTGTGTCTTTTTTTTTTTTTTTTTTGCTGAGAAGGAGTCTTTCTCTGTCGCCAGGCTGGAGTGCAGTGGTGTGATCTCAGCTCACTGCAACCTCTGCCTCCCGGGTGCAAGCGATTCTCCTGCCTCAGCCTCCTGTGTAGCTGAGATTACAGGCACATGCCACCATGCTCAGCTAATTTTTGTGTTTTTAGTAGAGACGGGGTTTCACCATGTTAGCTAGGATGGTCTCCATCTCTTGACCTCATTATCTTCCACCTCGACCTCCCAAAGGGTTGGGATTACAGGTGTGAGCCACTGTGCTGCACCCACTGTGTCTTTTTATTGGAGAATTTAATCATTGTCTATTCAAGATAATTATTGGTAAGTAAGGACTTACTATTGGCATTTTGTTAATTGTGTTCTGGTTGTTTGGTAGACCTTTTGTTTCTTCTCTAGTGTTATGCTTTGATTCCTTTTTATCTTTTCTATATCTACTATAGGTTTTTGCTTCTGGTTACTAGGAAACTTACAAAAAATCTTAGTTATAACAGGCTATTTTATACTGATAACTTAATTTTCATTGCATGAAAACTACACTTTCACTCTCCACCTCCCCACATTTAAAATTTTTGATTTTTATTGTCAAAATGTATATCTTATATGCCCCTTAACAAATTATTGTAGCTATTTTTATTATTTACTTTTACCAGTGAGTTTTATTTTTTCAGTTTTTTTTGTAACTAATTAGCATCTTTTTGTCCAGCTTGCAGACTCCATATAAGTTTTCTTGTAAGACAGGTCTAGGGGTAATAAACTCCCTCAGCTTTTGTTTGTTTGGTAAAGTCTTAATATCTCATTCATTTGTGAAGGGCAGCTTTGGTGAATACACAGTATTCTTGTAGTTTTTTTCTTCAGCAGTTTGAATATATTATCTTATTCTCTCCTGACCTGTAAGTTTCTTGCTGAGAAATTTGCTGCTAGTCTTACTAGAACTCCCTTATAGGTGATTTGCTTATTCTCTCTTTGTGCTTTCAGAATCATCTCTTTGCCTTTGATTTTTGACAGTTTATGTTTTGATGGCATTGTGTTTGAACTCAATTGGATTGGAGACTTTTGACCATCCTGTACCTGGATATTTATATCTTTCCCTAGATTTGAAAAGTTTTCTGTTATTATTTCTTTAAATAAGCTTTCTACCGCTTTGTTTCTCTCTCTTGAACTCCTATAACCCAAATATTAGCTCTTTTCATGTTCCTTCATAAGTTCAATAAGCTTTTCCTTTTAAAGGACAAATTCCTTTTTATCCTTTTTTTCTTTTCTCTCCTTTGACTGTATATTTTCAAATAACCTGTCTTCAAGTTCAAAGATTCTTTCTTTTACTTGATCCATTCTATATTTGATGTGTTCTGCTGAATTTTTCATTTTATTCATTGTATTCTTCAGTTTCAAAATTTCTGTTTGACTGTTTAAAATAACTTCAATCTCTTCATTACATTTCTCATTTTGGTCATTTATTATTTTCTGATTTCATTGAATTATCTGTATTTTCTTAAGGTTTGCTAAGCTCCCTTAAAATAGGCCCAGAACCTGGCTTCTATTTCTTTGGGGCAGGCTCCCTGGTATAGTCTGTAAGAAGCTTTGTTGCTGGACTCTTCAGGCAGGCTGACCTGGTGCCTGAGTCCATGTCGTGGGTCTACATCCTGGAGCCACTGAGGGGACCAGTTGACTGGGTCCATGGGGTGAGCCTGGAGCCTGGGTCCAGAAGGTAGTCCTGGAGCCTATATCTGCAGAGAATGGCCTGAAGCTTGGGTCCTCAAGGGCTGACCTGGCACTTGAGTGGGCCTTAAGCTTTAGTCTGCAGGGGCTTTCTGGGCACTGAGATGGTCCTGGGGTTGGGGTGTGCCTGGTGTATTGGTCCATTGGGGCCAGCCTGGAGGGTGGGTGTATGGGTAGTGGCCTGGAGGATAGGTTAATGAGGGCTAGCCTAGATCCTGGGGCTGGAGAGGCTGGTTTGAAACTTAGGTCCACAGAGGATGAAGTCCGTGGGGGCTGGCCTAGCACTGGGATCTACTGCCATAGGCCCATAAAAATCTTCATAGATTATGGAATCTTTGGCTGAGAAACACTTGCTTCTGAACAGAATGAGGCTCTATGAGGCCTGAGTAGGAGTTCAGTTAAGCTGTGCACTAACAAAGATGATGACGGTGGTATAATACCGAGAGACAAGAGTTCCACTCAGCCAGAGTAGAGTGACCTCACTGAACATGCTTTCAGCTAATGTAGCAGAAAGGCCACACCTTAGAAGTAAAGCTACTCTACTTAGAGTAAGGACTATTCCAGACTCAGCCTAACAAAGTTTAAAAATAGGCCTCAAAAGAATTAAGTTTATCTATCAGTAAATTAATCATCTGTCAGCACAAAATTATATGGTTTCCAGAGACAGATGTCAAAATCTGGACTCTTAACAATGTAGTATTCACAATAACCATCATTACATCTTATACTGATGGATGGGTAATAAGCAGGAAAATGTGATCCATAATCAGGGGAAAAACCAATAGAAAGTAACTCTGAAATAACCTTAATGTGGTAATTAGAAGGAGGCAAGGACTTTAAAATAGTTATTATAATATATTCAAGAAATTAAAGGGGAAATGCTTATAATACAAAAATAGGCATAGGATTTCAGCAGAGTAATGGAAACCATAAAAAAGAAGCAAACAGGAATTTTAGAACTAAGAATTAAAATATCCAAAATGAAAAATTAATTGGCTGGGCTTAACAGTAGACTACGTTTGACAAAATAAATTATCAGGGAACTTGCAGGTTAATACATGAACATTGTCAATTCTGAAAAATAAAGAGAAAATAGATTGAAAAGAGAGATTGACTTGTGGGACAAGATGAAGAAGTCTATACACATGTAACTGGAGTTCCAGAAAGAGAAAAAGGAGAATATAGGGCAGAAAATAATATTTTGAATACATGACTTAAATTTTCTCAAATTTAAACTTACAGATCCAAGTAACTCAGTAAACCCAAGAAAAATAAAGACAAAGGAATTCACACCTTGGCATGTCATAGGCAAGCTGTTGAAAATTGAAGATAAAGTGAAAATATTTGAAATGCGGGAAAAAAACAACTAATAACAGTGAGAAACCCACGTTAACTACAGGGAAGCAACAACATGAATAATGACTTACATCAGAATGATTCACATCAGAATTAATGGAGGGAGAATACTTTGAAAAAACATCTTTAAAGTTCAGGGGAATAAAAACAACCTTCAACCCAGAATTCTGTACCTAGCAAAATTTCATTCAAAATGATGATGAAATAAAGACTTTTTCAGGTGAGTGAAAATAGAATCAGTCACAGCAGATTCACATTATAAGGAATAGCAAAAAAAGTTATTCAGGCTAAAAATATAGACTCCAAATGTAATCGTAAAGGAACAGGAAAAAACAAGGGGCACCAGAAATAGTAAGTATGTGGCACATATGAAGATTACACAGTTTTTTATTTCTCTTAATTTTTTAAAAGACATAATACCTTGTAACACTATATTGGGGATTTATAATGTATTTAGATATGATAAATATGACAATAGAACTAAGGATTGTAATAAGTGGAACTATAATACTACAAAGTCCTTATATTTTATGAGAAGTGGCACAACATTAACTCTAAGTAGACTGTGATAAGGATTTATATTGTAATCCCTATAGGAACAACTAGAAGAGTAATGAAAGACATGCAGCTGAAAAATCCAATGAAGGAACTGATGAACACTGAGTTGTGCCTTCTAGATCCCTCTAAGGAAAGACTTGTTGACCTGGCAGCAGGGACTGTTGTTGGCTGATGTCTTCTATTGTCAGAACCTTCAGTAATTATGTTAGCTTCAGAAAGGGATCTTGCCCACTCCTTCCTTGGGCAGCCCACATTAAATGAGAGAACAATAAAAAAAATACAATGTCTGGCCATTTTGGCCTAACTCAGGTCAACTCTGAAAAACCAATGTAGCTCCAGAGGTCTCTGTGGGTCTTTGGGTGTTACTTTTGGGCCCCTGTTACAGCTCAGCTCTCTCTCTGCCCCATTCTCCTTCCTTCTCCTTTCTCCCTCCTTTAGGCATTAATCTCAAGGACACTCTTGAGCAAGCACTTATCATGCAAAATTCTTTCTCAGAAACTTTCCCAGAGAACTCAATCTGTAACAGTTAGTAGCAGGAATGTGCTAAGAAAGCAGGTGAAAAAATAGAGTTTTGGAGCTGGCGTACTCACTTATTCAAATGGCAATGAGGACCCCATCACCGGTGGTAGGTGGAGTCAGCAGATGGAGGTAATAGATGGCAGATGGAGATATCTTCTAGTATAAGACTAAGAAGTGAAGTCTAATGGCTTCACTTCTCTAGTGGGAAACTGAGATGGTATAATGAGAGAAGAGATGTCTCATCTGCAGCATGAGAAAAGACAGAGCTGAGGATAAGACCTCAGACTTAATTCAGAGTAGCCAAGCTCCAAAGAATGCTAAATGCTCAATCAAGGCAGGTCTGTAATACCAAAGTCAGGGTGCTCAATGGGACACATGGAGTGGGGATAAGTGGGTCAATGTTCCTCCAAATATGTATTTTTTTAAATTTGTTGATAGGTGGGAGCTGGAAGAAGATTTGAACCATAGGATCATATGACTGGATTCAGAGAGCACTGTTTTGTTTTGTTTTAACTTTTTAAATTGACACATTATAATTGTACATATTTATGGGGTACAATTTGATGTTCTGATGCATATCTATGTTGTACAAAGATCCAGTCATGGTAGTTTGTATATCCATCACCTCATGTATTTATCATTTGCTTATGATAAGAACCTTCAAAAGCCTCTCTTTTAGCTATTTTGTAATATACAGTATTTTACCATTAACCATAGTCACTCTGCTGTGCAGCAGAACATCAGAATTTATTCCTCCTAATTGTAACTTTGTGCCTGTTGACCAACCCTTCTCCCATACCCTCCGTAATCTCTGGTAACCATTGTTCTACTCTCTGCTTCTATATTATCAACTTTTTTTCTTCTTCCTGAGGGTGCTATTTTGAAAAAGAGACCAAAACATGAGGTTGGAAACTGAAGAGTTTATTGATTTGAGGTCCCGTTCTCAGTTACAAGATTTAGCATGCTGGCAAGGGCCTCAGAATAGAGTGTGAACTCACCACTGGGATGGCTCCCAGGAGCCTAGAAACAGTAATGGTCCATGCCAAGTGAGCTTGAAATTCCGGAATTACCATGGCTGCCAGTGGGAAAAAGGATTAAAAGGCTCAGAGAAGTGAGCCTGCTGGAGGGCATAGAGTTTGTAAGACTGGGAAACCCACCAAATGCCTGTGTTTCATGGGAAAGCTTCAAGAAAACACCATTTCCAGGCCACAAGGAATGCACTGGTGCATATAGTTGCCACAGTAAATGGCAAGGTTGTAGGGACAGTCGGGGGAACTGATTACCTGAGAGTTAGACTCCTAATAGATTGTGGCATGTTTAGGGACAAAATAAATGAGCTTCCAACAAGGTTACTACTCAATCTGTACAAAACAAAAACAAACAAGCAAACAAAACAAAACCAAAAAAAAAAAAAAAAAAAAAAAAAAAAAAAAAAAAAACAAGAATAGATGATCAGGAGGTTGAGAGCAATTGCCCTAGTAAAGTATCATGATTCCTTGAACAGTTACTGAATCAATGCCATTTTTATTTTATTTTATTTTGTTTTGTTTTATTTTATTTTATTTTATTTATTGTTTTACCAGAAATTACATTCATCTTTTAAAAAGTATCTGGGCTCCAGGAGGAAGAATCCTGCAACGTCACAGCAAGTTCACACAATAACAATTACCCAAGTCTTTCTGCAAAGGGATTTATGGCCAGTTACTTGGGTAATTGTACACTATGGAAAGGAGAATACCAAACATGTCGAGGATTGTTGGACACTGGGTCGAAGTTGACACAGACATCCAGAAAGTCAGCACATTATCATGTACCCCATGTCAGAGACTGGGCATATTGGAGGTGAGTAATACATTGAGACCTGCCAAGGTTAGGATCTCAGTGGGTGCAATGGCCGTTTTCCTTTTCTATACATGGACACGTTACATTTGGTAGTTGGCATAACCTCACATCAGGTCCTTGGCCTATTGGGTAGGAGCCCAAGGGAAAGTCCCTGAAATGGTGTCCCCCAGCCTCTTGCCTCAGCAGAGATAGTGTATAAAAATCAATATTGTATCCCCGGAGGAGGATGATGGAAATTAGTCCCCTCCTTAAAGATCTAAAAAGTGCAGTTCAGTGGTTCTCATCATATCTTTATTTAATTCACCAGGCTGGGCTCTGCAAAACCCAGCTGAACCCTGGAGGATGACAGTAGACTACCACCAATTCAAATAAGCAGTAGCAAGCCTTGCCCTCACCCTGCAGAATATGATATATTTAGAAGGGGTCAACATAGCCTTAGGGGCATGGCATGTGGCTATTGATTTGGCAAATAGGGTTTTTTGCATCCTCTGAAGGAAAGAGGATGAGAAACCATTTGCACTCACATGAAATGGTTAATAGTGTAAATTTTAACTGAAATGATGGTTAACAGTGTAAATTTGCAGTGTGTCCCAGACCTGTTAGTTCTTTGTTCCACCCACCCTCTGTCACAATATAGTCCAAAGAGATATGGACTGTTTTAAAGTCCTGGTTGTTGATTCATTTTATCAGTGGTATCGTGAGAATGAGGCTGGATGACTGGAAATCCAAGAATTGGAAGCCTTGGTAAGGCACATGCATTCTAGAGAGTATGAGATATCCTTCATGAACATTCAGGGGGCCCGCCATCTTAGTAAAAATTTTAGGGATTCAGTGGTCAAGGATACGTTGAAATATCCCATCCAAAGAATAGGACAAAGTATTGCATCTTACATCTCCCGCTATGAAAAAAGGAAGCACCATGGAATCCATATAGTGGAAGGCATGAGAGATTTCCAGCTTGGCATGGGGTCCAGAGCAGAAAAGTGTACAATGTAAGCAGCCCTGCCACTTGGACCATACAATCTGACAGATCCTATGATATGGGAGGTGTTAGTGGGTGGGAAAAGGTGCCAGGTACAGTTTAAAACACATGCCTTGTGGGAGAATCATAATGAAGACTCCTAGGTTTCTGGGGCTTAGTCATGCCATCTGCAGTAGAGAACTCCCTGCCTTTTGGAAAACAATTTCTATTGTGCTACTGAGCCCTGGAGATGGGGCGCCTGACTGTGAGGACCACTGACAATGTGGCAACAATTGCCCAGGTGAGTGGGCTCTGTCAGAACCACCAAGTCACAAGATGGGGTGGGCCCACTGTATCATGGAATGGGTGCATTTGGTATTGAGTATGAGCTGAGCCAGAAGCTTTTCCAGCTCATGAGCAGGTAGCCTAGGACCCCATGTCACTCACTGTGTTGCACGGGGTCAAACAGACACACGGGCAGTGGAGAATCACTTGGCTGATGGGCCACTGGTCTAAAAAGAGAAAGGTTGAAAGGCTGGGGAGTTGAAGGCCTGAGGCAGTGGTGTGTAAATGGACACAGGAGAAGGATGAGTATTCCATGTCATGTGTTGTGTGCTTCCACCTTGGAAGAGGAATTGAACAACCAAGGAAACAAAATGACCAAACCAAATGATATGAGCTGACCAGTAACTGGTCACCACCAGGCCAGCCCAGTGGATAGGTGAGGCAGGAATGGAGGTGTGGGCGCAAGAACCTGGGCTTGCAAGGGGAAGGGTGGATCAAGCTGCTGCTGCTGCCAAATATACAATCTGCCAGCCACAAAGATGAATACTGTGCCCCCACAGGCTCTATCCCTCTAGGAGGCCTTGGTCACTCGGTGGTGAGTTGACTACATTGGACTCTGTCAGCCATTTAAAGACCAGCTCTTCTTCTGGATAGAAATGGACACAGTATTTTCCTTCCTGCAGGCCCCCAGCCACTATGCTAATGAGAAGAACAGAATTCTTTTTTAAGGAGCTAGCATTTGCTAGAATGGTGCTCAGAGTTACAGATCCCTAACATCAAGTTGATTGCAAACATTCATCTGCAAACAGTTCTCTTAGCTCATGAGCCATGCAAAACCAGCTGGTGGCTGAATGCGGCCTGTGGCTGTCATTTTATATGCATCATTACCGAGTCTTATGTAACAGTACGGATGTGCCACCACATCTGTGTTCCAGGTGGCAAGAAGAAAAAGAAGGACATGGATGTCAATTCTTTTTGAAGGAAACTTCCAAAGTCCCACCCAAAACTGCTAACATCTCCTTGGCCAGAACTTGGTCATGTGGTCACACATTCCTGTAAAGGAGGCTGGGACATGCAGTTGTTTACTCCCAATGTTAGAACTCACTATGAATCTTCATTTTAATCAGTTTACTTCATTTGTTAGGAGCTACTGATAGACTCAAGTGAAACTGTGATTCTCCAAAGAACTTAAAGACATTGATGTTAATTAAATATAAAACAGATACCTAATAGAGACAATCAGCCAAGCTAAAACAACTCTCTTAAGAATACAATAAAAATGGGTAAGCCTTTGGTAACATTAGTCAAGAAAAATAGAAGGCATAAATAACCAAAATAGCCCATGGGAAGAGGAACAGAATTCTGGAGGCTGCCGGAGGATTCTGGTCTGGCTAGAGATGCTGGTAACTTCTCTGTCCTGCCAATATGAACTTCTTAACATTGTTCAAAGCTATCCTCTGTGCTCACAGCCCACCCCTCAGCTGGGGGCTTTCACATGTTCAGTTGCCCTGGTCCCTCCTTGGCCCCTCACCTCTGCCTTCTTCCATCTCACCTGTGCTGTGCTTTCAGACTCTTGCAGCCTCTAGAAGAAATCCTAGACCACTCAGCCTGGCATCCACAGCCCTTCTTGGGTTATTGCTGGTCTCTCTTCCAGCTCTATTGTCTAGTCCCAAATTAAAACACGTTCGATTCTCCAAATTTCTCCCTGTAACTGCCTCCTTCCATAATCTTGCTCAGGACTCTTCCACTTTTCTTCTCAGAGGACCCAATGTATTCAAGTAAAATGTTACCATTTCTCCAAGGTTCCTGATATGGTTTGGATTTATATTCTCGCCCAAATTTCATGTCAAACTGTGATCCCCAATGTTGGAGGTGGGGCCTGGTGGGAGGTGATTAGATCATGGGGGTGGATTTCCCCCTTGGTGCTGTTCTCTTGATAGTGAGTTCTCATGAGATCTGGTTGTCTAAAAGTGTGTAGTACCAGCCATGTGCAGTGCTGACTCCCCCTTTGCCTTATGCCATGATAGGAAGCTTCCTGAGGCCTCCCCAGAAGCAGAAGCCGCTATGCTTCCAGTACAGCCTGTGGAACTGTGAGCCAATTAAATCTCTTTTCTTTATAAATTACCTAATCTCAGGTAGTTATTTATAGCAGTGTGAGAACAGTGTAATACAGTCCCCAAGTTGGAAACCAGACTTCTTCTTCCCAACATCTATAATAATTTTTGTATCTTTTTATCTTGACATCATTTCACATATATAGAAAAGTTGCCTGAGTAATAAAAAAAATTCTGTGTACCATTTCCCAGATTCACAGACTACTCACATCTTGCCTTACTTTTTTCTTCCTCTGCGCACATGTGTGCTTGTACGGACACACACATGCACACACACACACATTTTATGAAACGTGAGAGTAAATTAGAAACATGTTGCCTCCTTTCCCTTAAGTGCTTCTGTGTGTGTGTGTGTGTGTGTGTGTGTGTGTGTGTGTGTCTTAAGACCAAGGACATTTTCTTGCAAACCACAGTGCAATAATCAAGATTAGAAAATGTAACATTGGTACAGCACTATTATCTAACCCAAAGTCTATGCTCCAATTTCATCAATTGTCCCAATATGTCCTTTATAGCTGTTGTCCCCAAACCAGGAGCAATCCAGGAGCACTGGCTGCCCTTGGTTACCATGTCCCTTTGGTCTCCTTCAGTCTGGATGCCTCAACATTCGTTTGTCTTTCTTACAGGACTATGAATGGATTTGTCTCACATACTTTAACAATTGCTCCCTCATATAATGGTTATTTATGTACACTATTCATGACCCTTGCCAGCCATTCGACTCCTCTGAGGGGTAATCCGTGTGTGGCACAACTTTCAAGCTCACCCAGCACTTCCCAAAGTGCCTGGCACATTCTAGATTTATTACGAACAAAAGGACAGCTGTCCCAGTATTTGGAGAGGTTGCTTTGTAGGAATACTCCTTTGGAGCTCCAAAGAGTCTGTCTCAATTAATGGTGCACCCGGAAACTGAATATGAGTCCTACAGTTTGACAAAGAAGGTGGTGGGCCAAGGAGAGGAGAGAGATTTTTAAAACATTTCCGTAAAATTGAGAGTGAAGAGCACAAAGCAAGGCCACCCAGGCTTTAGTCCTTGTCTTGTGCTGTGGACTCCATGTCCTACCCCCGGCAATCTCAGGAGCAGACGAGTCTACCCTCCTTCACAGGAGTTGAGTGTATGTTTAGTCTGTTTGTTTGAACTGGATCTTTTCTATTAACATTTAAACACATTCATGCCTCTTTCACTTTAAGATATGAGCCCTCACTATACTTCAGTTGTCCATCTTTCCCAGTGACTCTATCAGTAGCTATGAACAAGAATAGCATCAGTGTCACCAAACTGAAGGGACGTTTTCCAGACCTTAGCTCCCTTGGCCTTTCAGCACTATTAAACCCTCTCCATCACGGGCTTCAGGAAACACTCTCTTATTCTGACTTCTCAAGACACCGCGCCCTGGGTCCCTCAGACACCGCGCCCTGGGTCCCTCAGACACCGCGCCCTGGGTCCCTCAGACACCGCGCCCTGGGTCTCCTCAGACACCGCGCCCTGGGTCTCCTCAGGCACCGCGCCCTGGGTCTCCTCAGACACCGCGCCCTGGGTCTCCTCAGACACCGCGCCCTGGGTCTCCTCAGACACCGCGCCCTGGGTCTCCTCAGACACCGCGCCCTGGGTCTCCTCAGACACCGCGCCCTGGGTCTCCTCAGACACCGCGCCCTGGGTCTCCTCAGACACCGCGCCCTGGGTCTCCTCAGACACCGCGCCCTGGGTCTCCTCAGACACCGCGCCCTGGGTCTCCTCAGACACCGCGCCCTGGGTCTCCTCAGACACCGCGCCCTGGGTCTCCTCAGACACCGCGCCCTGGGTCTCCTCAGACACCGCGCCCTGGGTCTCCTCAGACACCGCGCCCTGGGTCTCCTCAGACACCGCGCCCTGGGTCTCCTCAGACACCGCGCCCTGGGTCTCCTCAGACACCGCGCCCTGGGTCTCCTCAGACACCGCGCCCTGGGTCTCCTCAGACACCGCGCCCTGGGTCTCCTCAGACACCGCGCCCTGGGTCTCCTCAGGCACCGCGCCCTGGGTCTCCTCAGGCACCGCGCCCTGGGTCTCCTCAGGCACCGCGCCCTGGGTTCCTCAGACACCGCGCCCTGGGTCTCCTCAGGCACCGCGCCCTGGGTCTCCTTAGACACCGCGCCCTGGGTCCCTCAGACACCGCGCCCTGGGTCTCCTCAGGCACCGCGCCCTGGGTCTCCTCAGACACTGTGCCCTGGGTTTCTTCCTGCCTATGTGGTCACATCTGCGTTTCCTGTGAGGCTTCTTCTCCTCACCCAGCCATTAAATATGAGCCTCCTCAGTGCGTGGAGCCTTCTCTTTGCAGTTGCTACTCTCTCCCTGCTCATGTCAGTCATGTCCGTGGCTTTAACTGACACATATGCAAATGACTCAAATGTACACATCCAGCCCTGCCTTCTCCCTAGAGCTCCAGACCAAATCTCTCACTGCCTCTTTGACATCTCCATTAGTGCATCTCAAACACACCCTAAACTCAACATGGCTGGATTGGTTTCCTGGGGCTGCAATCACCAAGTACCACAGACGTGGGGGCTTCAATAGCAGAAACGTGTCCTCTCACGATTCAAGAGGCCAGAAGATCAAGGTGTGGGCAGAGGTTGACAACTGTTCTACCTAGTGAGGCACAGGTGATGTGTTAGCTGCGGGTTGGCAGTCATCACCGGGTCAGGGATCTGATGGGTTTTGGATGTCCCAGTGCAGGCAGAGCCACAGTGAGGTCCCTTCCTTCTCTCTCAGCCTGAGGGACTGAAGCTCCCTCTTCCCCAGACCCTAATGGAGAACGAACAAGTGTCAGCCCCCTACTGAAGACCACACAGAAAAAGACATGAGACCTTGGGGAGGGGAGTGAGGAGGAGAGAGCAGAGAATGAGGAGATTAAAAGATCTGAGGGGCAGGGGGAAGAAGGTACAAGAGGAAGGGCACCCCAAAATCCCAAATTAAGGCACCCCATTGTGAGCTGCCCGTGAGTCCAGGGTGAGTACAGAGAACAGAGAATAATATAGAGAATCCAATCCTGTATTTCAAAAGTGCTGTGATGGATGGGCCTCTAGGCTAAAGCAAAGAATGACTAATGTTTTTTTGGATATTTGTGCCCTGGCCAGTCCCCCAACCCTGCTTCTCCTCCAGGCAGCACCCTTGCCTTTGGCCAACGTGGACTGCAGGGAGCCGGTGTGGACGGTGGGGTCAAAGCCTGGGGGAAACCAGCTTGGTCTGAGAACGCCTTTGTGGCTGGCCTTGCCGCCTCTCCTCTCCCTGACATGAAGTTGAGATATCCTTAGGGCCGTTTGTTCCTTTCTTCAGAACACTGATCACAGTGAACACTCTCTTTTGTTTGTGTGATAATTGTCCTATTTCCGGCCCTTCGAAGGTCATGGGTAACTGGAGGCTGATTTTTTTTTCTCATTGTTTCAATTCTCATGCATATTAATTAGTCCCTTAAAAAGTATTCATTGTCTGATAACTAACTAACTAAATTGATTTACTCTCTTCTGTGAAGACACTGGCTACTACGGCTATTTTGAAATATAAGGGAGTAAATATATTTAGCCAAGAAAAAGCCATGAAACCTACTTTCCACTTACAGATAATATTCATCCTAAATATGTAACTGTAGTTTCTCAAGGAATGAAAAAATTACTTTAAAAGACTCTTGACAGGACGCAGTGGCTCATGCCTGTAATCCCAGTACTTTGGGAGGCCAAGATGGGTGGATCACGAGGTCAGGATATCGGGACCATCCTGGCTAACACCCCGTCTCCACTAAAAACACAAAAAATTAGCCAGGCATGGTGGCGGGCGCCTGTAGTCCAGCTACTACTCGGGAGGCTGAGGCAGGAGAATGGCATGAACCTAGGAGGCAGAGCTTGCAGTGAGCCGAGATCATGCCACTGCACTCCAGCCTGGGCGACAGAGCAAGACTCCGTCTCAAAACAAACAAACAAACAAACAAACAAAACTCTTAAAAGGATGTAAGTTTATATTTATTAAAATATATTTGTATCACGTGGCATGTTTTATTCTCAAACTCAGGGGTCATCTTCTTTCAGAAGCACATGCTAAACACCTCAGTTCTGTTTTCTGATCCAATCTGAGTGAACAGGAAAATTTAACCCATTTACTTTCAATATAATAAAATGAAGGAGTGATGAAAAAATGCCAACAAGGACAGGCTATGTTCTGTTTGAAAGAAGGTGAAATTGTCTGAGATTACAGCAGCCTGATTTTACCAATTTCCCCATTGCTAAAGGCCCCAGTCCCCTGCCAGTTTCCAGCCGGGGCCCACAACACTTTTGACTGAGCCCAGCTGATTTTTCAGAGTCACCAGCCTCCTTGCCTGAGACAATCCCCTCCCTCCATCTTTTCCTCCCATTTCCTGGCACCCAGAGCTTTCACATTTCATCCCATATCAAAATAGTGTGCTCAGAAAAGGATGTGACTTTCAAAGGCCTAGAGTGACCAGCTTAGCAACGGAGAAGCTTAGCAGCTTCTCGGGAACTTATATTTAAGCTTTGAGAGGAATTATGGAATCAACACCTTTGTTTCCAAGTAAAACATTTTCTAGATCAAGCAAGAGATATTTTGGAGATTAAACTATAGCTACAGTTTAGCATACTGATACTTTTTAAACAAACAGCAGTATCATGAGCTTTCCACATTATTATCATTATTATTGTTGTTATTATTATTTTGAGATAGAGTCTCGCTCTTTCACCAGGCTGGAGTGCAGTGGCGCCATCTCGGCTCACTGCAACCTCTGCCTCCCAGGTTCAAGTGATTCTCCTACCTCAGCCTCCCGAGTAGCTGAGAGCTTTTCGCATTATTAAAGATTCTTTGAATACAGGATTCCAGACATAGATATTTTACTGGACTCCCCCTCAAACAGAGACTTATTAAGAATCCAGGCCAGGCGCGGTGGCTCATGCCTGTAATTCCAGCACTTTGGGAGGCCGAGAGTGGTGGATCGCTTGCAGTCAAGAGTTCGAGACCAGCCTGGCCAACATGGCAAAACCCCGTCTCTACTAAAAATACAAAAATTAGCTGGGCTTGGTGATGCATGCCTGTAGTCCCAGCTACTCAGGAGGCTGAGGCAGGGAGAATTGCTTGAACCAGGAGGCAGAGGTTGCAGTGAACCGAGACCGTAACACTGCACTCCCGCCTGGAGCGAGACTCCATGTGAAGAAAAAAAAAAAAAAGAATCCATTTGGTTGATCCCAAGAATCCCCAAAACAAGACAGTGTCTGAATTGTAAAGCTGTTTTACACAAGCCTCCACAACACTGTTCAGTTGATTTGCTTATTACAAAATGAGAAAGGAGGACATACTTTCTTCCCAGGTCCCTAGTTGGTCATAGCAAAGGGAATTTCTCTTTGGTGGCTATTCAACAAGATGAATTCCTGATACCTATCATCAGCTACGTATTGACATCCAGGGAGGGTTCGGGGCACAGAATGCTCTCAGTGCTTCATTTTGTCTACATATCTCCCTCTGTCAAGGCTTCTAGTGTCAGAACAAAACTTGTAGACATTGCTTGGATGATCCAGATAATTAATTGGCAGTGCTGAAATTACCAAAAAATAAAGGCTTTTGTGTTATTGTCTTCTGTAACAATACAATGATCAAAATGGATAGCAGGAGCAACTGGTAAATGAAAAGGAAAACAAAACTTTAGGTCAGGTGTTCCAGTGTGTCCTTGGAACATCTCAGTGAGCATGTGGCCTCTTTGTGCACATTAACTGCTTGTTACATCACAAGAAAGTTACTGACATCCTTCACCGAAGGTCAAGATCACACTGCTTCTGGTAGCCTCGCCACATGGTGCCAGAAGTCTCCAGTCATGGAGTTCATGATGGAGCCCCTCCCACAGTGGCTGGCAATGTCACAGAAAGGAGTTTTCTCAGGCTATTTTGGGAATCCTATTCCCAGAGAGAAATGAGGAAGGCAGACTCACGTGAAACTGGAAAGGACGTGGGGAGAAAATAACTTACTAAGCTTCGTGGGGCTGGAAACGAAGAAGGAGTACACAAGTTCAGGCTTATTATTATTATTTTTAATGGGAGAAAGGCTGTAGGGGTCATTCTGGGTACTCACTCCGGTGCTGAGAGAGGAGCTAGGCTCACAGGTGTGGCGTGGATGCATGGCACCCATGTTCCCACTTGCCTCCGAATCCGGCCAGATCCCAGACTGGGTTTATGTTTGTGGAGTTTATGGGACTTTCGTTTTTGGCTAAAAGAGGAAAATTTGGGGAAACGAAGTGTTTCAGTGCCTCCAGAAGAAGCCAGGAGCAGTGGCCAATGCTGGAGCTGGGATGGCGTCCCTCTGCCAGACCTGAGATTTGGAGTGCCTGGGGGAAAAGGGACAAACCGGAAACTGAAGGAACTCTGTGCAAGACTCTGAGACGTGGAGCACAAGCTTCATGGCCAGGTGGCAAGACAACGCAGAGCCACCTGGAAGCCAGCTCGTCCACCTTCCACCCAGAGGTCCAGGACCAGGGCTCTGGTGCCCTGACAGCTGCAGGCAGCACAGAGTGGAGACAGGAGAATGGTGGAGGCAGCCACCTGCTTAGGGGCGTACCAGCTGCAGGGGCGATGGGGACACTCAGGACCCCAAAGCAGTCCCACAGGTCAGGCTCACTTCAGCGGGTGCAGGGAGGCCCCGCCACGGTGGGGAGGTCTGTGGGGGTGGTGGGAGGCAGGCTGGGAGCTGATTCAGCCGCTAAGAGCTAAAAGCTCTCAGCCCTTATAACCTAGGCAGACCTGCGAAAATAATGTCCTTTCCTCCTAAAGGCTGGAGAGCTCTAGAACCTTCAGTCTAGATCCTCATATCAAAAGCAGTTGTGTGGGCTTATTTTAAGAGACCCCAATGAAATGGAATACAACCATTCTCCCTTAAGGAAAAAAAAACAAAACACAGATAGGCACTCTGTGTGTCAGGGTGAAGTTTAGGGGCTTCTTTTAAGTAGTCCTTCCCTTCCTGACCCCCAAAACCCCCAGGAACTGAATCTGCATCATAGAAAGTAGTTCCATGAGGCCAGTGCCTCCTGCGGGCAACCTCCCCCAAGCTTCACCCTCAAAAAAATTTTAAACACAAAACATCAAGAACAACACCCAAATTGAGGCCTGGTTTGGGCAAAAGACTGCAGATGTTTGCCATGGGAAGGCTTCCTTCCTTGCCCTATTTTAGAGGACAAAGGGGAAAAGGATTCTAACTTTATTTTATATTAAAACATATTTTTTCCTGGGGCAATGTAGGGGATCGAACAGTGTCTCACCCCAAAAGATACGTCTACACCCTCACCCTTGGAAGCTCTGAATGTGATTTTATTTGGAAAATGGGTCTTTGAAGATGTAATTAAGTTAAGGATCTCAACATGAGCTTATCCTGAATTATGCAGGTGGATCCTAAATCCAATGCTAAGTGCCTGAGCTGCACAGAGGAGAGAAACACAGGGAGAAGAGGAGAAGGCCATGGGGAGATGGAGGCAGAGAAGGGAGCCATGTAGCCACAAGCCCAGGAACGCCTGCAGCCACCAGAAGATGGAAGAGGCTGGGAACAGACCCCCCTCTAGAGCCTCAGGAGGGAGAACAGTCCTGTTGACACCTGGATCTTGGGCTTCCGTCCTCCAGAACTATGAGATAATGGAGTTCTGCTGTTTAGAGCGAGGACCTGGGTCTTCTTTACATTTTGGTCTACACTCTTCATCCTTCCCTGTCATTCAGTCCTGTTCAGGAGATGGCAAAAAGCTTTCTGTATTTTTTTTTTTTTTTTTTTTTTTTTTTGAGACGGAGTTTCGCTCTTGTTGCCCAGGCTAGAGTGCAATGGCACAATCTCGGCTCACCGCAACCTCTGCCTCCCAGGTTCAAGCAAGTCTCCTGTCTCGGCCTCCCGAGTAGCTGGGATTACAGGCATGCGCCACCACACCCAGCTAATTTTGTATTTTTAGTGGAGATGGGGTTTCTCCTTGTTGGTCAGGCTGGTCTCGAACTCCCAACCTCAGGTGATCCACCCACCTCGGCCTCCCAAAGTGCTGGGATTACAGGCGTGAGCCACCGCACCCGGCCTAAAGGCAAAAAGCTTTCTGATGTTTGTATTTGTGACTCTACCTCAAAGCTGACTAACACAAGAGTGAACACTGAAATAACTGAAGTTTGAACTGAGTAGCTGAAGACATGAAATACACTGTGAGAAGCCTCATTTTCAAATGCCAGCAGCCACACCAGAGGACTTGGCTGACGACAGACTTGCCTGAAGTTTGGTGAGATTTATTATACCACTCAGGAATGGCCCATTTCACCATCCCCATGGGAAGTCTTAACACTTTTGAAGCCGGGGGAGGCATAAAAAATGTTGGAAGATCAGAGATGCAGGAAAGCTGGTATTCTCGTCGCACATAGTTGAGTCAGGAGACACCGTCCACGGTTCTAGGACAAGAAATCAAGATTTAATAACTTTATTTAAACACATAACTCAAAATTGTCTGTAGCAGTAAAACACTTAAAGGACTATAGGGAAAAATTGCTTATGTTTTGCAGAAAGGAGTGACTAGATGTTATTGAGGGTTACTAAACAAGAAAGAGAAGCCTAGGCTTATTATTCCACATTACAGCAGCAACTTTCAAGAGGACTGAAAACTGAAATTGTTAAAAAAGTGGTCAGCTGGCCGGGCGCGGTGGCTCACGCCTGTAATCCCAGCACTTTGGGGAGGCCGAGGCGAGGTGGATCACCGAGGTCAGCGAGATCGAGCCATCCTGGCTACACTGTGAACCCCGTCTTACTAAAAAATACAAAAAAAACTAGCTGGGCGAGGTGTCGGGTGCCTGTAGTCCCTGCTACTCAGGGAGGCTGAGGCCGGAGAATGGCGTTGAACCCGGTAGCGGAGCTTGCAGTGAGCTGAGATCCGGCCCACTGCACTCCAGGCCTGGGTGACAGAGCGAGGGACTTTGTCCTCTAAAAAAAAAAAAAAGGGGGGGGGGGGTCAGCTTGTGGGAAGTGGCACTGAAGGGGAGGGGTTTGTGAAAGTCATCAGAATCAAAATGGAGTCACTTGTGTTAAATGAAACAAAACAAACGCCCTGACAAACAGAGCTAGGAAGGCTATGAAGAGAGGGTTCTCACACTTGTATGCCTGATAACAAAAGTCTCCCAAAAGATTCTGCAGAAACCACAACCTTGCACAAAGGCCACTGCAACTTACACAGAAAATATTTCTGCGGGGACATCTGCTCAGCAACTGCCTGTCCAACCTTGGACAGGAATGACCCTTGTGATTGATCCTTGTAGCCAAGGATAATCATTTCAAAACAAGCATGTCATCCTCCTCATTTTTCCTTTAAAAACCTGTCTTCCTTTACCTCCCTGAATATGCATATAGTTTCCCATGGTGCATGTATTCCCACTGCAATGCCCTATTCCTGAGGAAGCCTCTTTTTCCTTTAGAGAGTCTCTGTTATTTAAGGTGACAGGTTGCATGATAGGCTGTTGTTTTCCATATTTCCTTTTATATCATTTAGTTTTCATATGCATGTATTATTTTAATGAAATGTTTCAAAATAAAATAATCCAACAATAAAATATGTTTCCAAAGTAGAGACTGAGGGAGAGTGAAGAAGGGGTAGAGGAGCCCGGAGAGCCACGGAATGGGGCCCCTCTGGACTTCTTTCCTAGTCCTGGGTATCAGGAACCAGCCCCCAGAGAGGACAAGTTGTAATGGGCTACAGAGTTCCCAGAAGGTCTCTGGTGTCACAGGGACCCTGTTTGTGCCTATGCCTGAGGGCCCACATTTCATAAGCCACCTTTGGCACACCAGGGAGCGTCCATGCCAAGCTTGGCTTGGATCACAAATCTGTGAAGACTGGGAATATGGGGGGATTTAAAGATTGATGTCAATCACCCAGGATGCTTTTTGTCCAAGAGTAGAAGTGCTGGTGATGTCTAACTGGTCTTGATTTTGTTTGAAAAGGTATCCCTACCATTAGTATCTGTAGCAAGTGCCATGGCACGTCGCCAGCATTCATGGATTTGCAAGGTAGTCAGAAAATGCTGGGATAATTTTGGAATTGGAAGAGTTTTAAAATTTTTTTTTAGAAAGGGGTAGAGAAGAGAGAAGTCGTTTCCATCCATTTCCACACAGTTTCCTCTCTCTCTCTCTCTCACTCTGTCTGCCTCTCTCCATTTAAAATTTATTTCAAAGATGGGTTTTGGAAGGCAATTTTGATTATGTAGGGGATATGTAGCTATGTCTGTCAAAGACAAAAAAGTTAATGAACCCTTTCACTAGGTACTGGAGAAGGCTGCGCTTGGAAATGCAAGGCACTGTCTACCACTCAACAATTTTGGGGGTAAAAATATTACTTTTTATATTCTTCACCAAGTTTGTTCAAGAATTCAGGCATTCGCTGTTTCCCATCTAAAGCCCATAGGAGCAATAAGGAGGCCTTTTCTACAAGACTTGGGAGACAAGGGAGAGTAGATGACAGCAGCTGTGATCTCCTCCGCATTCCTCAGGGCAAGTTCCTCTTGGGCAAATGTAAACTAATTTGCAAATGCAGACCCAGAAACCTAGGAAATTAATCACTAAGGCTGATAAAGACCTGGAACAGATAAATATAGAAAGAGCTCTAATTTGGAGGTTAAAAAATCCAGGTTTAAATCCCAACTCTGCCTCTTACTGATGGCTTATTTGTTTGTCTGAACTTCAGTCTCTCTGAGAAATAAGAAAGCAGAATGACCAGGTGCAGAAACCACTGGCTTTAGAATCTGATGGACTTGTATTTGAATTCGGATTTGTGTGGATTTACCCTCTCTGAACCCTGGTTTACCCTATGAAATTGGGCATAAAGATTAAATGAGATGAAGTGTGCAAAAATATCGGGGACGGTCTAGTGAATATTCCACCAGAAGAGGTAAGAGCTGAGGAGGTAAAAATAAAGTAAAAGGCTGCCTAAGAAAGTGAGGTAGGAGAAAGAGGGAGGAGAGGTGGGAAGAACTGAAAGTGGGAAAGAATCCCAATTTCGAGGACGTGACGGGGAACAAGACTCTCAGTTGTTCCTTGTCTTAGCAAAATTAAAGATCCATTAGCTTAATGATATAAGTAGATCAGATAGGATGAGTCACCATATATTTTGGGGTCCATTTGCTACAGCAACTATACCTACTCTGCTACTGATGACAACTGGAGCTGAGGGGTAGTGGAGATTGCCCAAGGGGAGTTTGTCAGAAAGCAATTTGGACAGAACCCCATGGAATGCCCCAGTGAGAGGAGTGGGCAGAGGGAAAAAGAACCCACTAAGATGTCTAAAGAGCAGGCTTTTGGGCCATTCAGAAGTCAAGGGAAGAAAGTGGCCCACAGAATGGTTGCACATTCTTTATGGAGGAAGGTTCAATAGCATGAAACGCTGCCAGGGAGACAAGTAATGACCTTGCCGAAAGGTGGTCTTGAGCAAGTGTGTCAAGATAGTGGCATGTTGAGGACAGGGCAAGCGGACATGGTGGGGAATGAGGGCAGGGGAGAAGAAACCTCGACTGAGAAGGAGTGGGTGGTGCTGCGGAGACATGTGGTTGTCGGAAGATGCGCTTTCTTCCTCTTTCTTCTTCTCTTTCTTTTTAGTTCTTTCCTTCATGCCTCCTTGTTTTGCTTCTTTGAGTAGAGACCATGTTTAAATTCTAATGAAAAAAGGGATATTAAAGATGCAGACAAATAATTTCCAAAACTCTCATCTACTGTCCAGGTGGCTGTCTCATCCCAGGTGGCTTTCTCCTAACAGGTGGTTGTCTCATACCAGGTGGCTGTCTCATACTAGCTGGCTGTCTCATACCAGGTGGTTGTCTCCTGTTCAGGTGGCTGTCTCATACCAAGTGGCTGTCTCATGTCCAGGTAACTGTCTCATATAACCAATTTGTTGCCAACCCAATGGCTCCCTCTGGGGGTCCCTTGGACACTTGAAGTTCAGTGTGTCTAAAACTGGCTTTCCTGTTTTCCTTCCAGTCTCTTGCTTCTCTTATCTTCCTGCCTGGCTCCACCATTCATCCTCCCAATGGCCAAGTCAGATGCCTGTGGACCACCCTGAAATCCATCTTCTCCCTCCCCACACAGAGCGCTGGCCTGCTACCTCTTAACACCCACTGTCACCCCTTAGTAGATGTCCTCACTGTCTCTCCAGGGACTACTGAGAGAGTTTCCTGAATGGCTACCTTGTCTATATCCTCATTTCTTTAAGATCTTTCCACAATTAAATAACCTAGTCTTTCAAGGAATTCTTCTCCTTTGGGATTCCAGCTGTAGGAGAAGGTTTGTAGCATTCCAAATGTGACGTGGCTTACTTGTCTTTACCTGTTTGCATTCATCATCCTCAGCCTGGAGTGGCTTCTTATCCTCATGGCTCAGACCCAAATCCAGAGCTGAGTGTTTTCTGATTCCCAGACAGAATTGAGACCACCTTTCCTTTGTCTGGAGACAAAACTAGTACTCTGATCTGATTTCATATACCTCTCTGTTCCTTCTATCCTGGAGAGCACGTTCTTTCAGGGCAAGGATAGTATCTTATTAACTTCTGTACGCCTAGTAGCTGGTTCAATAGTAGGAGCTCCATGAATGAACAAATGAATGCATACATGAATGAATGAAATGAAGAAGATAGGGATAAATGCAGTTTTGTGGTACTGATTCCTCACCTCACTTTACTAACCAGAAAGCCCCCAAATCATACTGTTACTCCAGATCCTTTACTAGCCAGAAAGCCCCCAAATCATACTGTTACTCTCTGGGCTCATTCCTCTTATTGCCCATAGGACAGCCACCATAAAAGGGTCTGCCATGTTGCCTGCACTTCCCATGGTTTGCTCCCAGGAACCACTAGTCTTTCAAGGTGTTCTGTGAGAGAAAGATATCAAGGTCACAATAAGTTTTGGAAACAGTATACATCCCTTCCCTTCTTGGAAAGAAGTTTTATAGTAAAAAGCTTAGTTTGGTTGCCAAGGCCTCCCAAACATGTTTGAAATGAAACGCTTTTTTCTTCAAGTCACATCTTGAAGTTTCAATAGCTCCTAAAGTTTGTGAACGCTGTGCTGTCATTGTCTTTCAATTTACTAACATGGTGGGATGGCCCTAGTTAAGAGAACTCACTGGTTTCCTACGCAATGACTCGGGACAGTCTTCTGAAAACAAAATGGCTATGAGGTTTCAACATATTTCTGCTTTTCAAATACACAATATGTTTTGAGTTTATGACATGTTTTATAAATTGATTATTTTTTTCTCAATTAAGAACATCTATGCTTACCTAAGAGGTTCCCTTTATTTTATGAGGTTTATATTCTTTTTGGTAGAAAACATTTTGTTCCACCTTAACTGAGGAATAATAAAGTAAGATGTATAAATGTTATTTTGATTTCTTCATTGAAATGTAATTTAAATTTGGGTCTTGCTGCCTTTCGGGGTTTCACGCCGGGCACCTTAAGGAAAGACAAATCAAATTATTCTCCAACATGCTCTGGGTGGTGAGCCTCAAACCTGAATATTTCATGTTTTGAAATTTGAGTTTTCAGAGTCAGAAATTTAGAGTATATCCATACAGATATCCTAGAATAAAACATACACTTCTTATTTAAAAGTTAAGTTTAAAGATACTTTATCATCTAAATAATCCATCCATCTAGTTGATTTCTACAGGTAAGCTAGCATAATTAAATCATTTTCCTTTCATTTCCATTAATACTGGCTTTCCTGAAAGGATAACAGGAATCCCAAATTCTATTATAGAGCTGATATTTAAAAGTTCAATTTTACCATTTTTCCAAACCCAGTTTTGTAAGTATTTTGATTAATTAATGCTATGTATACATCATACTTTCAGCCATCTGAAAAGTCATTCCTAGGGCATTTCGTGAGTGAAGATTATGCCAATGCTTCAGACATCATATCTGTAAAAAAAATTTTGATATTCTGTAATGGAGATTTCACAGTCATAAAATATCCAAGTGGAAAAATTTTTTCAATCAGTTTGTCTACCACTGTATCTGAGGTATAAAAATGCACCCCCATTGAACAAAAGTCTGCCAACAACACAAACAGAGGATCTTTTAGGTTGCGTCTATATGATACCTGCAAGGGCAATGAGGCCATAAATCAACTCTCACTCTGGCAAGTTTCCTTTGTAAAGTTGTTGTGTTGGCATCACTGGCTCATGACAGGCTGCTCAGAAGCACATCCGAAAACGTCAGTGGAGCAATAATTAGCAACTGCGTCAGGCATTTGGGCCCATTTTGATAATGTGAGATCATGGCTTTCCTGCTCTTGTATGAACAAAAAATAATGGTGTTTGGAAACCACAGAAGACCTAATTTATTTTGTTCACTTGGGTATTGGGGAAGGTATGATTAGACCAAATCATTTTTTAAAAAAGAGGTGCAGAAAATATGAATATTCTAAACTCATAATCAAATGAGTTGTTGGGTTTTCCTCAAAATGATTCAGAGTCAAGGAATTACTTGTAGAATATCTAGTGATATGTCCTGAACTACATTGGGCATTTTTCACACAAGACAAATATATAATACAGTACCTGTGTTCAAAAAGATTAAGGACACAATAATAACTTATTTAACACACTTTTTAAAAAGTACGGGTAAGGTGCAGTGGTTCATGCCTGTAATCCTAGCACTTTGGGAGGCCAAGGCGGGTGGATCACTCGAGCCCGAGAGTCTGAGATCGGCCTGGCAAAACCCCATCTCTACAAAAAATATGACAATCAGCTAGGTGTGGGAACATATACGTATAGTCATAACTACTTGGGAGGATTGCTTGAGCCTGGGAGGTGGAGGTTGCAGTGAGCCGAGATCGTGCCACTGCACTCCAGCCTGGGCAACAGAGTGAGGCCTTATCTCAAAAAAGAAAAAAAAAAAAAAAAAAAAAAAAAGGCGGGGGGAGGGAACTTCCTGCTAAGGGTATGCTATTGAATGTTAAGTGGTTTGATGTGAGCGTAAATATTTAGGAGTTAAGAGACACAAGCAGATTTAGGAAAGAGGCATGAGGGAGGTGACATTAAGTGCGATTTGGAAATGGCAAGAACTTTGAAAAATAGTTAACATTGATCAAACCCTTCTTTTTGTCTGACACTATGCTGAGCAATTGACTTACAGTGTTTCTTTTGTTTCTCCCTACAGTTCTACAGGGTTGATACTGTTATTTATCCCCGTTTTACCAAAGAGGAAATGAAATGCAAAGAGGGTGAGCAGTGTGTCTGACACATAGCAAATGAATGACAGAGGTGGAATTCCAGAGCAGCTTCTAGCAGTTGACTGCTTGACCACCATGCTGCAATAGCTAGCTATGTTGACCTACAGGGTGTGGGTAAAGATATGATATGGGTATAAATGGAGACGTAGGTATTAGATGTGGTGTGAACATGAGATAGTGATAAGAGAGATCATCTCAGATTGACGAGAAGGATTAAGCACATGTATGAAGTGGGAATTGGCATGGGCTTGGGGGTGGTGATGAAAATACTGACTGATAAAGAGGGTTTATCTTGCGAGGGATCACACGATCGGGGGATGGGTTATGGAGTCCCCAGTGGTCAGTGTTAGCACGTGACAGGAAGTGTTGGCTAGTCTGGAACGAAGACTCAAGTGTGTAGTGGTTGATCAAATAGGTGACCACCATACTTTGTTTGTGGGCTTTGGGCACACAGAATATTTAGGGACACAAACCTAGATGCCAGGGATATCCCCTGATTTGACGGGAGTCCAGGAAACCTTTGGGAGAAAACTCGAACTCTGACTGTACCTGTGGCTCAGACACGCCAATCTGAGGGATCAATTGGAGCTGGGAGCAGTGGGAACCTGTAGGGTGGACTGGAAGGGAAATTTGTCCAGTTCCCTTTCACCCCTATCCAGAGAACAGAGGCCCCTAGTGAGTGTGCCCTGAGAGATGTGAACCTGCTCTTCCTGGCATTCTCAAGCCTCTCACGTGTATACATCACCAATTGAATTGTTCACTTTCCAACAAGATGATTCCCGTGCTCAAGCCAATGGCTTCGTCAAACCCCTGACCAGAACACCCATGATCTGTTCTCATTCTGGATACTGAAAAGACATTCAGCTGTGATTTTTAACCACATACTATTTTCTTTCTGTGCTCTGACTTAAGAACTTGCCCATGAGTAAAATGCAAATCCACAGTAAACATGAGACACCCCCACCCATCCTTGTCCTAGAGATTCCTAGAAAGGTACAAGAAGTACAGAAAACTGTCAAGATGGTGTTTGGGGGAATTATAGAAATCAATTCCTGGGAACTCTCAGAAATGTTTGAGTGTGAGACCACTGCGAGGACAGGGCTTCCTGCAGGACTGAAGAATGACCGCTACTGAGGTTCACACGGAGATGTTGAAGGGGTTGCATTTGTGAGCACAGATGCCCCGGAGAACAAGGTATTAAATACAAACTGTTTGGAGGTACATTTAGGTATGTTGTGGGATGTGCACACACAGGCCCTATGCACCATGCTGTATTGTTGTATTTATTAAGAAAAGATAGCAAGTCTTGTGCATTAAGATCACTAATTAACACCAGTAACTAAAACAGTAAAAGAGTAGAAGAAACACAAATATTATTTTTTTCAGTAATGGCCTTTTTATAAGACTTTGGCTTGGGGAAATATGCTTGGTCACCATATTTGTAAAACTTGTGAAACTTGCCCATTCATTGTCAGATGAATGCTTATTTCAAAGCAGAAGAAACCCATAGCTGTGGCTTCCATTCACTTGTCCTTTGTGCTATACCTAAGGTCACAGTCACAGCAGCACATAGCCCACCCCCAACCTACAGATGGGTTGGACTTCAAGAGTACAGTTGTGAATTGATTCTCTGGAATACAGAAGCATTTCCCTATAGAAACAATGCTAGGAAAGAAGCCTCGACTCTCAGGCCAGCCTGTAAAACTCTCTTTAGCCCCCTGAGCTCTGAAGTGTACCGAGAGCCCCCGTGCACCTGTGAGGCTGAGGATAGAGCCCACCTGGGAGGTGGGGCTGGATCTGGAATTCAGGCGCTGCCATGTCTGTTAAAGGAGGAGCACCAGGGTATGATCATTTTCGCAAAGTTTCTCAGGGCTGGTTGTCCTAGCCATATATCATCACTGAGAAAACAAAACAAAACAAAATGACTTTTTGTGCTGAAGTAGCTCAAGACTCACAAGAAGTTGCCAAAATCGTACAGAGGGGTTCCATCTACCCTTCAGACAGCTTCCTCAATGACCATGTCATACAGAACTAGAGTGCCTTGTCAGAACCAAGAAGCCGACATTGACACAATGCTATTATCTCAGGTAGAGAGCTTATTTGGATTTGATTTACTCCCTTTTTCCCCCTAATCAAATACAATGCTCTGGAATTATTTTTCAAGTGTTACAAATGCTAAAATCTTTATTTTGCAAAAAAAGCTTCCATTCTTCACTGTAGAAAACTTTTCTTTCCTTTTCTTTTTTTTTGGAGACGGAGTCTCGCTCTCTCGCCCAGGCTGGAGTGCAGTGGTGCAATCTCGGCTCATTGTAAGCTCTGCCTCCCAGGTTCCTGTGGTTCTTCTGCCTCAGCCTCCCGAATTCATGCCATTCTCCTGCCTCAGCCTCCCGAGTAGCTGGGACTACAGGTGCCCGCCACCACACCCAGCTAATTTTTTGTGTTTTTAGTAGAGATGGAGTTTCACCATGTTAGTCAGGATGGTCTCCATCTCCTGACCTTGTGATCTGCCCGCCTCGGCCTCCCAAAGTGCTGGATTACAGGCCTGAGCCACTGCGCCAAAAAGCAGATTTGTGCAATATTCTTATTCGAGTTCAAAATGGGTGGGAACATCAACAATGCATTTGGTCCAGGAACTGCTAACAAGAAAAACTTTACTGACAATGTTATCTGAATGAAGACTGGGTAGGTTTTACATTCATACAAATTAATTTCAATATAAATAAAGCAAATTTTTTTAATGTGTAGAATATACTGTAACCAAAGGAGATTTATGAAATGAAGGATTTAGTAAATGAATCTGAGGCAGTGTGTTTATCACAGTGCATGGGCCTGGGTCCTATTTCCGCTGTTGCTATAAACCGAGCAAAGTTCCTTCAGTTGAGTCATTTAATCTCTTTGGTCCTTAATTACTTGATTGTAAAGCAAGGAAATTAGATTACACAGCTTCTAAAACTTATTTCAATTAAAAAAATTCTATGATACCTTCATGTCTAAGATATTATATAGAGATCATTGTAGAATGCATAAGATGGTTTTATCTTTGTTTTTTTTAAAAAACTAGACCTTAAGTGAAAAAAAAAAAATGCCTTGTCAGAACATAAAAGTCATGGGGAAAGTTGGAAAGAAAATGTAAACGTGTTGTGAGTGTCCAGGGGACCAGGAGACCTGTGGGTGACCCAGAGCAGCAGGAAAGGCAGGCTATGGGGTGCCGCAAGGAAGCCACTTCAGCCCGCACGACATTTGTGCAACTGATGCCAACCTTTCCAAGTCCCAGTGTCCACACTTGTGAAAGGCTGGCAGCCCCCCGTCACTGTGGTTCTGAGGATTACAGGGCCACAGTACATCCAGCACACAGCAGGGCCCCTGGTATAGAGCCCATTCCGTGGAGGATAAGGAGGGCCTAACCCGTGGGAATGAAGTACAGCCTGGGAAGAGTGCGAGTTGGACGATGTGAAGGGAACCGGGGAGCCAGCCTGCCTTTGACAGTGGCAGTTAGCTTACGTGGGGAGCCCCTGGTTTCTGAGGAAACCCCCAAGGGGAACATGTTGCCGTGCTTGGGTGTGGCTGGAACGTGGGCACTGACCGGCTGAACTGAGGAAAGTGACTGGGCTTTCTCACAAGAGGTTGGAGGGGTACTCTCGGTCTCAAAGGGTTCTGAATTGCAGTCAGAAATGCACAAACCAGAGCTCTCTCATTCATGTTTAGGAAAAGCAAACAGGTCCCCCATACCCTTTATCTCACAGTAAATCCGAGATCAGAATTTGGACGGTGGATTCTAGGGAGAACCTAAGATATCTTAATACAAAAACAAAACAACACTTTGGTGACTTGCTGCTCATACTAGTTTCTTATCCATGAACCCTTCTCTTCTGCCATTCTCTGGGCTTTTCTCTGAGTATTTACAGTAGCATCTCAGAGTCTTCTCATTGCTGCTACTCAATATAAATTGTAAAATTATTTAGATAATTAATTACATAAAACAAGAATAAAAGACAGTTAAAACAGAAATATTTGTATGTACTCCTGTCATTTACATAAAATTTCCTAATGATATTCTTGTTCACCTTCTACTTCTTTGGGACTCATTATAAAAGGTTTTCCTTTTAAATGTTTCAGATGGATTTCACCTTTTCATGTTTAAGACATAGCTTTAAAATCTTACAAAACTGAATATTTCAGGCTGGGCACACTGATTCATACCTGTAAACCCAGCATTTTGGGTGTCTGAGATGGGAGGATCACTTCAGCCCAGGAGATCAAGACCAGTCTGGGCAACCTGACAAAACTCCATCTCTACAAAAGATACAAAACGTAGCCAGGTGTGGTGGTATTTGCTGGTGGTCCCAACTTGGGAGGTTGAGGGGGGAGGATGACTTGAGCCGAGGAGTTTAGGGCTGCAGTGAGCTGTGATTGAGCCACTGCACTTCAGCCTGGGTGACAGAGTGAGACCCTATCTCAAAAAAAAAAAAAAAAGAAAAGAAAAGAAAAGTTTTGAATATTTCATCTGCCAGCGTCCTACAAACTGCCTCAGAAAGTCTGCCTTAGTTTGTACAGGTTTTGTACAAATAAGTGCGAACTGCACGAAAAATAACCTGGATGGCCATAATTTATACATTTTGGCTTTGTGTTTAAAGGAAGATAACTTGAATCCGCTGCATTTTACAACCAGGAAATGGTCTAATGATCTTAATTTTATTGTATTTTGAGGAAGAAATCATTTATTGGTTTATACCAGAATGAGAAACTATGCTTTGACTCAGAAAAAAATCATTTATAATTAAAAAATACAAGCAAAACTAATTATAAAAGTAATCTACAAGTAGAATGGCAACTTTAATTTAAAATTTTTTAAGTATCCCATGAATACTTTTCACAAAGTGTTTACATCAAACCTTCACAGTGTTATAAGTGAACCTGCCTACTTGAACTGTGTTAAGAATTTCAATCTTAGCATTTATTGTGTCAAATCCAATGGCTTCTGAACCCAGTGCTGCGGGCTTAGCATTGGACAGGCTCTGAGCCTGGAAGGTGAATATTGGTCACATCAGGATAAAATGTTTCATTAGACTCTTATACAACCACATATGCACATTATTTGGATAGTGATCCTCTGCACGTAGAGATGAGGCTTCATATTCCATTTTAAGACTTCTACAACACAAGCAAACATGAAAGGCCCAACAAACCCAGGTTTCCAAATTGTTAGGAACCACATTTGTATATAGATGGAATATTCTAAGAGAATTTCAGTAGCTCTGTGGGAAAAAATATGATTCATTAGATGAGGCAGTTTATGATGTGACTTAAGGGACAGGATGCCTGCCCTAAGAGTTGTGGAGGCAGATGAGGAGTGTTGTGGCAATGTGGTGCTTCCCCAGCTGCACTGATCAGTGGAAGGATGACCACCTTTTCACACTCATTCTGCCACTCCCCTTTTCTCTCCCTGTGTTGGACCTTCCTAACCAGCTGGGGCCTGTTTTCCACTCAGCCTCAAAGTCAGCCTCAACACTGTGCTCTAGATAGCTCCTGCCAAATAAGAGTGGTGGGCTATGAGCAAAAGCCTGTTTCCCATCCCTTCCCAAAACTGCATGATGAAAAGATACGAACTCTAGAATTCTCTTGTTGTAATTCAACTCTGGAATATTTACTCCTATTTAGCATTTTCGTTTTGGCTACCCCCTTCTTCAAAGGTGACTTTAAGTCTAAGATCCTATAGGCTTTAAGTATAGAAAAAGCATCTATTTCAAAAGATCTATAATAGTTTCCCTAAAAAATGAAGACTTTCCTCTAACAAAGTCCAAACTGTAATCCACTGGCAAGTGACAGATAATTATGGTTGTTGGTCAATTTAACTCAACATTAGGGTCTATTTATAGGCCATAGAATAATGGGAGTGCTCTGTAGTTTTTATTACATTCACATGCTAACGTAAAAAATAGCAACTCCACGCCAGATAAAGAAAGAATGAGAGATTTTCAGACATTCTTATCCACTTGTTTAAAAAGTAAATACGAATCTTCATTTTTCTTTTTTCTGTAGGCCTGAGCACATGTACCACCAGTTCACCTGCCAAATTTCTCTTCCATGAATCTTAGGAAAAAAATCTTGAAACCAAC
The DNA here is from genome assembly GCF_001698545.2 of Rhinopithecus bieti. NCBI lineage: Eukaryota > Metazoa > Chordata > Mammalia > Primates > Cercopithecidae > Rhinopithecus > Rhinopithecus bieti. The sequence goes on along the minus strand of NW_016815616.1, from coordinate 154,932 downwards.
ATTTATTATAGCACTCCCAAGCTAATCTTCTTAGTGCTTTACTCTTCCCAAACTGCATAAATGTCATGATGACTTAGTTTGGCAACTCAATATGTGGTGAATATTCTGGCATTGGTATATTCATTCCTAAATGCAATAAAACTACCAACCATAAAACTTCAGATGAATAAATTAAAATGATTACCTTTTTAAGAAAAGTTAATGCCAGCCTGTTTTTACAAAAGTCTACAATTGATTCTTATTATTGCTATTTAACCAACATTTATTGATTACTCTGTGTTGATTAGCTCTGTGCACCAGAATGCCTGGTGGCGACGGAAATGTTCTCCTCTCTCTGTGTAAGCCAGTGTGCTAGTTCCTGCACTTGTGACTGCTGAGCACTTGGAATATGGCTCATAGGAACAGAATTATTCATTTTATTTAATTTTAATAAACGTACATTTAAATGGACACAACATTTTGGATGGTACAGATATAGAACAGATAACGGATGTTTCAAAGATACAAAGGTGAGTGTGATTTGGTTTTTCTCTCAAAATGCCTACAATGCCATGGGAGAAAAGAAGTGTATACATGATTTTAAACTAAGACTTCAACTGATTTTTATGGAACTTGGTAACATGTAAGAGTTGTATGGAAGAAAAAGAGTCCAAGAATAGCCAAGGAAATTTTGGAGAGGACAAGGTGAGGGGAGAAGAAAGGTGGGATTTGTCTTACTAGATATTAAGAGCTGGTTAAGAACCCCGGGAATTGCCGGGTGCGGTGGCTCACACCTGCAATCCCAGCACTTTGGGAGGCCGAGGCGGGCAGATCACGAGGTCAGGAGATCGAGACCATCCTGGCTAACACGGTGAAACCCTGTCTCTACTAAAAATACAAAAAATCAGCCGGGCGAGGTGGCGGGCGCCCGTAGTCCCAGCTACTCGGGAGGCTGAGGCAGGAGAATGGTGTGAACCCGGGAGGCGGAGCTTGCAGTGAGCCGAGATTGCGCGACTGTACTCTAGCCTGGGCAACAGAGCGAGACTCCGTCTCAAAATAAATAAATAAATAAATAGAACCCCGGGAATGAATGGTGAAATATTAGCCTAGAAGTGGGCAAACAGAGCAGTAGGACAGAATGAAGGCTTAGAAACAGATAGAAGCAGGGGCAGGAACGTAATTTAAGAGAGAGGTAATAGTGTAAGTCAAGGAGAAGCTCAGTTCAGTGACATCTTGGTGAGTGGTTGTCCATTCGAGAGAAGGAAGTAAAGTTAGATCCCACCATTCTCTGCACAAAAATAACTCCAGAGATATTAAACCTCAATTTGAAAAACATGATTTAATAAGAATGTATAGAAGAAAGTACTTAAGATCTCAGACTAGAGCAGGATTTTTGTAACAAGTCTGAAAAAGCAGAAGCTATGAGGGAGGATGATCAGTTTTAGTATATCACAATTTAAAATTTGTGTAGCCTCCGAAATGCTAAAAGTTAAAAGACAACCCCCAGACTGAGAAGATTGAATATATACAGCTGGCAGAGAAGCAGAATATACAAATATGCAAATAATTTCTCAAAAATCCAATAAGAAAAAAAACCCCACAGATAACAAAGAGAACATAAGCAGATGATAGGAAGAGGCAACTCACATAAGAGAAAACCTGAATGATGAATACATATGTAAATGTGTAAGTCACATCACTGACTAGATCAGAACAATGGGACCGCATTTTTCACCCATAGTGTCTGTTAATACGGTTGAGTCTAACAAGACCAAGTGTTGGTATGGATGTGAATCATCTCATGTGTTGCTGGTGGGATGTCAATTGAGGACAGCCATTGACAGCAATGTCTAGTAAAGTTCAAACAAGCCCACTTATGGTTCATCTAGTCTACTTCTAGGCATTTATCTTCAACCAATGCTTGCATAAATACATAAATATGCACAATATGTTCACTGCAGCACAATTTGTAACTGTGAAAAATTAAAAATGAACTAAATGTTCCCCAGCAGGGGAATGGAAAAGTCATAGGATGATCTTTCAATAGAATGATACCAGCAGTTAGAGGAGCCCGATCTCTATATATCAAGGCTAACAGGTCTCAAAAATATATTGTGGAGTTAAAAAAAAAAGGAGGGACAGAAAACTATGTAGAGTATGGTACCATTTACGTAAAATTTTCAAAGCACTCCAAATACTATCTACTGTTTCGTTGCAATACCTGTGTGTTAAAGACTTCAAACAGATAAGAAAAATAGCTTCCTGAAAATTACATCTGGGCAAGAGAGGCCTGGGGCCTTGAGGGTGCCCACTCAGGCCCTACTCCCAACCTCCTCCAGGGCCAAGAGGTTGTGCTCACCTAAAGTCAATCACCCTCCTTCCCACACTCTGAGAGCTGGGACCCTGGGATTCCCTGCTCAGTAGCTCTGAGCCCCATGTCCCAAAGAAAAGACCTAATGGCTGCCCCAGGGAGGAAGGGAGGAGACAGAGGATAGGATCTGAAGCAACAGGAAGGAGACTTCAGCTGTGTCTATGATATGTCAGGACTTTATATATCCAAAGCAAACATAAGATGACTTTTGCTAATTCTGGGGGTGGGCGGTATTTTATCTCTCTTTTATTATTAGCTGACTCTTACCTAGCACATATGTTTCAAGGCCTGTTCTAAGTGATTTGCATCAAAAATGAGAAGGTTCCGTTATTACTCAATTTTACAGAAGAGGCTAAATAACTTGCCCAGTATCACTCAGCTATAAGTAGGAGGGGGGTTTGAACCCAGTGGGTCTGGCTCCTAGGTCCACCATGTAGTCAGCAACTATACTGGATGTATCTGTCCATAGGCTGAGATGACTTCCCTTTTTTAATTTTTATTTTAATTTTATTTTTATTTTTTCTTTTTAAGATGGAGTCTCGCTCTGTTGCCCAGGCTAGAGTGCAGTGGTGTGATCTTGGCTCACTGCAAGCTCTGCCTCCTGGGTTCACACAATCCTTCTGCCTTAGCCTCCTGAGTAGCTGAGACCACAGGCGCCCGCCACCACACCCAGCTAATTTTTTGTATTTTTAGTAGAGACAAGGTTTCTCTGTGTTAGCCAGGATGGTCTCGATCTCCTGACCTTGTTATCCACCTGCCTTGGCCTCCCAAAGAGCTGGGGTTACAGGTGTGAGCCACCGCGCCCGGCCCTTTTTTATTAAAAAAAAAAAAAAAAAAGTAGTTAACATTAAAATTCCCTGACAACCACAATACAAAAAAAAAAAAAAAAAATAGTGAAATTCCGTGAAAATTTTCTTAGATATGTTAGGAGCACTGATGAGGACTGCATTGCCGAGGGAGGAAGGCAGTGGTGGTGGTTGGGGAAGACTCTAAAGAGGGGCTGTTGACATTTGAACTAGGCCTTGCTGGGTGATGGGCAGGGAGGAATAGGAGGATGAGTTTATAAGAAGAGGAAACTTTGTGTGTACAGGCATAGATTTTAAAAATTTCAAGAAGAATGTGAAAATTGGCAAGTAGTTCTGTTTGGCTGTCCACAGGGAACAATTTGGTAAGGAACACAGGTTAGGAGCTAGAAAGGGAGAGTGAGAAAGGAGGGTTTTAGAAAACAAGGAAAGCTGCTGAAGGTGACACCCCCAAGCTGTACTGTGGGAAGATGATCCCGAGTGCAGGCTGGACCAGAGGACGGGTGCTGCAGGGATGGAACCCTGAGGGGAGCCCAAGGCAATCATATAACTGGGAGGAGGGGGACACGTGAGTGTGTGTGTATGGTGGGGGAGTCAAGAAGCATCTGTTTATTTCACAAATATTTACTGAGCGCTTATAATGCACCAAGCACTGTACCAGAAGTTAGCAATACAAGAAAACAGACAAAACAACAGTCTGCCCTCATGAAACCTGAGTTGTAAAGGGACACAGATAAGATAAATAAATAAATAAATAAAATGAATAAGTATAAATATAAATATATGATAAATGAATAAAAACATACCTATGTTAGATGACAATAAGCGCTTTGGAGACAAAGCAGGAAAGGCGGGAATGTGCTCATGTGTGCAGAGGTTGGGGTGGGTTGTTGACTGGTCAAAGTTCCCTGAAAATTCACAGAAAAGAGGCAGATGACCAGAAGAAAAGGTGTACTCATTTATTTAAGGTGTACAGGGGGCCTTCAGAATGAAGGTCCAAAGATGCAGGGGAAATTGCCTACTATTATGCTTAGGTTCAACAAAATATGGATAGCCATGTCCAAATAGGATTGGACCAAAAGGGTGTGATCTAATGCCGATACTGAGTGGGGAAACCCGGCAAGGCTGGTCGCTCTAGATTCTTCTTGGCCTCTCTGAGCAGCCTTTTTTCCTTCTGGGTAAGAGGCAGGTCCTTCTGTGGAATGGGGGATCTTAGGACTACAATCAACAAGGTAGAACAGGTGATTTCCTTATGGCCAGTTTTTACACAGACAAGTGAGGGAAAATCTCAGTGATATTTTTGTTTTATGACTGGCTTTGGGGAAAAGTGTTCTGGTTTCGATGACTAGCCTGGCGGAGAATGCGACCGAGAGACAGGAGACTGCTTCTGAGGCCTCTATTTTGGTGTACTGTTTTCTGAGCCCCAACATCGGCAAAAGGGGTTCCAAGCCGAGGTGACCTAAGAGTACAGGCCTGAGGAGTGAGGGGTGTTCCCGCCATACTGAGGTTCTGAGTCTGGGCCCAGGACATGGTTGCACCGAAAGGTATGGCAGGAAAAGGGAGCTAGTTTGGAGGGGGACAGACTGAGTCTGGGGTCTAGCAGGCAGTTGAAACTGCTGGTGAGGGTATGAGGCCAGTCTGAATCCAAGCAGACTGGCTTCGGACTCCTTGTTCCGGAGGAGGAACCGCAGGTCCTCCCAGGGTCTTGCTAAAGGCAGAACGTGGGCCGATAACGTGGGGGCGTGGGGGGACCGCGACCCGGCCCAGGGACGTCCTAGCGTCCTTGCGTGGACCCAGCAGCCTGGGCAGCCTGGGCGGGGAAAGTTCTGATCGAATTCTGCTGAATCGGCAGGAGCAATAAGTAAGTGGAAAAACCAGGATTCAAACCAACCACCAACACCCTTCCCTGGCGTGCAGACCGAGGGTAGGTGGGAAGGCCCTGGCGAAGGAGGTCTGCATCAGGCCTGGCTTTGAGGCGATCCCTTCTCACCCCAAACCTCCTGGATGCTGAACAAGTCCCTTCGCCTGCATGGGTTGCCCGGCTGCCCTCTGGGGAAAGTTGGGTGATCAAATCCCAGCTGTAGCTCTCGATGGGTCGACGGCGATGGCCAGCGCTGTGCTGGGAAAGGGTTGCCCCGCCTTGCCCTGCCCCACATGGGCGCAGGAGGCCTCTGCATGAGCAAGGGCCAAGGGCTGGAGGGGGGCTCTCCCGGGTACAGGCACTGGACCCGGGGCGCGCGCGTCCTTAGTCCCCGGACTGCACTCCAGACTGCTGAGAGATCGGGTCCCAGAAGTTCTGGGAGTGGTCGGGTGACCCTGGAACTTTCTTACTCTGCAGCCCGACCTGGGGCTGACTGCAGAGCAGGCTGCTGGCAGGGACCAAAAGGAGCTCCGCGCCAGGCCTGAGGTTGCGTCCGTCACTCGCGGTCCCAGGCCGGGTCCCTGGCGCTCCCTAGCGCGTAGTCAGGCCGCGTCGCCCGGGCCCCACCGCGCGCCCACCCAGCTGGGTGTGCCGGGCTCGCGGCCGTCCCTCCGGCGACCTGTGGCCCGGGGCTGCTGCGGGCGCCCGGGAAAGGGAGGCGGGGGGCAGGAGGAGCGGCAGCAGCCGGCACCGCGCCAGGGCGAGTGAGGCGGGGGCTGGCGCGGGGGAGGCGGGCGGAGTAAAGAGAGGCCGGCCGGCTGGGCCCCGCGGGTCACTTCGAGGCGCTGGCTGCGTGCGGCAGCGGCGGGCGGCGGGCGGCGGGCGCACCATGCCCTCCTTCGACGAGGCGCTGCAGCGGCGTTGCGAGTTCGGGCGCTTCCAGAGGCGCGTGTTCCTGCTGCTGTGCCTGACGGGCATCACCTTCGCCTTCCTCTTCGTCGGCGTGGTCTTCCTGGGCACGCAGCCCGACCACTACTGGTGCCGCGGGCCAAGTGCCGCGGCGCTGGCTGAGCGATGCGGCTGGAGCCCGGAGGAGGAGTGGAACCGCACGGCACCCGTCTCCCGCGGCCCCGAGCCCCGCGAGCGCCGCGGCCGCTGCCAGCGCTACCTCCTGGAGGCGGCCAACTACAGCGCCGCCGCCACTAGCGCGCTCGGCTGCGCGGACCCACTCGCCGCCTTCCCCAACCGTTCGGCGCCCCTTGTGCCGTGCCGCGGCGGCTGGCGCTACGCCCAGGCCCACTCCACCATCGTCAGCGAGGTAAGGGTGCCCCGGCCCTTTGGAAGCCGGCGGGAGAGGACGATGCTGGCTCCCAGGCGGACACGCCTCGTGTGAGACGCTGTCCGCCAGGGGAGGTCGGTGGAGACGGGACCGGTCGGCTGCCTCTGGGGACAGGCAGGATTCAGCGTACCCTTGGAAGTGCCGCGTCGTAAATGCTGGGAAAAAGCCTTTCATTATTTGCCTGAGCCCGTGAGTTAATGCACAGATAGTTTGGTTTCGAGTGTGAACAAAAACTTTCATCGAAGCCGAGTTCTAGACGCCTGGCGCACGCCTGCTCAAGAAGTCAAAGATCAAGCACCGCGTCATCTTTGAGATGTGCGGGCGCGGTCATTGGAAATTACGGTTTGGCGCGCGATAGGGAACGTCAGTCTGTGGGGCGAGCGACCTTGGCAGATCCGAATTCGCTTGTGGTCTCCAGGGGCAAAGGATAGGGGGAACCAACGTTTGAAGGCAGCGGCAGCTTTTTCCAGTTGCCCAGATGGTTACCCAAAATGCAAGGGGACAAATGTCGAGGTTTTCCCGGGGAAAGGTTTTGGTAAAATTGCTTTCGGGCAAAGAGCAACATCTGAGAGACGCTGGGAAAACTGAAGTACTGCATAAATTTTAGTTTTTTTCTGGTAGTACATCGCAGGAACACAGCGGGAGGGCCACAGCCTTCCAACGCAAATCCCCAACCCATTTACAGGCGGGGGCTGCTGCGGGAGGGGGGAGGGGTGGGCGGAGGCGATCCCCACATGTTGGGCAGTCACTGCATTTGGAAGTTAGGGGAACTTCCTTCACCCTTGGCCTCAGTAATCTGTTTCTGCATCCTTGCTGAAATGGAAGATTGCCTCTCTGCGAGGTCCAGATATAGAGCAGAGTCACTTTGTAATAATCAGAACTCAGAAACGGCCTCAGCTGAGCATGGGTTGCAGGGATGAGCAGCTTTATTGAGCTTTGTCTACAATCACAGCTTAAGTTAATTTAAAAAAATGATTGAATGTGATCAGGTACATTAGGAAAAAAAGATTTGTCCTTTTTTGTGATAAACTTTTAAAAATGGCCTACTTGAATAGTGGGGAAAACACTGGGTTAGTAGGTAGGCTACAGTGCCCTTTCTGCCGCTGTTGCTGTTGGTCTGGTGAGCTTATCTCACTGCAGTTGGGAGTGCCGGTGGTTGCAATTGTGTATGTTTTATAACACCATGTGCTGGTGTGTTAGCACAGTGGATGGCTCTATGCTAAGTGCTCCAGGGATAAAACCCCTGGCAGGACAGCCAGGCGATGTGTATATGTGTTTGGGATCTTTCTCTAATGTCATGTGCTGGTGTGTTAGCACAGTGGATGGCTCTATGCTAAGTGCTCCAGGGATAAAACTGCCTGGCAGGACGGCCAGGCAATGTGTATGTGTGTTCGGGGTGTTTCTGTAATGCTATAGACAAGTGTGTTAGCACACTGAGTGGCTCTATGCTGAGTTATCTCAGGATAAAACCCTCTGGCAGGACAACCAGGCAATACATGTGTGTTTGGGATCTTTAATTTCTACTTAATCCGTGGTAAGGCTGAGGACTACTTTATAATCGGTGATGGTCTTGTTAGGGATTTCACAGTCAAAGGGACAGGGCATGGACTTGGGTGAGAGAGGGCATTCTCTCTGCGAGTCACGTCTGTTAGGTGGCTCCTTCCACTCCACTCAGCAGCGCTGCCTAGTGCTTACTTCCCAAGTGAACCAGAAGACCCACATGGAGGGCAGGCAGCTGATTTTTGAAGACATTTAAAGACGAAGAATAAAATGAGCCTCAAAAAGTGCTCAAGTGAGGTTTGCATGAGTGAGCATGATCCATGGAGATCAAAGAAGACAGACATAAAAATCTGTAACTTAATGTTCCCACAGATACTTTGGAAGCATTCTGGGGTTGCAGGGTTACTAGCATTCTGGGGTTACAATAAGGTAATTTTATGAAGATCAGTGGCTCCTAAAATGCGGTGTGCAATGATGGAGGGTCAGGAGCTGGCTCAGTCGCCAGCTGGCTGTATGGCTTGGGTAAGTTACTCGCCCTCTCTGGGCTTTTTTCATCTGTAAAATTAGCCATTGGATTCAGCCCTTTACAATGCCCCAAATACCATCAGGGTCACCACCCGGTTACTGTTTGGTGTGCCCAAAACAATGATTCAAAAATCTTTAAGAAAGTAAAATGATATTAGGAATGTACCCCTTAAAACCTCAAAAAAGTTTTTGAAATATATTGGAGAGATTCTGTTTGTTTTGTTTTGTTTTGTTTTGTTTTGTTTTGAGACAGAGTCTCGCTCTGTCTCCCAAGCTAGAGTGCAGTGGCTCACTGCAAGCTATGCCTCCTAGGTTCACTCCATTCTCCTGCCTCAGCCTCCTGAGTAGCTGGGACTACAGGCGATCGCCACCATGCCCGGCTAATTTTTTGTATTTTTAGTGGAGACGAGTTTTCACCATGTTAGCCAGGATGGTATCAATCCCCTGACCTCATGATCTGCCCACCTCAGCCTCCCAAAGTGCTGGGATCACAGGTGTGAGCCACCGCGCCCGGCCTCTTTTAAATCGCAAATAGTTTTGTGCTTCTTTTGGTTTGTTTTTCACGTTTGGATTCTCAAGAGGAAAACCCCCATCTATTCATAAAGTTCAACTATCCAAAACAAGTCAGCCACTCTCTGAATTCTGCGTAGCTAATTTGCTGTCTTTGGTTCGACTAATTTTTTCCTTTCAAATTCTGTCTGATGAAAGGAACTGTAGTTACATCTTCCACTAATATTATGTATCCAGTGTATTTTTATAAACTTGAAGGCTAATATATAAATCATGCAAAGGGGTGAATTGGGAGAGTTTACAAAGTGGGCGGGATGACCAGACTCCAGAATGCCTCCATATAGCTATAATACTTCATCCATGCACCACGGTGGGAGAGGAATCATTGTCCTGGCGTTACAGAAGAGAAACCTGAGGACCTTCCAGGGTCCCATGCCATTTATGTAGCCAAAATGGATTGAAATCCGGGGGCCTTGATTGTAAGGCAGTCCACTTTCTTCCATAAAGTGGTCAAAATCCTTCAAACAAGTCAATGAAACGTGGTACTCAGATCTCTCACTGTTTATAACCTGCAGAAACCTTGTTGAAATTTTGTATTTATTTTCTTACTATCAAGGTCCTCCAATGGGCTATTTTGTTTCATTTTATGGTGTCAGGATCCACAATCAGCCAGACTGGCAGAAGGGAAGGCTGTGCTTTCATTTGGTGGGAATGGTTCTCTAGCCTCCTGAGGTGCAAGTTGCAAAATAGTCATTTTAATCTCATACACCCTCTTCGCATCTTACAACTTGAGATAGTTCTAAGACACTAAGTCAGAAATCAGTGCCAAGTGCACAGCGCTTTATAGCCGACTCCCCATTCGTGTCTCCCGCTCGAGGCAATGGATTTATCACCTACATTGAACTTCCTCAATGGAGACTTTTCCAATGTCTGAATCTCGGTCTTATCTTGTTGTCAGATATTGGGCAGAATAAAATACGATGTATTGCAGAGAAGCGAGTCTGACCCCCTGTCCCAAATATTTCAATTCGCTGCCCAGGGAGTATCTTCAAGATTGATGTTAGGATTTTTCAATGCTTGCTAATATGCCATGGATGAAAAAAAAGAGCTTCGCCCTAGGCTATCACTGAGAGCAGGGCTTCAGAACACCTTTAAAAATAGACTGAATCACATTTGTTTTTCCTTTTCAGATCATTTTGACTTGGAATCACTTTTCCCTTCCAGAGGACCCAGCTGAATCTATAAAACTGAATCCATTGTTTGTTTTTAGTAGAAGAGTGCGTCTTTCCCATACTTTCTGAAACATCAACAATTCAACAAAAATTGTATTTTATGTTGACCCTTGTCCCTCAAAGTACCTAGTCCTTTCTGCTGATGACAACAAAAGTGTTTTAATAGTGTAATAGGCTTTTTAAATTTTGTTTTTTATTTATTTTTATTTTTATTTTTTGACAAAGTCTCGCTGTGTCGCCCAGGCTGGAGTGCAGTGGCGCAATCTCGACTCACTGCAACCTTGCCTCCCGGGTTCAAGCAATTCTCCTGCCTCAGCCTCCCGAGTAGATGGGATTACAGGTGTCCGCCACCCCGCCTGGCTAATTTTTGTATTTTTAGTAGAGACAGGAGTTCACCATATTGGCCAGGCTGGTCTAAAACTCCCGACCTCAGGTGATCTGCCCGCCTCGGCCTCCCAAAGTGCTGGGATTACAGGCGTGAGCCACTGCACCTGGCCTAATTAGTTTATTTTTAAACGGAATGAAAGCAGGACTCGAGTGAACGAGTGAACAGCCACCCCACTAGGTGTCTGATTCTTGGTCTAGGCAGCAGAATGGCCAGATTCATGCAGCAATGCTTTCTGGACCGCAGAACAAGGAAAATATTTAAAATAAAGATCTTCATTATGAGAGTATGCAAGTGTATCTCCCGCTCCTCTCTGGCAGCTGATATTTTGGATTATCAACAGCAGTTCAGCTGAGGTTTATTTAGCATTTGTTATATTGTAGGCACTGGGCTAGGCTGGGGATAGAAAGATACATGAGTCTTTCTCCAAACAGTGTGAAGCTTGGCAGGGAAAATTGCGGAGATAATGTGATGACAGTGGCTGTGGGTGCGGTAAAGGGTACCACCCTCTGATGGGACAGAGGGGTGAACTGGGGCAGAAAGTACATTGACCTTAACCTCAGCCTCAGAGTACAAGGAGTCCAAGAGGAAAATATGAGGGAAAAGATGTTCCATTCTCACACCCTCTCATCTTCATTATTTCTTCTGCACCCATTTATTTTGTGCCTTCAGGGGCAGTGGTTGGTGCGCATTCTTGGGTCGCACATACAGGGTTTGGAATCAAAAGATGAGTGTTGGAGTTCAGGAATTTTTCTTTTTCACAAACATCTAGGGCCCTTTCAGATGGTCCATGGACCACACAGAGAGACGAGCTGGGTGTTTCTTAATGAGGAGCATGACAAGAATATAATGACTGGGAGAGAAGTGCTAGTTCCACCAAGCACACCCTGGAGACTCTCGGGGGGGACATTATCCCTTTATCCTCAGACAGGGATCCCAAATCTTATCAGGTGAAATGCTGCTGCTTATTTTCAGAAAGCTTTGAGCTCTCCAAGGATGGGCAACTGATGATAAAATCCTGGGATTAATTGGGGAGCGGGGAAGCCCACAGCTGAACCACATTTTCTGGGAATCTTGGTAAACCTCAGAAAGGAGCTTTGGGCAAAGGTAGGGGACTCCAACAGATGTTGCAGAGACATCTGTACTTTTGGACCCACGGGTTATTTTTGGCATTGGCATCTTAGTAGAGTGGAAAGAATACACATGTCCTTTGGTGTCAGATAAATCTTGTCCTAAATCCCAGCTCCTCTATTTATTAACCTGAAGGGCAAGTCAACTGAGCATCTGCCTGAGCCTCAGTTTCCTCAGCACTAGAACGGGTGCAAGAATGCCAGCCTTAGCAACTGGCTTGAAATATGCATGCAAAGTGCCTGCCATTGTGCCTGGTCATAGGTTGCACTCAGTACGGTTGGTTCCTGTGAACACATAAAGACCCTTAAGCCAGGTGGGAGTTGAGAGGGAGGGAAGGAACAGGCTATGGGCCAGATTTGACCCTGGAGCTGTAAGTTCGCTGATCCCTGGTCTAGCATAATAAATCACTGATAAATTTGTCTTAAATATAAATAGTCAAACCCTTGGCCAGGTGTGGTGGTTCATGCCTGTAATCCCAGGAGTCTGAGGCCAGCCTAGGCAACATAGTGAGACTCCATCTATACAAAGATTTTTTTTTTTTTTTTTTGAGACGGAGGCTCACTCTGGTCACCCAGGCTGGGAGTGCAGTGGCCCAGATCTCGGCTTCATGCAGCTCGCTCCGGCGTTTACACCATTTCCTGCCTCAGCCTCAGTAGCTGGCGACTACAGGTGCTTCGCACCTCGGCCCGGTAGTTTTTTTGTATTTTTTAGTAGAGACAGGGTTTCACGGGGTGTGCAGGATGCGGTCTCGATCTCCTGACCTCGTGGTCGGGCCGTCTCGTGCCTCTGATTCGCAAAGTGCTTTTTTTTTTTTTTTTTTTTTGTTTTTTTTTTTTTTTTTTTTTTTTTTTTTTTTTTTTTTTTTTTTTGGATTACAGGCTTGCCCACCGCACCCGCCTAGTACAAGATATTTAAAAAAAAAAAAAAAAAAAGAAAAATTAGCCGAGTGTGGTGATGCATGCCTGTAGTCCTATCTACTCGGGAGGTTGAACCCAGGAGGTTGAACTATGCCACTGTACTCCAGCCTGGGTGACAGAGGAAGACTCTGTCTCTGAAAAATAAAATATCTCGGACACTAATTTGCTCTAGAGGCTGAGAATACCAATACTTTCCCGTGGACCCCACAGATAGGTCATATTTCCCAGCTTCCCTTGAAGTTAGAGAAGCCACATGTCTGAGGCTTGGTCAACAATGTTGGGGAAGCGAATGTGGAACTGGAGCCAGAGCGACCTTTCTCCTGCAGTCCCTAGAGGATGGTGGAGTTCTTACATGGAAGGATATGGGTTCCTGGAAGCATGCAAGGAGGGCAGGAGCCCCATACTTCCCCTCCCCACCAATTCATCTGCACAGGAATATGGGATTGCGAATAAGAAATAAGCTTTATTGTGTTACACAACTGAAACTTGGGAGATTGCTTGTTGCAGCTCTTACTGTTAGGCTGCTCTGACTCATACAGCATTTTAGTGTGCTTCCTGGTAGGGCACAGGTCACAAGGCTGCAGGCACCTGATAAAATGGTATGCAGGCTGGTGCCTCTAAGAGCATCCTCCCCTGGGTCTGGTACACAAGGTCTCCGTGCCTCCACCCCATGTCTCCGCCTATAGAGGCTTTTCCCTCTCTGGGGACCCGGGGCTCCCACTCTCCAGGAGGTCACCCTGGGACACGTGCCACAGCTGTCCTCCCCTTGGGCTCTTGTGTGCGCTATTTCCTTTCCTTTCCTCAAAATACCTGTCTTTCCTCGGCCGGGCGCAGTGGCTCACACCTGTAATCCCAGCACTTTGGGAGGCAGAGGTGGGCAGATCACAAGGTCAGGAGATCGAGACCATCCTGGCTAACACCATGAAACCCCGTCTGTACTAAAAAAAATACAAAAACAATTTGTGGGGCGTGGTGGCGGGCACCTGCAGTCCCAGCTACTGGGGAGGCTGAGGCAGGAGAATGGAGTGAATCCGGGAGGCAGAGCTTGCAATGAGCCGAGATGGCGCCACTGCACTCCAGCCTGGGCGACAGAGCGAGACTGTGTCTCAAAAAACAAAACAAAACAAAACAAAACAAAAAACAAACAAAAAAACCCTGTCTTTCCTCATGAGGCTGTTCCATTTTGTACCTTTACACACACCTATTCCAGAAACACCTGCCCCACTGCCACCTCCACCCAGCGCTGGGCTTGGCTTTGTTTCTCTGTCTAGCTGCCTTTGCTGTACTCATTTTGTGCTCACTGCCTCATCAGACTCTGGGGCGCTGGAGGCCGGCACTCTGTCCTCGGAGCCTAATGCAGTGTTTGGCAAATATTTGTTATTAAATTAATGAATGAATGAGAAAGGGATTCCTTGGCACATGTAATGCTTTTTATGACCATGGCTAGACCAACCCTGGAACTGGCTTTCAGAGATTAACCCAGGCCGTCTACCGATGGTGTTGCTTCCTGTTGACCTCTAACTCCAATTCCTTGCGTCATCATTAGCCTTGCATCCACGAGGTGTGATCAGTCACAGGGTGAACAATCATCGCGGCCGTGGCCCCCCACAGACCTCTGGAGCAGGGGGAAAACAAGCCTCCACTTCACTCGAGTCCTATCTGCTCATGGAGTCTGTGTCCGCAGAATCTTAATGTAGGGGATGTGACCTGGAACATGAAAGGAACAGGAAGGAATAGAACTGCTGGCTCTTTGGGGCCATAATTTTAATGTGCTGACGTCCATTGGGCCGAAGAGACTTTTCCCAGCTGTCCTGGCACTGCACAGTAGTCTGTGTCATCAGCCGAGCCTGCTCCAGGGCAGTTGGGCACAGGTGCAAGGCCCGGTGCAGTGAGGAGCACTGAGGGGCCTGGGCTGAGCAGCTCCCAGGGCGCAGCGCTGCCCACTTCATGGCTGTGGAGTGGGGAGCAAACACCACCTACCTTCCAAAACAGAATAAAACGTTTCCAACATTCTGCCCCAGTTTCCCCCCCACTCTTAAACCATAACCAAGAAAGGAAGTTTATATTCTGTGAGGAAAAAGCAAAGTTTTAATGGTCTTTGGTGTAGCTTTTAAAAGTGATAAATGACTGTTGAGCTTGTCAAATGATGGCTAATACTGTTTTATCTGGGTCAGGTCAGTAACAACTTTTTAAGGGTTACCATGCTCTTACTTCTCTTTGTGTTGGTAATTAAACAAAATAACTCTGTGGCTAGTACTTGTGTGATAATAGAGAAAATTAGTGGGGGGTGAAGTGTAGGGGCTTAGAAGAAAGTGAATAAATAAATGTGATTTACACAATTCTGGGGCAGGCATCCGTCCCACCTTCCTTAACATCTACTCTGGATCCTAGTGCCCTGTAGAGTCCAAGGAGGGGACTTGTCCTCGGCTGTGAGCATGGTGGAAACCGCTGGACAGAACAAGGATAGGCACAAGCCTGGACCTGAGAAACAAAAGCACCTACTCTGCTTTCAAACTCAGTTCTGGAAGGGCAGGTGACCTCTCTCATAGGATCGCTATAGGGCACCAGCAATGGAAATAACCAAGTGATAAGCAAGTCTTTCCATGTTAACAGAGACCACTGGTCCCAACATGGCAAAGTGTCTCAGAGGCCTTTCCCAGTTGCTGCGTCTGCCCAGCATACGCACAGGATGGCTCTGATTTCATGGCACTTCTGCCAACGGGAAGCTTTGGGCAACCGACAGCACAGAATGAAAGACAACATGTGTGTTTCCAGGCTAGTGGGGAGGGACGTCGTAAGCTGATGCTTCTGAGACAGAAACCGAAGGGACAAGGTGCCAGGAGCTCCTCTACTAAAAACTGTTGGTAGCACATTTGTGGGGATTAAGCGGTCGTGGTGAAAACAGCCTGCACATTTAATATTGATGATGTTTTAAAAAGCAATCACTGCAAATATCTGTTGAGAAACGAATGCCTTTAATTGTTCACAAATGAATATTTTAATGCAAATACCCATAGAGAAGTTGCCTGGATAGTTAAAAACATTAACTATTCAAGGTAGAGGAGGAAATTAGATTGAAACTAATTCAGATTAATTTGGCATCAACTTTAAAAAAAAATCAAATATATAAATGTCCAAGTTATTAGGGTGTAAGGAGGTGTTCCAGGAACCTTTCCCACAGAGGTTCTTGATCTTCCTGCGTGGCAGTTAGTGGGAAATTGTGTGACAAATTTATCACATCTTTTGTCAGCCCCTAGCATCCTTGTAAGATGGCTACAATTCCCTATCCAGTCTGTATCTAATAGAGCATACACAATAATTTTTATTTTAAATCCAACCAAGTTGAATACATTATAAAACCAAATAAAATTGTCTTTCTAGTTATCAACTCCAGAGATCATTAGATAATAACAATTTATTGTTGCAAAGTTTTGTGAAAAAATGATCAAATTTTAGATCCAAACTGGTTTAGTGTAGTGTATTGCTAAGGCAAATAGGTGGCTAAGAACGTAGACTTCCTAGTTTTGTGGATATAAGCAAATGGCTGAATTTGAGGGTTTCTGAGCTCTGGACTAGCCCAGTCCTGAGATTTCCCTGGTTTTAGGGGGAATACGTATGTAAATAAGGCATTCAAAGTGCTTGTCCTGTCGTCTGAGATATGTAAGTAGCTGGTGATGATCATAGATGCTGACAACAGATACTGAGGAAGTTGACTCAGAGAGGTAGCTTGGGCTTGGAAATTCAGGCAGATGGCAAGCCCGTAGGGCTGAGGGAAGTAGGCTTTAGGCAGGGCACCAAGATTCCAATACTAAGGATGTGGCCGGGGTCCACTCTCAGGAGCTGGTATAAACTGGAGCTTAGTAATGAAAACTAGGGAAAGGTCCAGGGTAGAAGTCAGAGCTACCTGATTTGGCAAGATTCCTCAAGCCCCCATGGATTCAGTTGTGATATAGAGTGAACAATCTCCCCCATCCAGGTGGCTCTGGGGACAAATGAGAAACATGCAGGAACTGCTGAGCATGTGGAAGGTTCTGGGCACATGCCAGTCCCCTCCTTCTTGCTCTTTGTCACTACCTGTAGTGCCCAAGTCCTCCCCTTGCCTGGTCTGGTCTGGGGTTGCTGGACGTAGACTCGCTTAGAACCCCACACTTCTTTCCAATTGCAGTCTGAGCAGAGAAACGCTGGGACAGAGCCCTGGACTTTCCTAAAACCAGGAAATCCCAGGACAGGACTAGATCAGAGCTCAGTGGGGGCTGAAGACTCAGCTGTGGGACTGCGGGACTTGAACTCCATCCCATGTTTTCTCATGAGCCTGGAAATCTTTCAATAAATATGGACAACAAAAGGTGCCCCAAAGGTGCCTTATGGTGGTTAGAAAGGCACCCATCTGGCTCATGCCTATGTTCTAGTTGGGTCAATAAGACAAATTTGCCTTAGGTTGTTGGTGGGCAGTTGCAATGGTCCTATAGGCAATGAAAACATCAGATCACAGTTTGCTTGTGTTGCTACGAGAATCTGACCTCAAAGAAAATACTCCCCCAACCCAAATCCAAATCTACGAAATGAAGACACAGCAGTTATGGTGGGGCAGTTAATTATGAATGTTGAGCTTTAGGTTAGGGTTGAGGTAAATTTGGACTAAAGTGCTTTATATATTGAGCATTCCAATTCTCATAATATTGAATAGACACTAAAACTTAATTCATGAGAGTAGTCTAATATCCAATGGGAACAAAATGCCATGTTATAATATACTCCATTTATGCTTACAGTTATCAGTATTCATTTCCTGCTTAGAAACTTGTTTTCTTCCTTAATTACCAGAAAACATAGTACATTTAATAATCAATCATACTAAATTTAAAATTAGGGAAAGAGCTTATGGTGTTCAGCAAAAAGGGATATATCAAAAAAAGACATCTTAGCATCTGGATTTTTTGGCCAAAAGGAGACCCTGCAGTTTCATTAATGGTCTATATCAAACAGGCTATGTTATGAAGCAATAGAAAGCTGTAATTAAATCTAGCCTTATGGATTTGATACGTCACAAAACCAGGAGATAAAAGCAACAGAAAATCCGTGATAGGGTTGAAATCCAACCTTGTTCAAGAAGCAGTCACAATGGACTCTGCTGACCTATATTCTATATACTCTGCATTTCAACAGGTAGTCTATGTTTGAGCAGTGATTTTTTTTATATGTGAAGATTTTCTGTAAAGAACTGTAATAACATTTGTAAACAGAGTCTAAGAAAGATTAATTATGACTCCTTTTTTGGATTTCACATTGGTACAGCATGAACTTTAACTCATTATCTTATTACAACTATTAGAGGAATTGTAAAAACGTTATTTCATATACTTTTCAAGTATTTATAATCAGTATTCTTTTATAATAGTTTTCAATTCCTATTTGATAGCATGCTATACAATGATTTTTCCTTACTAAACTTTCATAGACAGTTCACTTAAATGATTTTTCTTTTGTTAAACCATACAACCTGTCAAAGTATAAAAGATAAATACAAGCGACTGGGCGCAGTGGCTCATGCCTGTAATCCCAGCACTTTGGGAGGCCGAAGTGGGTGGATCACCTGAGGTCAGGAGTTTGAGACCAGCCTGGACAACATGGTGAAACCCTGTCTCTACTAAAAACACAAAAATTAGCCGTGGTAGCAGGCTCCTGTAATCCCAGCTACTCAGGAGGCTGAGGCAGGAGAATCGCTTGAACCGAAGAGGTGGAGGTTGCAGTGAGCCGAAACCACACCATTGCACTCCAGCCTGAGCAACAAGAGCAAGACTCTGTCTTAAAAAAAAGATACATACAAGCTACAAATTATTTGAATTACTCTATATTGATCTCCCTTTTCATTCTCTCAGTCTCTTTTTATTAAACCTCTTTCCCTTAAGAAAATAAACAAACAACAACTACTAGAAAAGCTTCAGAGTCCAGCATTAGTCAAATTGAAGTACTCTCCTGACCCAGAAAACATCATCCAAAAAAGTACATTTCAAGGCCACCTTTCCTAAACCAGTCTCAGGAAGGTCCATGCTCTATTTCCCTTTGCAAAAGCATTTAAGTTAATGCTGATATAAGATTTGTATTTATTAACTTCCCCTCCCCCTGCAAAATGTAGTCTTTTTACCTTAACCTATTATTGACTTGGTGACAAAATATAGGGTGATCATGGAGCTGGGAACCATGTTCCTATTTGTCATCAGTTAAAGGAAAGAAGAGGCAAAGGGAGTTATTCTAACATTTATATGGAAGAATAAAGGCCCAGAAGCAGGTAAATCATTTTAAAAGAGGGGGTAGGGAGTAAGAGGAGGGCTTCCTCTACCAGAAATTAAAGTGAAATTCTAAGCCAAAGTAATCAGAACACATGGTATTGGAACAAGAACAGACAAGTGGACCAATGGACAGATCAGAGCACTCAGAAACTGACTTCACCCAGGGGAACATCATATATAGTAAGGATGGCCCCATAAGTCCATGGGGAGAGGATGGATTGTTGGCTAACTGGTGTTGAGAAAAGTAATGACTCATCGGATATGGAGAATAATCAATCCACCTATCCCCACGTACAAAAGTGGACTCGAAGGGGGTTGAAGACTTAAATGTCAAAGTAAACGGTAATATTAATGAAGGAACATATAGAGAAACATGACAAGGTCAGGGAAAGACTTTTAAAGAAAAGTATAAGCCAAAAATGGATTATCTAGATTAGATCAGATTTCTGTCTCATGACAGATACCATTAGCAGAGTTAATTGGATGTGACAGTGATACTGAGTAGAGCCATACTACTCTAATCAGGGTCATTATGGGAGTTATACAATGCATACCAAAGGCTTCAATAATGTTCACTGTGTGCTCAACACTGCTATAGACACTTGACATCTGTTCAACTCAATCCTACCCACTTGATGAGGTAAGTGCCATTTTCGTAGATATTTTTTAGAGGAGGAAGGAAGATACAGAGAGATTAAATAACTTGGCCAGAATCTGGAGCTGC
This sequence comes from Rhinopithecus bieti, assembly GCF_001698545.2. Taxonomy (NCBI): domain Eukaryota; kingdom Metazoa; phylum Chordata; class Mammalia; order Primates; family Cercopithecidae; genus Rhinopithecus; species Rhinopithecus bieti. The sequence goes on along the minus strand of NW_016815616.1, from coordinate 135,365 downwards.
AGGATAGGAGAGTTGGAAAAGAAATTGCAATGTCTGAACCAACAAGTAATTAACTGACATCTTTAGAATAGGAAAAGAAGTTCTGTAAATCAACAAGTAAAAGATAGCAAGTCTTGCAGAGGAATCAAAAAAGGATAGAGATAGTTTTCATGAGAAGAAACTTCTCGAAAAGACCACTAAGCACATGAAGAAATGCGTGTGTCTGGGGAGTTTTCCCTTTCTAATACTAGGTCAGCTTCTGTCTGGTAACTTGAGAGTACAATGGAACATCATTTAAAGTGACCTGTGGCATACACCTGTGCCTCACAGGCTAAATACATCCTAAGTGTGCTAATACTGCAGATACTTTGATCCCCTTAGGACAGTTGACCCAAGCCTTCCCAGGAGCTGTTTACCTGTGGGTGTCACCTGGCTGCAAAACGGGGATGAACAATGCACAGATTTCAGGGCTCACCCAGGGATGCTGCGACCCCAGAACACGTCACATGGAAGATGCCTCTCAGTTTCCATCTGAAAAACCTGGTATTAATCCGATAATTCAATCACCAAATTTAGTAGTTGCATTCCCCAGATTTTCTTTTGGATAATGCACAGTTTGTAGGATGCTTTTATGTGTTCTCAGGTTCAGAATTTCAGGGATTGCTTCTGTCTTCAAGGAGCACATCAGCTTCCTGGTTAGGAAGAGAAGGTAGCAGACGTGTCTAAAACCCTCTGCGGGACTCTGCTCTGGCGGCTTTTTCTTTTCTTTCTTTCTTTTTTTTTTTTTTTGAGACGGAGTCTCGCTCTGTCGCCCAGGCTGGAGTGCAGTGGCGCGGTCTCAGCTCGCTGCAAGCTCCGCCTCCCGGATTCACGCCAATTCTCCTGCCTCAGCCTTGCAAGTAGCTGGGACTACAGGTGCCCACCACCACGCCAGGCTATTTTTTTTTTCTTTGTAGTTTTAGTAGAGACGGGATTTCACCGTGTTAACCAGGATGCTCTCGATCTCCTGACCTCGTGATCCGCCCGCCTCGGCCTCCCAAAGTGCTGGGATTACAGGCGTGAGCCACCGCGCCCGGCCTGCTCTGGTGGTTTTCTGGGTAGGCGCAGGCTTGCCTGAAACCAAACGCTCTGGCCTCTTACCACTTTCCTTTTTAGGTCACCCTTTCCGTTTGTCTTTTTGGTTCTTTAGCATGGTAGTGCCTCCATGTGAGTTTCCAGGGAAGCAGAGGCTGAAGCCAGGGCGTGGAAGCTGTTTCATGCGTTAGACTCTCCGGGGAACCGCCACAGAGAGGGGACTGAGCGGCACCGCGGGATGTCCACAGAGGCCGGGCCCCAGTGGGTGGGGGCAGGCCAGACAGTGCAGTGGGGGAGAGGAGGAAAACTCTGTCCAAGGCATGAGCCTTCTGGCATTGGGGGTTCCCCCACGCTCCGGCGCCCGGAGGGGACCCAGGCCGCCCCAGCGTGGAATCCTGCGCCCAGGAGCAGTGGGGCAGGAGGTCCGAGCTCGAGGTGGTGCCGGCAGCTGGGCGCTCAGAGCTCCGACAGGGCTGGGCCGGGCCAGGGAGCCAGAGAACGTCCCATCCAGGGACCCAGGGATCCTTCACTACTGCCAGGGTCTCCTTTGGGCCGACGGAGACGGAGATATCTCTAACTGAGCGCAGGCAGCCCTGGAGCCCGCTGAGAGCTGAGGCTAGGTTGGGCTTCCGGGGGTGCAGGCAGCTATATGAGGCAGACATGGGGCATCGTGCCCCAGTGCGCACAGTGTTGCCAAGGAGCAGAAAGAGAGGGTCTTGGCCTAAACCCGGTGGAAGGTCCGAGAAGAGGCTGGAAGGGGGCGATGTGTCCAGCAGGAGCTGGGATGAGCCAAGGCTGGAAGAGCAGGTGGGAGTTTTAGGTGAGGGAAGTGACCTGGAAGCGGAGCAGAGGTTGGAGCCGGCCCCTGCTGGGCCTAGTCTGGCTTCTGTTGTGACCCCTTGTCTAGGAAGATCCCATCGCGAAGGCCTCCTGCGTCCCACGTGACCGGCACACCTGTGAGGCAGGACGCTCTGACTCCGGCCCCGTGCCCCTCTTTAGGGGCACGAGCTTCTCCCAGGGGCAGGCAGCCTGCTCACAAGAGCAGGGCCCTCCTGGATGAAGCCTTAGGCTCCGGTTGTCTCCCCTGGCAGACGTGTGCCCAGCTCAGATTCACCTGCAGATGGCTCTGAATGCTGGATGGGACCAGGTTGGGGTTTTCCTGTGGCCTGGGGTGAGTCCCAGCAAGCCACCACCATCCTTGCCCACTCCCCACAGGACAGAGCACAGACCCTGTCCCTGATCCTCCCAGGCCACACTCTGCAGAATGCTGCTTCTCTGTTTCCAAGCGCCTGCATGTCTTGCATCCGCTGCCACCATCTTTTGTCCGCCTCAAGGGGCAGCGCCATAAACCTTACTTAGACATGTCCCTGACCCCAGCACAGTGGCTGCCTTCAAACCCGCCTTTGTCTGTGGGGGTTTTTCCTTGATGACTCTGTTCAGCATGCCGGCCCTACTTTCTTCTGCTTGCATCTGGGGCTTTCCCAGCCTAACCAGCTGTCCCCACTTGCTGAGAGTGAAGGGGTTTCCTGGGACACGAACTTTCAGTGTTAAAACCAGGAGAGTCCTAGATAAACTGGGACAATTGGTCACCCTAAGTGACCCACAAGTAGAAAAATGATTCATAAAATGTATGATGATGAAAAGTTGTGAATTATTTGCATGTGTAATAGAGGGGGAATATGGTTAAATAAATGTGGTGTAGTCATTTGAAATAGTTACTGCAGGGATGAGGAAACCATGCTTATAAAATAACACAGAAATGTTGATGGTATATTAAGGAAGAAGAAGGCTGGGTTATACATTTGTGCAGACTGTATGATTTCAACCGTATTTGTGCACTCCATGTGGTAGGTGAGTTGTTGGAAGGTAAAGACTGGCTGCATAGGGGCCCTAAAGGCGAGAGCTTTTAGTTACTGCGGCTTACACTTTCTTCTTAACTAATTCAGATATTATTTTGCCAAATGCAGAACCAGGAGGTGTGAAGCAGCCTTCGTGGTGGCACCACATTTGACACAGATGAGTGGATGGGTGCAGTTTTGACAATAACTACAGACATGCTGTTCAACTTGATGGGATTTCTGAGGAACAAGTCAAAGATGCAGAAATTAAAGTATACAAATTGGATTGGGTTTTCAGTAAAGGAACAGGCACCAAATTGTTTCTCCGTAAGGCACGATAGAGGGAGGTTGTCAAAACCTATAGTTAGTAAACTAAGTACCTATTGATCATCTCTTAAGCAAAATTGTTACCTAGTTGTCCACGTGAAGGAAAAGACTCTCTGAAAAGCGGGGGCTGTTTAGAGAAGAATCAAGCCTCTGGCACCAGAGGGGACTCCTCAGTTAGGAAACTGTTGTAACAAAAAGACTCCATCGCTCAGAGCAGGATCAGATGATAAATTAGGCTGAAATACTATGCGAAACCTACAATTACCTTCCTCCATATGAATCATTGAAAAGGCAATGGCTTCATTTAGGTTGTAATCTGATTTATAGCTTTTAATAGCTATGCTCAAAGTGTACACATTATCTTTTACCTTATCGAGGTTATATTGTTTTATATCAATATAATGACTTTTTTACTACGTAAAAAAAATACGCTTACATAGTAAGTGTATTTACATAGTAAAATCAATGATTTTTTTACTATGTAACAAAACACACTTACTTGATTCATGAACCATTAAGGTTTTTAAATCTGTGTGAGATAATGTATTCTCTGGGGTTATTTTGATTACTGAAAATTTCTAGTCACAAGACATAATAGCTAGATACATTCCAGGTGTTTTAAATGTTAAACTGTCTTCAGCATCAGAAATAGCCTCATGAGGTAAGTCATTATTTTGCCCTATTTTGAAGGGTGGAATTGAGGCTGGGAGCAGTTTTGTGACTCGCCCAAGTTAAGACATCATGAAAAATGGTTTCCCTGCAAGGTCTGCCTCACCCTAAACCAATGTCCTGTCCCAGTCCACCTGACTTGAGGGCTCTTAGATTTTAGATCTCAGAATCACCTAGAGGGCTTGTGGAACCAGACTGCTGTGCCTCACTGGAGTTTCTAATCGAGTGGGTCTGGGGTAGGGCCTGAAAATTTGCATTTCTAACACTTGCAATTCCCAGATGTTGTTGTTGTCCCAGGTCTTAGGACCATACTTTGAGGATCACTGGTCTAGAAGGAGGCTTGTATTAGCTAGTGATTTTTTCATTGTGGTGATGATGGCTAACCTTACACTTGAATGAAAAATGTAGCTTTCTTCAAAGAAAGTCATCAGAAGTTCACTTCTTTAAAATTCAGCTAATACTCACTGACATGGTATATTAGTCTTTCTCATGCTGCTAATAAAGACATACCTGAGACTGGGTAATTTATAAAGGAAAGAGATTTAATTGACTCACAGTTCAGAATGGTTGGGAAGGCCTCAGGAAACTTACAATCATGGTGGAAGAGGAGGCAAACACTTCCTTCTTCACATGGTGGCAGCAAGGAGAAGTGCTGAACAAAAGGGGGAAAAGAAAACCATGAGATTCCATGAGAGCTCACTCACTATCATGAGAACAGCAGCATGGGGTAACCACCCCCATGACTCAATTACCTCCCACCAGGTCCCCCCATGACACATGGGGATTATGAGAACTACAATTCAAGATGGGATTTGGATAGAAACACAGCCAAACCATATCATTTCACCCTGTCCCCTCCCAAATCTTATGTCCTCCCATCTCAAAACACAATCATGCCCTCCCAACAGTCCCCCAAATTCTTAACTTATTCCAGCATTAACTAAAAAGTCCAAGTCCAAAGTCTCACATGAGACAAGGTAAGTACCTTCAACCTATGAGCCTGTAAAACCGAAAATAATTTAGTTACTTCCTAGATACAATGGGGATACAGGCATTTGGTAAATACAACCATGCCAAATGGGAAAAATTGGCCAAAATAAAGGTGCTACAAACCACATCCAGGTCACACTGAGGCAAGAGATGGGCCCCCACAGCCTTGGACAGCACTGCTCTTGTGGCTGTGCAGGGTACAGTCCCCCTCCCAGCTACCTTCATGGCTGGCGTTGAGTGTGTGGCTTTTCTAGGCACACAGTGCAAGCTGTCAGTGGATCTATCCATTCTGGGTTCTAGAGGACAGTGGCCCTCTTATCACAGCTCCACTAGGAAGTACCCTAGTAGGGACTCTGTGTGAGGGCTCTGACCCCACATTTCCTTTCCACACTGCCCTAGCAAAGGTTCTCCATGAGGGCTGTGCCCCCCAGTACACATCTGCCTGGACATCCATGTGTTTTCATACATCCTTTGAAATCTAGGTGGAGGTTCCTGAACCTCAATTCTTGTCCTCTGCCAACCCACAGGACCAACACCACGTGAAAGCTGCCAAGGCTTGGGACTGAGACCACCTCAGTCTGGATTTCGTTGTCCACTATCAGCATTTTGGTCAAAGTAGTTCAATAAGTCTCTAGGAACTTCCAAACTTTCCCATATCTTCCTGTCTTCTGAGCCCTCCAAGTCTCTAGGAAGTTCCAAACTCTTCCACATTTTCCTGTCTTTTGAGCCCTCCAAACTGTTTCAATCTCTGCTTGTTACCTAGTTCCAAAGTTGCTTCCACATTTTTGGGTATCCTTATAGCAGCACCCCATTCTCTGGAGTACCAATTTACTATATTAGTTGATTCTTATACTGCTAATAAAGATATGACCAATACTGGCTAATATATAAAGGAAACAGGTTTAATTGACTCATGGTTCTGCATGGCTGGGGAGGCCTCAGGAAACTTACAGCCATGGTAGAAGGGGAAGCAAACACATCCTTCTTCACATGACGGCAGCAAAAAGTGCTGAGCAAAAGGGGGAAAAGCTCCTTATAAAACCATCAGAGCTCATGAGAACTCATTCACTATTATGAGAATAGCAGCATGGGGTAACTGCCCCATGATTCAATTATCTTCCACCAGGTTCCCCCCATAACACATGGGGATTATGGGAACTAGAATTCAAAATGAGATTTGGGTGGACACAGCCAAACCATATCACATGGCTTCTTTCACTGAAGCATTTTCCCCTCTACTGCAACTTGCATACCTTTATTGCAACTTGTGAGTCCTATAAAAACACCACATACTCCCATCAGGCATTGATAGCACCTCCATGTGCAGCTTTTGAATGTGACTGAACCTTCCTCTGCCCTGACAGTCCATGCTGCTCTTCAGTGTCTTCCGCTGCTGTCTCCAAGTGGTGTTCCTGTCATCTTGGAAGCCCTGCCTTGGGCCATGCCTGAAATGCACTAATTTGTTCATTTGAGAGGTAGTATAGAGTGGTCAGGGCATCCAGACACATTGTGGATGATGGGGCACTGCTATAGGTGCTGGGACACTGCCATGAACAAGAGGCCCAGGTCCCTCCCCTGTACCTCTGTAGTCGGTGCCAGCCTCATGCCACTCAGCTACCTTCACCCATAATGTCCCTGCACCCTCTCTGTTGAGTCTTCCTCCTTTTCCTCCTCCATCCAGCATAGGTTGCTGGTCCAGTTCTTCAGCCCATATCTTCCAGTGGCCCCGCTGCCCTTCCTACTGTCCTGCCTGGGCTGAGAGCACTGCTGGAGACACCACTCCCAGCACATGCTCTATCCTCTCTAGTTCCTGGTGTCCTGGTGTTGCCTGACAGTCGTGTTGAGTGTCCCGATGTCCACTCCGGCTCTCCAGACTCTGTTCTCTGCCAACTTCCCACCTGCCCCTCCCCACTCATACCCTCTCCCCCTACTCTTAGCAAACCACTCACTCTCCACTTCCCTGAGAAAATAGAAAACTTGGAATAGTACCTTTCTTCAATGTCCTTCACCAGGACAATCAACTTCTCTATCTCTGCTCCCATAGCTTCCTTCTAACCCCACAGCAGAAGAGCTATAACACCACCCCCTGTTGAAAGCTTATTTTTCACCTTTGCTCTGGTCCCCACCCCTCCTGGCTTCTCAGGTGATTTCCACCTGCCCACCACACCTTTGATGCCTGTCTTCAGTCACTCCTTCACTGGTGTTCTTTGTTCGTCCACACTTAAACCTGCTTAAGTTCACCTGCTATTTAGAGCAGTGTCCCTTATCCCTGTGTTCCTCTGCAGCTGAGCACCTGTAATTCTCTGTCATAGACACAGTCATCATCTCTACACTCTCACCTTCCACTCATTCCTCAACCCAGTGTGATCTCCATCATCCCCGCCACACCACAGAATCTGTGCTTCCCAGGGTCTCCGATGACCTTGAGGTTGCCATTCACTCACCTCCTCACACCTGGTCTTGTGTATCACACCAGAGCGTCAGCTGTGCGAAAGGCAGGAATAGGATTCCAACTCTGTAGGGACCCCTGTGGCTGGCGCAGGTAGCTGCCCTAGTCACTGGTTAATATTTCACCGTTCTGCTCATTTTGTGCTCCCCAGTACATCTCTTCTTTCACTGCTTGCATATTCTGTCCAAGCTCTGATGAAGCCAAACACATTTAACAGATGGACACAACTGACCGTGCTTCAGGCTTCTGATTCACCCATACTTCCAGGAGTCATGAATCTGAAATCTGGAGCTGGTCTGTAGAAAGCATTCTATTTAGTGAAATGTTGAAGTAATCTTAGGTCAACTATCATGTATTTCATTATATCCAATGCCACAATTTCCAAGTGCCTACTTGAACGGTAGATACTTTCAGGGGATTTTCATATCAATGATTGCATTTTGCCATTGTGCTTTATTTTTTCAGTAATGCTCCATATGTAAACAACCCAAACTTCAAAGCCTGACATAGTGTATTGACAAATTATTCCTGGATGCCTGTTTTTATCAGGCCAAAATCCATGGTTATTCCAAAATGGATATCATGCAAATAATGCTGCCTTAGCATGCTAACATTTTCCAGACTATTAGGAAAATGTTTAGCTCATTTATAAGTCATGGGGAACAATATCAGAATTTGCTACTATGTAAACCATTACTACAGCAATTCCAGTGATGCCTGCTTGTGATCTTTATTGTCCACTTTATAGTTCTGTATTTTCATCTCCATTTTTTAATCCTTAAATATACAAAGTAAATGTAAATATCTTTATTTGTGGGTCTTTTAGAATTATTTTTTAACATTAGCACTTGTAAATGTACTGGAAGTTTCAACAATTTGTATTTCATGTTAGATCACATAAACTTTTCCAATTAAAAGTAAGAAAGCTTTCAAAGAAAAGTCTAACAAATACAACATATGTACCCACCTCTCCAAATGAAAAAATGTTAGCATTTTGTCATATTTTATTTAGATTTTTTTGCAGAGAAATAAGCCATTATAGATCAAATAGAAGTTCTACTTACTATTGTTGTGTGACAAATTATCCTAAAACTTAGTGATTTAAAACAACCATTTTTTTTTTTTTTAACTCACAGATTATGAGAGTCATGAATCCTGAACAGGCACAATAGGGAATGTTTGTTTCTGCTACACAAAGTGCAGTTTCAGATAGGAAGACTTATAGGTTGGGATGACCCAATGGCCAGGGCGGGAGTCATTAGGGTGTCTTCATTCACTGATCTGGCAGTCAGTACTGCTGTCAGTTGGGCCGTCAGTTAGTTGCAATAATTGCAAATGATGCCTCTGTGTAGCTTGGGTTTCCTCCTAGCATGGCGGCCGCAGACTTCTCACAAAGTGGTTCAGAGTCCCACGGGTGTATTCTGTAATAGTTCACAAGGCAGAAGCTGCATTGCCTTTCAGGACCTAGCCTTGTAAGTCACACTGCCTCATTTCTGCTGTATTCTGTCAGTTCCAGGAGGGTCACAAGCCCTTCCTGGATTCAAGGGAAAGGGAATTCGATGCCGTTTCCTGATGAAGGTGGGGCAAAGTTCTGAAAGAGAATGTGTGGGGGAGTCAGGCCATCTTTGGATAGGCCAGAAGTCCCAGTCTCCCTCCTTAGGGACATCCAGTCTTGTAGTTTGTCTCCAGTCCAAACATGTGTGGGCACTTTCTCTGCATATGTGAGTATCCACGTGAATGTCTCTTCATTGCATCTCCATCTTTCTAAAAAATAATCACAGAGAGTCATGAAATCCAGTGTTAGAACCAGGCATTGTTAATGCTCTTATGGTATTATTATTCAAGCTGGGCTAGGGGATGCAGCATTAATGAAACAATATGTACATTGGATTTAGTTATACTGTACTATTTACTCTAATACTTTGTAATCATTAGTAATAAATAGTATCATCTCACTTCATGTAGGATTTTGCAATGCTTAAACTATTTTCACGTTTGCTCCTTCAGTCCAGGTTTCCTAAAAATAAAATATGATAAGAGTCTTGAGACTTAAGTTCATCTTTTGCATGAATCAGATAAAATAATAGATAGTAAAATGCTTTGTAAACTGTGCAGCGCTATTAAGCTGCCCCTTATCATTAAGTCTTTAAGTCAGATTTTCTGATATTGTAATCCTATCCTAAACTTCCTCTCATTTCTTTGCTGACTTGCAATCTTTGCTTCTGCCTCATTTCTTGTGTCCAAATACAATCAATTTTTCAAGGCTTGGCGCAAATGCTGCCTAGAAGCCTTTCCTGACGCAGACCTCCCAGCTTATCTTGTCTCCCTCCTCCGTGCTTTTATCGCATTCTGTGTTTCTCTTGTGGGTTTACACAGATCATCCTTTGTATTATATTTCACGTATCACATCACTGGGGCTCACCTGGAAGCTTCTAGCAAACCAAACCCCAGTCTCTGTAGCCCTCAGTGCACAACAACATGCCTCCCACCCAGAAGCAGGCTGTGAAAGTCTTTTTATTTTTTAATTATTATACTTTAAGTTCTGGGATACATGTGCAGAATGTGCAGGTCTGTTACATAGGTATACATGGTGCCATGGTGGTTTGCTCCCACCATGCAACGGCCGTCACCTCGTAGCATTAGGTTATTTCTCGGGCTAAATGGGCTATCCCCTCTCCCTACAGTAGGCCCTAAGCCCCCTGACAGAGCCTGGTATGCTGATGTTGCCGCTCCCCTGTGTCCATGTGTTCTCATTGTTCAACTCCGCAGCTTATGAGTGAGGAAGCATGAGGTGTTTGGTTTGCTGTTCCTGTTGATAGTTTCGAGAATAATGGTTCCAGCTTCAATCAATGTGCCCTGCAAAGGACATGAACTCATGCCTTTTTTTATGGGCTGGCATAGTATTACACGCATGGCTGTGTATGTGCCACATTTTCGTTTATCGCAGTCTATCATTGATGGGGGCATATTGGGTGGTCTCCAAGTCTTTGGCCATTGTGAATAGTGCGCAGCAATAAACATTAGCAATGGCCGCATGTGTCTTTTTAGAGTAATGGATTTATATCCTTTGGAATATAACCCAGTTAAAAAGTGGGATTGGGGCTGGTCAAGTGTATTCTGGTTTTAAGATGCCTTGAGGAATGGCTACAAGTCTGAGTCTTCCACAATGGTGGAAAGAACATCCCCACCAACTGTTGTAAAGTGTTCCTATTTTCTGCCACATCGCTCTCCCAGCATCTGTTTGTTTCTGACTTTTTAATTTTTACCATTCTAAGCTGGCTTGAATATGGTTAATCGCATTGTGTTTGATTTGCCATTTCTCTAAGCAGCCAGTGATGATAGCTTTTTTTCATATGTTTTTTGCCCCGCGATAAATGGTCTTTCTTTTGAGAAGTGTCTGTTTCATATCCTTTGCGGCCACTTTTGGTGGTTTTTTTTTTCTTATAAATTTGTTTAAATTTGTTACAAGTGAGATGAGGCCAGTGTAAAGTCTCCGCACTATTATTGTGTGGGAGTCAAGTCCTTTGTAGGTCTCAAGAAGCTTGGCTTTATGAATCTGGGTACTGCCTGTATTAGGTTGAACATGTATTTAGCCGGATAGTTAGGGCTCTTTTTGTTGCATTTTTCCTTTAGGGCCATTACGTGATTGGCTCTTGCTTTGTCTTTTTTGATCTTTGTTTGGTTAGAGGTCTGTTATATCAGTAGAGTAGGAATTTGCAACCCCAGCGTTTTTTTTTTTTTTTTTTTTTTTGCCTTTCCATTTGGTTGGTAGAATATTCCCTGCGCATCCCCCTTTATTTTGGGCCTCTGTTTGTCTTTGCACATGAGATGGGTCTCCTGAATACAGCTCACCAATGGGTCTTGACTCTCTATCTAATTTGCCAGTCTGTGTCTTTTAATTGGGGCATTTAGCCCATTTACATTTAAGGTTAATATTGTTATGTGTGAATTTGATCCTGTCATTATGATGCTAGCTGGTTATTTTGCCCATTAGTTGATGCAATTTCTTCATAGTGCCAATGGTCTTTACAATTGGATATACTTTTGCAGTAACTGGTACCGGTTTTTCGTTTCCATATTTAGTGCTTCCTTCAGGAGCTTTTGTAAGGCAGGCCTGGTGGTGACAAAAATCTCTCAGCATTTGCTTGTCTGTGAAGGATTTTGTTTCTCCTTCACTTATGAAGCTTAGTTTGACTGGACATGAAACTCTGGGATGAAAATTATTGTCATTAAGAATGTCGAATATTGGCCCCCTCTCTTCTGGATTGTAGGGTTTCTGCAGAGAGATCCACTGCAGGTCTGATGGGCTTCCCTTTGTGGGTAACCTGACCTTTCTCTCTGGCTGCCCTTTACATTTTTTCCTTCATTTCAACCTTGGTGAATCTGACGATTATGTGTCTTGGGGTTGCTCTTCTCAAGGAGTTTCTTTGTGGTGTTCCGAATTTACTGAATTTGAATGTTGGCCTGTTGTGCTGGGTTGGGGAAATTCTCCTGGATAATATCCTGAAGAGTGTTTTCCAACTTGGATCCATTCTCCCCATCACTTTCAAGTACATCAGTCAAGCATAGGTTTGGTCTTTTCACATAGTCCCATATTTCTTGGAGGCTTTGTTTGTTCCTTTTCATACTTTTTTTCTCTGATCTTGTCTTCATGATTTATTTCATTAAGTTGATATTCAATCTCTGATATCCTTTATTCTGCTTGATTGATTTGGCGATTGATACTTGTGTATGCTTCATGAAGTTCTTGTGCTGTGTTTTTCAGCGCCATCAGGTCATTTATGTTCTTTTCTAAACTGATTATTCTAGCTAGCAATTCCTCTCACCTTTTTTCAAGGTTCTTAGCTTTCTTGCATTGGGTTAGAACATGCTCCTTTAGCTCAGAGGAGTTTGTTATTACTCACCTTCTGAAGCCTACTTCTGTCAGTTCATCAAAGTAATTCTAATTCTCCATCTAGTTTTGTTCACCTGCTGGCAAGGACTTGTGATCCCTTGGCAGAGAAGAGGCATTCTGGTTTTTGGAATTTTCAGCCTTTTTGCACTGTTTATTCCTCATCGTTGTGGATTTATCTACCTTTGGTCTTTGATACTGGTGACCTTCAGATGGGGTTTCCGTGTAGATGTCCTTTTTGTTGATGTTGATGCTATTCCTTTATGTGTGTTAGCTTCCTTCTAACCCTCAGGCCCCTCTGCTGCAAGTCTGCTGGAGTTTGCTGGAGGTCCACTCCAGACCTTGTTTGCCTGGGTATCACCAGCGGAGGCTGCAGAACAGCAAAGATTTCTGCCTGTTTCTTCCTCTGGAAGCTTCGTCCCAGAGGGGCACCCACCAGATGTGAGCCAGAGCTCTTTTGTGTGAGGTATCTGTCAACCCTTGCTGGGAGGTGTCTCCCAGTCAGGAGGAATGAGGGTTAGGGAATCACTTGAGGAGGCAGTCTGTCCCTTAGCAGAGCTTGAGCACTGTGCTGGGAGATCTGCTTCTCTCTTCAGAGCTGGCAGGCAGGAACGTTTAAGTCTGCTGAAGCTGTGCCCACAGATGCCCCTTCCCCCAGGTGCTCTGTCCCAGGGAGATGGGAGTTTTATCTGCATGTTGTGAAGACCATGGGAAAAGCATAGTATCCGGGCCAGAATGCATGGTTCCTTATGAGAAGGTTTCTCAAGGCTTCTCTTGGCTAGGGGAGGGAGTTCCTCGATCCTTTGCACTTCCTGGGTGAGGCAATGCCCCACCCTGCTTCAGCTCGCACTCTATGGGCTGCACCCACTGTCTAACTAGTCCCAGTGAGATGAGCTGGTACCTCAGTTGGAAATGCAGAAATCACCCACCTTCTGCATTGATCTCTCTGGGAGCTACAGACCAGAACTGTTCTTATTCAGCCATCTTGCCACATGTGAAAGTCTTTTGAATGAATGAATGAATGAATAAATTAATGAACTGTCTTTTCACTGTGCTTCGTATGCTCATGCCTCACTCAGGTTGTGGAAAATACAGAATCTTGAATACTTTAAAGTCTTGTGCGTCAGACATCATCCCTGCTCCTTCAAAATTACCCAGTGTGTGTGGAGAGGCCCCTGGCTTTGGTGATGGGGGACATTTCCCATGACTTCCACCACCTCAGTACCACAGGGCTCATCTCTGGGGACTTGGCTTTCTAGTTAGAGCAGACCTGGATCAAGAAAGGCCACAAGAAAGAGAAAAGAAAGACTTGGCAGTGGGAGGGCAGGGCATTCAGGCCTCTCCTGGGAAGGGTCCCAACCTCTGGACTTAGCATGATGTTTTTAAAAGAAATGAATGTGTGTCTTATTTCCACCTTCAACTTGTAAGCCAAGTTCAGTGGCAGAGGCTGGGGCATCTCTGCTGCCTGGGTGCAATCCACAGAGACAGAGCAAGAGCGCGCACAGACTGTGCTGTCTGACTCGTGCAGAAGTCTGACAACCACTTCCTTCCTAAGGGGGGAAAGTGAACTTAGGAAGGCAGGAACAATCACATGCTCACCCAAAACCTTGGTGGATAAACCTTGGTGGCAGCGTATCTTTCCAGAAATTTAGCAAGCCAGATCTGGAAATTTGATGCCTTTGCTCCTCTATTTCCTGAAAGAAAGGGAAGGAATCAGGCTCATGAAAAGCCAGATTTCACCTCCATGCACACAACCAGGAGCCCTGCCTTTCTGAAATGCCCCATAGGCTTTCACAGAATAGATGCAATCTTAGCAGTGGGCAGCTTGCTTGTTGTCTGGCCTAAGTCTGAGCCAAGATAAAGACATATAAACTGCCAAGGAGACACTCTATTCCAGAACCTTCTCTTCTTTGCAAAGCAAACATAATTTTAAGACCAAGATGCACAACTCTTATAATCAAAAGCTTACACATTTCCCACACCCCTGCCCTCCATCTCCAAGCAATGGGTTCTAAGCAATATAAACTGCCAGAGTGGTGTTTAGAGGGAAAGAAAAACCAGACTGGTAAGATACCAACATTTTTTTGCCTTATACCAGTTTCAGAAAGTACTTACGCAGAGCAAGTGTGGGACAATATTCAATTGGCAAATATATGATGAAAGTAGCTCGCTTAAGAAAAGAATAGTTAAAGTCTTATTTATTGAAAGAACAGTGACAAGTTTTTTTTTTTTTAATTCTCAAAGGAAAGTCTTGCATATTTCCTGCACTGTACGTTTACCTAAGTACAAGTGTTTTAAGAATGATCTCTTGAGCCTGCTTACATCAAGAATGCATATTTCAGCAGTTTGAAAAAAATAGCATTTCTTTGTTCATGGCTGTTCTTAGGGGTTGAGAGGTATGGACCCAGGAGTCAGAGGTCTGAGTTTAGGCTTCCACCTGCTGACTAGCTTGGAACCTCTGACTAGGTTTTTAAACCCTCTAAGCCTTGGGTTTCTCACCTGCACAATGAGGATAATAATCATGTCTACCTCACAGTATTGTTGGGAGGACTTAATGAGATGTAGAGCAACTAATCTAAAGACTGGCCCACAGAGAGGTAATGTGAAGTCTCAAAAAAAGGGATTTTTACAATAGCAAAGACATGGAACCAACCCAAATACCCATCAGTGATAAAGAAAATGTGGTCCATATATACCATGGAATACTATGCAGCCATAAAAAGGAATGAGATCGTGTCCTTTGCAGTGACATGGATGAAACTAGAGGCCATCATCCTCAGCAAACTAACACAGGAACAGAAAACCAAACACCACATGTTCTCACTCATAAGTGGGAGTTGAACAATGAGAACACATGGACACAGGTAGGGGAACAACACATACCAGGGCCTGGTTGTGGCGGGGTGGGGTGGTGCAGAGAGGGGCAAGGGGAGGGAGAACACCAGGACAAAGAGTTAATGCATGTGGGACTTAAAACTAGATGATGGGTTGACAGGTGCAGCTAACCACCATGGCACATGTATACCTATGTAACAAACCTGCACATGTATCCCAGAACTTAAACTAAACTAAAAGTTTTTAGAAAGTGAATTTTAATTAGTAGATTTTAGAGTTGAAGCATGCCACAGTACTTGTGATTAGGCATCTACCTGTGTATTTATTCACCCAAACACCTCAATATGTAAAATAAAAATTGCTCAATTGTTGAAGGCTGGTGCATCACTCTATGCTACTTGCTCTGTTAAAGTATATTCAGGGAGCCATCCCAGAGAGGCACGTCCTTTTAGCTCTGTGAGGCCTTAAAGCTGGGTCATCATGAAGTCCCTGTATATATATATTTTGTTTTAATAACTCCAAGTAGCCAAATGAAAACAATTATTTGTAAAATGTATTAAGAAGCAAATATTATCAATTTGGGACTTTGCACAACTATTATTAATGTGACCTCAGGTCCCATGACAAATTAGAATGGCAGTCCTGGGTGAGAAGTTAATTTTCCCCTGGATCTGGCAGAATCAACATGCATCCAAGTCGTGGGATAGGCCAGTTCTCTCACTCCATCACATCCAACACCTGGCAAGGACAGCTTTGGGTATCCTAAAGAATTTGGGAAAGATGCTGTTGGTGTGGGAGCAGGGAGACTAGAAACAAGATCTTTCCACGGGCAGAGCTCTTCAGAGCTTGATAACAAAGTTTGGTCTGCAGGCTTGGCCAATCAAATAATTATAAACTCTCCAGTTGAAACAGGGAAATGTGGCTGGGCGTGGTGGCTCACACCTGTAATTCCAGCACTCTGGGAGGCCGAGGTGGGCAGATCACTTGAGGTCAGGAGTTTGAGACCAGCCTAGCAAATATAGAGAAACCCCATCTCTACTAAAAGTACAAAAATTAGCTGGGTGTGGTGGTGTGCACCTATTGTCCCAGCTACTCAGGAGGCTGAGGCAGGAGAATTGCTTGAACCCAGGAGGTGAGGTTGCAGTGGACTGAGATCATGCCAAGACACTCCAGCTAACAGAGTGAGACTCTATCTCTAAAAAAGAAAGAAAGAAAAACAGGGAAATGTTTGCAAAGCTTCCATCTCCAGGTTGACTTCTGTCAATAATCCTATTGTCTTAAGGCTGGAGTGGACTTCCTTGAAGCTCTTTGCCCAGAAAACCTGGCCAAAACTCAGTCCTAAGATTAAGAGTTTCCTCAAGGCTCTTTTCCTGATTCCAATCAATTGGAAATGTTATGAAAATAATTCTGTGGTCAAGTCTCACTTACTCTTGCTCTCAAACACAATCCACCAAAAGAACAAAACACAAAGTAAAAGCGGATGCAAGACACAAGAGGAAGAGGGGCCCTCTGCAGAGGCTGCTAAGAAAATGTAGGTTTGGCTCAAAGATTTTTGTTTGAATCAGTTCACTGTTTTTAACCTGTGGAAATTTGTTCACACATTCTAACAGTAGCTTTTGCTTTTTAAAATTAGTTTATTTAGTGTTATGTTCCTCCTGTAAACCTTTTCATTGTATGTTTGTCTCCTAATCTAATGGCAATCCTCTCAGTGATATGAGTAACCTGGTGTTTGTATTTAATAATCCTTCAACATTCACAGCATCAGAAAATATCAGAACAAGAAATCCCCAGCCTTCAAGACTGTTCTGTTTGATTTGTGTTCCCTAATTTGATGTGTGAACAAAACTGAGGCTATGAAGATTATACAGTAATATGTTGAGCTCAAAAACATGGTAGTAGAATTAGAATATAGCTATCTGATATTTATATAAAAGTCAATGATTTTTAGAAGTTTAAAAAAGATACACATTAAACTGAGAAAATACTAAATATTTAAATTCTGTAGGCTAGTTTTCATATTCTGGAAAGGTGGATTTTCATATGGCACTGGTGCTGGTGTTTCATCAGGTCGGCTGTCTACATCATAAGAGGGTGTTCTTATTTGAAAATGTAGGCTTTGGCAAGCTTTAAAAGGTACATGTGTTATTTCATGTTCTGATGAGATTTTGAAAATCTTTGGCAACTGTACTTTCCAAGTGGAGAAAAAGGGCTACCGTAATGTTGAAAGACAGAAATTAAAATCTAATCAGATGTGATGGCTTTCATCCTCCACCCTAGAATTTCTTTTCATGGAATGTCTGGTGGACGGTAATATATAGAGGTTTCTCAACTTAGGATGGGATCACATCCAGATACATCCATTGTTAAATTGAAAATATCATTTAAGTTGAAAAATACATTTAGTATACCCAGTCTACCAGACATCATAGCTTAGCCCAGCCTACTTTAAATTGCTCAGAGTACTTACACTAGCCTGCAGTCGGGCAAAATCATCTAACGCAAAGCCTATTTTGTAATAAAGGGTTAAATAGCTCATGTAATTTATTGGATATAGTATCAGTTGTTTACCCTCGTGATCGTATCACTGGGAGTTGTGACTCACTGCCACTTCTCATCATATATGGCTAGCCTGGAAAAAGATCAAAATTAAAAAACAAAGTACATTTCTACTAAGTGCATATCACTTTCACACCATCATTAAGTAGAAAATCGCCAAGTTGAACCATCCTAAGTTGGGGACCGTCTGTAGATCAGGCAGTCCTTGACATCTTACGGAGGTAGATTGCCGAAAGAGATTGAAGTCTAGAAGTCCTGGAAGCAGCCCCAACAATGACATAGAACTCAGCATCATGCCCTCACATCAAGGCAAGGAGGGAGAGTTGTCCATATTTTTCCTTTCCTCAAAAGGGATAGTGAAACTCATTCTGAGGTTTTTAAAAAATGTACTTTTTAATGCTTTTCCTCTATCTGTTTTACTCTCCCTTGGCACCTTCTCTGCATTGTGACGGCTGTGGCACTGCTCCTTCTCCTTACATGGGGTCTTAGAATGCACAAAGCTGCCCAATATCACTTTCTCTGTATTTGAGGAAAATTTCTAGTAGCCAAAGAATATCCTCCGACACTCTTTTCAAAATGCCAACTAAATGTGATAGAACTACTTTTTGCAACAGTAAAGTCCCAAAGTCTCTTTCTTCCTTATGGGTTAATTTAGTACCTTCCTTTTTCCAAACCAAAGAACCATAAAACCAGCGAAACTCTGCATTATTATTATCCTGTGTGTTTAGTTTTGCTTTTTAGTACTTACCATTATTAAACACTTGACCCATTTTTGGTTAATTGTTGTGTAATTCCGAATACAAACCAGCCACCATGAATTATTGCAGTTAGAGTCATCAGAAAGCAAGGAACTATGACTGATGCTCTGTTCTTGCCATGTTTTTTGGATTTGTATTTCATTTCTTACCTGTGCTCACAAGTCATATGAAGAGCAATACATCTGAAATATATATGCTGAGTATGTCACCAGATTTTGTTTCTCCCATCATTGAGTCTGAACAGGCTTCTTTCAAAAATGTTGAGTCATTTTTATGTCTTTATCACACTCTTCTAAAGTCCTTAAAACTCCTAATTATTTCAGAGGATTATTGTCATATAAGGGATACAAAATCAATTACATGAAGAAGTTGTTATCACTATAATTAAACTGAGGCTTATCTAGACAGGTCCTGTATCATATTTTTGACATATTGAGGCTAAAAGCTTTGTGGAGAAAATAATGGATATTTATAGAATATACTCAAGTGTATTTATTTTAGAAGGTCTGTGTAGGCATTTCACAAAAGAATCTGTAATCCACATAAATTTCCAAATTATGTTACATAATATTTTAAAAACTTGTTTTAGAAGAAGTTGAAATGTGAGGTTTATAAACAACTGAAATAATAAACTGAAATTATAATTTAATTTTTGTACCCAATGCATTTATTTTGCTTGCTATGACTTGACTATAGTTCAAAATTCTTCTAGGTTTAGTGTCCCTTTTTTGAAAACAGGTTTTCAATGTGTTTCTGTAACAATAATGAAAAATAAAGGCATGTAATCTCTTTTCCAAAATAAAGGATTGGTTTGAGAATTATGATCATATATACCATATACTAAATGCAACTTTTTATGATGGTGATATGAAAGATTCACAGACTCACAAATCATATGTAACTCATCTAAAATACTAATAGAGCATAACTTTATCTTTATGAAACCTATACATATGCATAAATACATAGACAAAAGTCTAGAAAAATATGCATATCAGAGTGGAAATGCAAGTGATGATAATGATTTCTGTTGTTTTCTTCTAATTTCTATAGAGTCACTATGTTATTTAAATTTTCAAAAAATTGAGTTATGTGCAATAATCTTTTAAAATTATTTGCTTTTTATCAGCTTTTTAATCTGATGACATAGAATGATAACGTTGTAGTAAACCGTAGTTTCTGAACCAAAAAAACAGGGACACATAGACTGAGAAGTGCCAAGTTCATTTTAGAGATTAAAGATACAATGGCATTGGGACTTTTTCAGAAAATTCAAGATACGTGGTCACAATTGAGGTGTTCAGCTTCTAGAGCGAACTGAACCGGATATCTGTGAAGGTTCTGATAGAGAACAGCTGGAAGCTCAGAAAGGTAAACATAATTCAAATATTGGTGAACATACCAGTGCAGCCGAGAAGGTGATAGGATTTGAAAAAAGTGCCAAGACACAATGAGAAGGGCCTTGGAATAAATTTAAAAAGCCCAAACTTTATTCTGTAAAAGTGGGGAGCTACTGAAGGTTTTGATCAAAGCAGGGATAATCTCATTTCCAAGGCAAAAAAACAAAAAAGGCATTGCTTCCTAATACCACATTTAGGAGCTGTTCTTATTCTATGGTGGATTGTTACTTTAGTAGTATCTTATAAAGACAGTACCTGAAGGTCTTTTATCGGTACATTGATGTAACACTTTTTAAAAGCATATCAGCAGACACATTTTTGGAAGCATGTATTCTGAAACTTGAACTTCAAATAGGAGTTATGACTGATACCATGGAGTAACGTACAACAGAAGCTGATTCCTCTCCGGTATTCAAGGCTGACCGTGGTCTCTGGAAATGAGAATACTGGGAAAAGTGTGCGTTGGACACTGTGTACAACTCTAATTAACACTGTTCTAAAGGGAAGGTATATGAGTATATTGTTTAAACACTAATAGTTAAAAGTTATACTACAATATCTTCAAGGTTTAACACATAAATTGAGACACACACTTAATTAGGCCTAAGAAAGAAGTGGTTTAATGGAAACTCATTGATTTTATTTTCATAAATTTATTATTAAGAGGAATAGCAGGGGCCTTTTATTAGCAAAGAGATTATTATGATGTCTATTTTCAGCTATCATTTTTCTACCAATGGAAAGTGGAACCGAAAACCTACTTAGGGTGATGTGTTGGGGTTGGGATCAAAGAGAGTACTAGAACTATCCTACCTCTGAGACTCCAGCATTACATGTGGTGACAATAACACTTCATTTAGTTATATTTCCGGTGAGTATAGTGGAATGGAGAAAATATTTAAGAATGGAGAAAATTTTAAGTTAAAATTCTAAAGGATATATGTATAATGGTAGGAATTATTTAGTCTTCTTAATAAAATAAATCATTTATTTTAGAATTATTTTGTAGTCTGAAAGCACATTTCCTGTAATTTTTAAATGTGGAAGCAGACAATATTGTAGGTATTGTATTATATTACAAGAGCCAAAGCATGCTGATTCCCAATTTCACCCAGTATGACTAGAAAAGAAATAAAAATGCAGATCCATTTATTCACTTATTATCTGAGTACATTTCCTGAATCTATGTGCATGTTGGGTGATAGGAAGCTGAGACCCTGCTGGCTAAAGATGTGAGGGAACAGAGCCTAAAACTGGCACACCAGCTAGAAATTAGGAGGGCAAGTTTCCCCAGAAATGGGAGAACCATAGACAGGATGAACCCCAAAATCTGAATATAAACTCTCTCCAAATACTTGGCTGACCACCAGCTTATGCAAACATAAGGGAGACTCCAGGAAGCCAGCCTGAAACAAAGCAACTACAGATGCTGAAAAATTTAGGGTTTTATCAGTTGCTACATATCATAGGAGAGCAGAGTTTGTAGTTTGAGTCCAGGTCAGCTAACTTCTTACCAGAACAATAAGCCAATGATCACCAGGAGAGTGCAATAGGACTCAGAAAGGCTGCAGTGACTATTATCTGCTAGATTTAGGCCCTGTCCTTTGATATATCAAGCCAGTAAGACATGCAAGGAAACCGGGAATGTGATAATGCCAGGGGCTGGGAGAGGATGGAAAATGTCAGTCAACCAAAACTGACTCTAAAGAGGCCTCCATGTTGAATTTAGTAGTCAAAGGTTTCAAAGCGCCTGTTGTAGATATGTTCAACCAAAGGGCACTAAAAAAATTAAAGGAAAAGTTGTCTTAATGAATGAGTAGATAGGGAATCTCAACAGAGAAGTTACATTATTAAAAAATGGAAATTCCAGAGCTGAACAAGTACAATAATTGAAATAACAAACTTGCTAAACAGTCTCAATAGCAGATTGGAGATGGCAGAAGCAAGAATAAATGAAATTTACAATGGATTTTAAAAATGGCCCAATCTTAAGAATGGAAAGAAAAAAAAAACACAAAAAAAACACTCTCAAGGAGTCCAGCACACAAAATCCAAGCTCTGCCTGCGCACTAGGCTTCAGGTTATGAGGGAATGGCAGTGAATTAGGGCTGCACTATGCCAGGAACACTCATGTACACAAATGGATTTGTCAGCAGTATGAGCAAACTTGCCTTAGGCCATACAGAATTAACTGTACCTAGAGAGAGGTTCTTGGTTAACCTCAGTGTTTTCACATTTTAAATTATTTTCTAAGTTTCAAGTGAAACCAAATATCATTTGAAAGACTTTTAAAGGCAGTCTGCCCACCCCACTCAACTTACCCCAA
Source organism: Rhinopithecus bieti (assembly GCF_001698545.2). Lineage (NCBI taxonomy): Eukaryota > Metazoa > Chordata > Mammalia > Primates > Cercopithecidae > Rhinopithecus > Rhinopithecus bieti. The sequence continues at coordinate 113,273 of NW_016815616.1, read as the reverse complement.
TTCCCACTAATAACTACTTCAAATGTGGTTGTCAGAAAGAGCACCCCACTCCATTGGATCCCAAATCGGCCTCCGATAGATATTGCATCTGACCCTGGGGGACCCTTCCCCCCTTTCCTCTTGCTATGCTCACTACACTTTATTTCCCTCAATGAAAACTCCTTCCGCACCCTCCTAATGTGTGACTTTATATTCTATATATAGAATTTCTTTTTTTCTTTTTTCTTTTTTTTTTTGAGACTGAGTTTTGCTTTTTTGGCCAGGCTTG
>NW_016815616.1:96411-112823 GCF_001698545.2 Rhinopithecus bieti | reverse complement strand
CTCGATCTCCTGACCTCGTGATCCGCCCGTCTCAGCCTCCCAAAGTGCTGGGATTACAGGCTTGAGCCACTGCGCCCGGCCAGAATTTCTTTTTTTCAAAGTGAATATAGTTTTATATTTTTGTAAAACTAAACAAAAATAAAACACACTCAATACAAAAAGAAATGGATAAAACACAAATATGAAAACAAACTCACCAATCATCCAATCACTCAGAACTTTAGATCAGTTTAATAGGTGTCCTCTTCTGACATTTCAGTGTCCAGTCTGCCCTCCTTATCCACAGGGTCTGCATCCACAGATTTATCCAACCATGGATAGAACATATGTTTTAAAAAACAGTAAAAATAACACAATAAAAATAATATAAATAAAAACCAATACAACAACTATAAACATAGCTATGTTGTATTAGGTATTATAAATAATCTAGAGATAATGTAAAGTGTATGGAAGGATATTCATAGGTTATATGCAAATACTACATCAGTTTTGGTGGGGGGGATGGAGTCTCGCTCTGTCACCCAGGCTGGAGTGCAGTGGTGCCATCTGAGCTCACTACATCCTCTGCCTCCTGGGTTCAAGCAATTCTCCTGCCTCAGCCTCGTGAGTAGCTGGGATTACAGGCGCACACCACCAGGACCAGCTAATTCTTGTATTTTTAGTAGAGACGGGTTTTTCCCATGTTGGTTAGGCTGGTCTCAAACTCCTGACCTCAGGTGATCTGCCCACCTTGGCTTGCCAAAGTGCTGGGATTACAGGTGTGACCCATCATGCCTGGCCCAAATACTACATCATTTTATATCAGGGACTTAAACATCTGTGGATTTTGGTATCCAAGGAGGGACCTAGAACGATTCCCCAGATTATGGTCATCTCCTGAGGATGATTGTATATACATAAATTCAGGGTGTTTTACACCAGTGGAATCATATTCCCAGTTTTATAATCTGATTTTAATTTTTACTCAGAACGTGGACATCTGTCCATATGTCCATGACATATGATGCCACAGACTCAGGTGTTTCTAAGCCAGGGGTGCCAGTGGGCTGAACAGAAGAGAATCGTGCAAGCTTTAGGAGGAGCATCCAGATCCCCAGATCTCTGGTTCCCCTAAGCTGCCCCAGGGGTCTGGGAGGCTGGGTGGGAAGGGGATATAAGTGTTCCCTCCACAACCTGCTGCTCGATTCCCACCTTCCTTCCACCCTCACAATTTCTCTGCGGACCTCATTGTGTCTGTGCTCTCCTCTTTCCCACCCAGGGGAAGCCAGCTCCAAATGGTGGACTTTATCTGTGCGCCTCATCATGTCTCTCTCCCCTCTTTCCCGTGCAGGGAAAGCAGGCTCCACACAGTGGGATTTCTCTGGGCTCCTCTTCTTGTCTCGCAGGCTCCTCTGTGGCTTGTGCTCTCAGGTTCCTGGTGCATTTATCAAACCAGCGCTCCGGGTCCTGCTCATTCTCCTCCCGCCGCCGGTGTGCAGTTCCCTGCCTCCCAGCGTTCTTAAGTTCAGCAGTTATAATTTTCATCTCCAATGATTCCTTTGTGCAGGATGCTCCTTTTTCATGATTAATTCTCTCATTTTATCAATGCAACAGACTCTTGTGTCTCATTGAAAGTATGAATTCAGGTTTTTAGTTATTTCTTGTTTCTTGCGTACTGTTATGCATGGAATCGTTTTCTCCAGTTCTGCTGTTCTAAAGAATCCTGCTGAGCCTGCTGCCCTGTCTGGCCGGCATCTTCTCCTCATACTTGTAGATGGACAGAGTTTGTTCGGTGTAGTAGGTGCACTGCATTCTGTCATGGGAGACACAGTGCCTTGTTCAATTCTTTTGCTTCCCAGCTACTGTATTTTTTTCTGGTTGGCAGAGCTCAGTGGGAGATACCATGGGTTCAGGAGCTTTGACCACTCTTCCTTGTGAGAGTTTGATGGGGCTGAACAAGACGGTTAGGGAAGGAGGTAAGCTCTCCCTTCAGGTGCTCAGCAACTGACCTCTGTACTGCCTGCCCCGTGGCCTCCAGTCCCTCAACACACACCTACACCTAGGGCAAGCTTCCTCGACCCTACTGTGGGCTCCTGCACAACTGGATCCCAGAATCCTCCCTGCAGCCTTCCTCTGCCTTCCAGCCAGTGCAGAAGCTGTTAGTGAAGGGGAACAGAAAAAGGGAGCCATAAATCCTTGTTCACCTCCCTCGCAGGCTCCCTTGCATGGGACAGATGACGTGGTTCCTGCCTGCTCTGCTCTCTGTCAAAACTTCCCCAACTATTGGGTCTGTGGGCATGACCTTTCTCTAGTTTCTATCTGTGGCTTGGAATTTGTGTTCATGTATCTTTCAGTTGGAATGGGGAGAGACAGGAATCCATAAATCTGTGACTCAGTGACCTTTAGGAATTGGAAGCCAAGGTCTATTTCTTACAGCTTATTTTGTTAATGTGCATAGCAGTGTCTCTCAACTCTTTGAACTCAGGCCCCTGGAGATGAATGTGGAGTGTCAGTGGTGTGGCTTTTTTCCACCTGCACCTTCTGCAGAGCAGGACATGGCCTGTGCACCTGTGTACCTGAAGGAGCCTCTGGGAGTCCTGCTGCCTTTGGGGCTTTTGCTTTTGCCTCTAGCTCCTTACACTTTTGCCCATGTCTCACTCTCTGTTTTCAGCCTGTCTTTTCTGTTTTCTGAAGCCTTCCCTTTCCCCTCCATGGTTAGGTGAGGGAAGAGGAAATAGAAGGGAATATTTGAAGAAGAAAGGTTGTGGCACTGCAGCGTATTTGTGGCTTTATCACCAATTGCATTCTTGAAGTGCAGTTCTTGGTGTTTAGGGTATCTCTTTGAGTGAGATAATCCTTAAGTCTTTTGTCCTTATTCTGAGAAAATCTTATAAAGTTTGCCTGTATCTTTTCATAGCCCAAATTTCCCAGAAAACACATGGAGAAGCAAAGCTTCTGCTAGGTTGCTGTGGGAAGGGGAAGTATAGGCCCAGGCGGGCAGAGTGAAGGAAGGGGAGTGGGGCAGAGTGAGCAGGAACGTGGACAGATGGGGTCCCCACAGAGCCTTCCAGATCCCATGCACAGAGCAGCTGCTGCCACCCAGTAGCACAGAGGTCTTCCAAGGGCTGGCAGAGCCAGGACACTTGCCCTCCAAGAAGGGCAGAGGTCGGCAGGCATGCACAGCACTTACCCAAGCCATGGTGTCATTGTTCTTGTTGCTTTGGAGCCTCTCATGGGACTGGAGTCTGTGGAGAGGATGGAGAGAGTAATGCATCTGGAAAGGACCTCCTGGCTCCTTCCTGTTTCTCATCTTAACGGTCACACTGCACACTTCCCAGGCTGCCTGGCCACCCCACGGTCATGCAGCCACCAGGACAGCCAGATCCCTGCTCCAAGCACTGCAGGAGGGGTCCTCCTCCAGCAGGGATGGATACAACCTGGCACTGGAGCTGCTGTGCCTCCTGCACGTGGCATCAAGGTAGCCATGCCCAGGCCCAGTTCTTACCTCTGGGGAAGACAGACAGCTGACAGGTCAGGACACAGACTTTGGTGGCAACTGCCTGGGCACCCACACAGCAAGTTGCCAAGGCCAGGGCCGTGTGGAGCCAGGAAAACCTGGGAAGATGCATGAACAGGCCCAGCCCAACTTTGCTTTCTGTAGGTTGCAGGTTGGCAGATGAAAGCAAATGAGTGAAGAAAGAGTGGTAGGGGAGGAGCATCGGACAGAGGGGAGGAGGCAGAAGACAAACTCTTCTCACTGCCTGTAAGTGAACAGGAGTCTGACCCCCAGCTTTTCTCCCAAAGCCTGTTTCTGGCTTTACAGTTATCACCGCCACACTCATGAGCAGTATTTCCAATGCCCCACAGCAAGAGGGGCTCCCAAGGAAATACGTGTAGACACAATATCAGCTTAGGCAAAAAGATTTCTTTGCTACAGGACTTGTCAGAACCTTAAAATGCCAATGTATTGGAATGTCTGCATTCAGAAGGGCTGTTCTAGACATTTTACTAACGTATGATGGACTCCACTCATGTTTTTGGAGGCCTCATGGGAGTAGTGTTTATAGGCGTCACCTTGGGAAATGCTGCCTTAGATTTTTCCGACTCTTTGCCAGCCTCGTCAGACTTTGGATCGCGTATCTTCAGAAATGCTGTCAGTATTTTCCAAGGTAAAAACTAGTCAAGAAAACCAAACAAAAATCCAGAAATGTGCTCAGCTAATAGTTTCCCAGAATAGCATGTACATTTCATCCTTGTCCTGGAGATAATGTCTATTACCTGGATTATAATCTGGAAATGAATTCTAATTCCTTTTGTTATGGGCATGACCTTGTTTCTATACTCCCAGCCTCCAACCAGCAGGAAATCAGGGGTATCTGTCCCACAACCACAAGGACTGGGATTCTGTGAATGCCCCCGATAAGCTGGAGGCAGATTTCTCCCCAGAGCCTGCAGATGGAGTTCAGCCTGCCCCTGACACCTTGCGTGGGAGGCACTAACAGGGAGAACAGCCGAGCCCCACCAGCCTTCTGACCTGCACCACCGTGTGACCATTAATATGCGTTATTCTAAGCCACTAAGTTGGTGGTAATTTGTTATATAGCAATAGAAAACAGATGCCCTAAGTTTGTCTACCATGCCCATGCCTGCAGTCATATTCTTTGGCTTCCTAGAAGGTGACCAGCAACACATGTCAGAGTGTACAATTTGAAAAAAAAAAATGCAAACAATAGATTATGTTGTGGTTCTCAAACTTGAGTGTGCATCAGAGTCCCCTGGAGAAGTATATTCAAACACAGATTTCTGGGACCCACCACTAGAAATTTTGACTCAGTGTGTCCGAGGTGGATCCCAAGAATTTGCATTTCTAGTAAGTTACCAGATGCTGCTGCTGCTACTGGACTAGGGATCATACTTTGAGAACACTGTGTTAAGTCATGAGCTCTCCTTTTGAAAATAATGATTTACTAAGTTGCTGCTCGTTTCTCAATCTCTACTTTAATTGCTTATTTTATGTTAAAAAATATTTCTGTAAAATGCTCATAGAAATGCCTCTTATTGTGAATCCAGTCCCCATTAAGTTGCCTGTCTACATTGTGCTTCTGAATTTAGTCATTTTTCTCTTTGGGACTGTTCTATACACCACCTTATTCATTATTTTTATTTTCTTAGAAATAAACTTTACAGGAATCAGCTTAAGAAGCTAACAGCAATTATCCGCAACAAGAATAAGTATGATGAACATAGAGACGTGACCTGATTGTGGTTCTTTATTAGAGAGCAAAGGAACAGAGAAAGGATTACCCCAAAGCTGCGTTGTGCATCAGCTGCTAAGTCACAGCCTGCTTGGGCAGGTACGAGACCTGCATTAGGAAATGTAAGAATCTAGACAACTGGAGCTGCAGGGCACTGGCTGTCAGTTACCCCCAAACCAAGGAGAGAAGTCAAGGGGAAGACTCTCCTCTTGGGCTCCCAAAGAGGTGAATATATTAGATAGTCACTGGCTAGAGCATCTGATTTAGTCATCTTTCCAGAACACTCATGGTCAGATGACACGATGAAATGTCTCATATAGAAGGCTGACCATCTCACTTGATTAAAAAGTTGTGTGACCTGATTTTTCCATAGAATTGGCCCTTAATCATGAGCCATTTGTTTGTCTTATATTTAATATCAATCTTGTGCCAGTTCCTTGGAATATCCAACTGACTGAGTCAATCAATGAACAAATATTTATGGAGACTCTACCAAGTGCCAAGCAGGAAAATATCAATTATGTCAGCCAGTCCTTGGAATAACCCAACATGGCCATGTGGGAGGCCATGGCAAAGGATGGCCAAGCACCTTAACTGACAGGGCTCTGTTCTTGGTCATAGTGGGGAGGGTGATTCTCCAAAATTCAGTCCTGCCACTGCCACTGGAGGAAGTAAGTGGTGTCAGGCAACTGTCACTGTGCCCTGATGTGCAGCCATGGCATGTCCACTTGACTCCATGACACTTCTCTCTTCGTAGCCCATGGGTAGAGCGGGTCAGAGACTGGTCCCTTGTTGACCGTTTGCACTTCCAGTGTTGATGATACTACACCCAGATGGTCAGAGCGAGGCTGCAATTTCGGCTCTTAACTCATGCCCTGGCTTAGCACTGTTCTGTCTCTGTGGAAGGGAAACCCTGGTAATGCCAGGTTTGTGGCTGCAGTGCTGAGAGCAACAAAAGCCATCCAGGTGGCAGGACATGCTGGTTGGGCTGACAGCCTTGGAGACTGTGTTGAACCTGGTCAGCACTGGCTCCAGCAGGCATGAGGCAGAGTCGGTGCAGTGAAGTCTAATGTGGCTCGCTTTCGGTGGTTCTCTGTGTGGGTCTCATCCTTTTGGATGGAATTGCATTAAATCAATGTGGTGACTCATGAAAAACGGTAGCTACGAGTGCCAAGTATTTGTGCCTTTGATTAATTTAGAACTAATTACTCACCACTTATAATGTATACTTTTTGAAACAGACTCCTCCAAAATGTGGAGGCATGAATTTAAAATAGAGTAGCCCTATTCAGATGGCTGTGATCCACTTGTTAAGCACTCCTTACCTAGCCTGAGTGGCCTAAAAATTGGAGCCTGGGGCAAAAACTTATATATTAATTCTTGATCAAGGGCTGCCGTCCCAGGGAAGGAAGAGGGGGGAAAGGAAGAGCGGCAGGAAGGAGGGAGAGCAATTCAGAGCGAGGAACCCCAAGCCAGCCACAGCTCCACAGCCAAGGCACTGGCCTCATTCCCCAGGGAGCTCTGCAAAGCCTAGTGGAACATCTGTGTCTCGGAGCAGCCATGGAGAGGGTTGGGCTCCCTCTTCTCCTGTGTCCCACCTTTTACTGGTCAGAGTCTGTCCTGAGAGACAGCAGCTCCCATCACGGCTAGGCTGTCGGGTCCTCTCTGCTTGGGAAGCCAGTATCTTGCAGGTTCAGGCTGACACCTGAGAGGTGGGAAAAGGACGTGCATTCTCTCCAGGGGGCTGCAACTGAGGAATGAGATGAGTGAGCCACCAGGAGGATGCAGTTGCTTGGACCAGGATCCAGCACAAAGCTCATCTTTGTATTACAAGGAGGGAGGACGCAGAAGAGAGAGCTATCTTCTTTGTTGTTTTAGTAACGCTTTGTTTTATGCGCAACTGATAGGAGTATTAGTTTCCTAAGGCTGATGAAACAACATACTAGAAACTGAGTGGTTTCAGAAAATAGAAATTCAGTCACTCCTGGTTCTGGAGGCCAGAAGTCCACAGTAAAGATGTGCACAGGACCATGCTGTCTCTTGGGCTCTAGGAGAGGGTCTGCTCCATGCCTCTCTCCTGGCTCCAGCACTGCTGCCAGTCCTTGGCACTCTTTGGCTGGTAGATGCCTCACCCCAATCTCTGTGTCTGGCTTCATATGACCTTGTTCTGGTATGTGGCTGTGTCTCTGTTTTCTCTTCTTCAAAGCATACCTGTCATTGGACTAGGGCCTGCTCTGATGCAGCAATATTTCATCTTAACTCATTACATCTGCAAAGACCCTATTTCCAAAAGTCAAAGTCTGAGGTTTCAGGCAGACTTAAAATGTAAGGTGTGGGGGCGGGGACACTAATCCAACAAAATATGCTGAAATTAACTATCTTCCAGCAGGTAAATAGTTGATAACCTCTATATCAACTGCATATTAGACTAGATCCTATTTAATTGGACTGGAGTTGGGCTCAGGCATTTTTTCATTTACCTCAAGTAATTCTATATATATATTGTTTATTATCGTCAGTATTATATCACTGATTATAATGCAATTGGTAATATTTGTTGGACAGTTACTATGTCTTAGGCACTGGGCTGAGTACTTTATGCATATTATACCAATAACTCTTCATTTCAGCTCTTCATCTTACAGATAGGAACACAAGGGTCAACAATGTTGGAAAATTGCCAGAGGACACAGAGCTGGGAGCAGCCAAGTCAAGACATGCAGGCTGTCTGGCTCCAGAACTGGGATTCATCTTTGCCAGGAGGACCCTGCACATATTTAGCACCTTTCATCTTCTTCTCGTCTTTAGACAGTCTCAGTTATTTAGAGAAATCGTAAATATTTTAAGATGCGTAACTGCAAACCTTCACTACAAAGAAATAAAACAGACTGGACAGAGAGGGGCTGACGTATCATATGTATCTTGTACAACCTGAGGATGAGTCACCAAGGGCAGAAGTTAATAAATGGCAGGAATTATTATTCAAACAGATTTAATACTTTCATGTCTCCCAATTTCACAAGTTTAGACAAAACGCGATGCATTTAGAAGACATCGCTCCATCCTATTTCGAAGCTTAGCTGCCTAACCTACAGTAAAGCCTGGTAGTTATGAACCTTGGAGAACAGTTTCTATGACAAGTGAGGATCTAAGAGCTTGTATCTCATAATGACGTCTCTCTGCATTAAACTAAATCTCCCCATTCTGGGCAATCATTGCAGATCCCCTGGTTTCCTGTCTTGGCTCTTGGACCCACACTCCCTTCCCCATCAAAGGTGGGATGGGGAGAAGCGGCTGCCCAGCTTAAAACGCTGTACTTCCCAGCCACGTGCCGGGCAGAACCTTGTTGGCACCCACATTTCTGTCTCTGTGCCTAGGTCTGCTCCTCATCCTGCCTTCAGTGCTCTTCTTTTCCCTTTTGAATTCCATCTAAATCCAGCTTATTGTAGGACCTGCTCTGGTCCCACCTTCTTCAAGTCTCCAGCTGCTCTTGCCATGACGGGCCATTTCTTTGTCTGAAGTTCTCTTACATTTAGTCGATTCCATTCTGTTTAGATCTCAGCCGCTCTACATTTGCTTCACATAAATTGACCTTGGCTCCCAAACTATATAACAAGTTCCTCCCAGGGGCAGAAACAAAGTGTGCACATCACTGGTGTTCCTCCCAGCCTTGTCAGCATAATGCCAGGCAAACCAAATTGGGGTGATCTCTAACATACCTGATAATTACTTTTTATACCTGCAGTATAAGAAGGGTTAACTTTTTGATATTAAATGAAGGTGCCCAAATAATGCCATCAGATCATGTTGAAATTTTTTCATGGTGACCTGAACTAATAATGACATCCTTTTTCCTCATGGAAACCCAAACTAAATTGTTATTTATGATTACTATGATTTTTAGCCATTACTAGGCTCTGTTATGGTACTGTGTGGTTGATTAAAAATGGAAGTTGCCCATGGAGGTCTACATGTCATTGTTTTGGCCGATGCAAAATGTAGCCAGGAGCACACCACACCTGACAGTGTCAGTGATTATTATTATTATTATTTTTAACATGAATGAAGATGTTAATGACTCCTGATTTCAAGCTAAGAGCTGATTAGGAAAGGTTCCATTGACAACTCATCCCTAGAAAATTAAAACAGAAGCACATAGATATTGTAATTTGACTTCAGAGACTTCCCTTTCTCCTAGAACAATGCACATCGCAAATGAGTGCTATTTCTCATGGCTCGTAACTAAAGAAAAATACTGTGATATTGTCTAACCTTAGAATCTCTTAAGTGAGAATTTGTCAAAGAGGGCTAACCTAGACCCCAGTGGAAAAATCCAACTGATGGCCACCTGGATCCATTCTCTCTGGTCCGAGGAGAAAATGAGGCCCCTCTCCTGAGTTTCTAAGCCTTTTGAATACTTGCATTATTTTCTACCTTACTTCTTACTTTTGACCTTTGTAAATGGGAGATGTTTTGTTGTTCCTGTTTTAAGGATAATTTAGAAATTACAACTTTAGCATATATCTAACAATTACTTGCCCCAGTATTTCATCATTACAGCTCAAATTAACATAATGTCTATTTGGATTTTCACAACAAAAAAAGCTAAGAAAAACCCTCACTTGGAAACCCTTCAAAAGTTTCTCATTTGGCTACAGTTACTCAGGCTTTCTGCAAAACGAAGCAATGTAATCCTTACATTACGAGAACAGTTGTTTGAGTCTTTTATCAGACTGACTTTCTGCTCATGCCAAAAGGCATTATTTTCTTTGTGTAAAAGTGACTTTGAAGATTAATAAGTAACAGAATGGGTACACATAGATTTATGAACGTTTAAAATTGCTTAATGTTTTTGCATGTGTATACTTTGAAAAAAATAGGAGATGCCTCAGGTGTTCCACATAGATTGCCTTAGGAGAAGGACATAAATGTGCACCTTTGATTCAGACTTAAGTAAATTGTTGGTGATCCACAATGATCTCCCACTGACAAGAGGTGGGTTTTAGGTCTCCCAGCAAGCTTTTAGTACTTTATATCAGAAAAAAGGACTTAGCCTGTGAAGCTCGTGGCTTTGGTGCTTGCTAACCTCTCTTTAAACACAAAAGACACATCACAGGCCCAGAGCTGTTGCATCAGCAAGCTGGCAGCACGCTGAGAGCTGACCAGGAAGCGTCAGACCCTAGAGGCAGAGGTCTGTTCCCTGACTCTATGAGCAGGAGTCAACACCAAGCCCTTCAATCCTTGGGCCTGCAATTCCCTGTACAGGAAACACAAGTGTGTGTGGATGTGTGTGCATTACTTTAGCAACACATACTTTGTTTGTTGTTTCATTTTCTACTTTTGAAAGATGGCAAGATCCCAGTCACAAAAACAGAAACCAGGCCACTTTGGGAGGCTGAGGCGGGCAGATCACGAGGTCAAGAGATTGAGACCATCCTGGCTAACACGGTGAAACCCTGTCTCTATTTAAAAATACAAAAAAATTAGCCAGGCATGGTGGTGGGCGCCTGTAGTCCCAGCTACTCCGGAGGCTGAGGTAGGAGAATGGTGTGAACTTGGGAGGCAGAGCTTGCAGTGAGCCGAGATTGCACCACTGCACTCCAGCCTGGGCAACAGAGCAAGACTCCATCTCAAAAAAGCAAAAAAACAAAAAGAAAACAAAACAGAAACCAGGCTAGGTATTTTAACCAGAGAGGGATTTAATAAAAGGGTTAGGATCTGAGCTGTTTTGGAAGAGCTGAAGAAGAAGGAGAGGACAGAGGTCAGGAAGGACAGTTCCTGCAGTGTCTTGGTGGTCAGTCCCTGCCCTACTGGGTGGCCATTACAAAGCTGGCCCCTGTGGCACAATATCTCTTTGACCCCATGTGGCCAGGCATGTGGGGCACTGGCTGACTCCCACAGCCACCACTGTCAGTATTGGAGCTGGAGCTGCTGCCACAGCCAGAAGCAGAGTGTCCACTACCTCCCTCCTACCTTCTGATCTCGCGCTAGCTCCCTACTGGTGCAACCTACACAGAACCCTGCCAGTAAAGGAATCTGAGAACTGTAGTCCCCTGAGGTACAGAAGACAACACAGAAGGGCAGGCAGTATCTGGCCCAGATGCCCATCACGAGCTTTAGAAAACGTTGTGTTATCACTGCACTTTAATCATTGAAGTATTTATTTTAAATTGGTTCTTATTTACATATTGAACATGAGACAAATACTATTTGACTATTTATTTTATGGGACAGTCAAGAAGATAATCAGTATTATATTAAAAAATATTTTATGGGTTTAAAGAATATTTTGGGGGCATTTTAATTCACATAGTTCAAAAGCAGCTGAATACATATATTAAAAGGCAAGCTCTTGATAGGCCTTGCTATGTCATCTACAAAAAGCACCCCTGTTTCCCTAAGCTAGCTAACTCAGCTGTTTGAAGTACAGAGGGATGAAGTAAATTCTACTGTTTGGGTTTTTATATTTGACACTGGTTGATACTTTTCCAAAGTAAATATTGCATTTCTGCTGGTAGTTTGATTTCGCTGTTTGCTTTCTGAAATTTTATGTACTTTTATTTTAGGTACATTATTTGCCTGCTTAATTCCAATGAGAAATTATTTCAGATAGAAAATCATCAACTTGTTTACTTAAAATAAAATTTTGTACCTTGAAAACTAAAATTGGTTATAAAAAATCCTTTAAAATGACGATGATTACAACTATTACGCATATCTGTAAATCTCTTTACTTCTTATATCTCGACCGATCATCTCAGCAACTCTGTGAGAGGCCAACTACTACTGCCTCCAAATTTCTTCCAACTATGTTAGGTGACAGGTCATTAGCTGTAAAATCAAGGCAAGAAGTTGGACTTTATAAGTAAATACGATAGTTTCCTTATGAGTATGTATTTATGAGACTCCTCAAAATTCATATTCCAGCCACGTTCATTTTCTCTTCATGCTAGGGTCTAATGCTGTGGTTAGACTGCAGCATGAAACTGGGGTAAGCATACCACTTGGAGATTTGAAAAGATGATCCCAGGAATTGTGGGCCTGGATAATTTTAAGGGAGCCAGTTTTCAGATCCTCAGCTTACATTTGTCCTCTTTCCCATCACAAATTTGTCTAAGAACATGTCCCTCTTAAGGACGCAGGTTCCTATTCCAAAATTGTAATTTTCCCACTTTGCAAAGTTAATCATGCCCCTCTCTCATGTCACTCTGAGGCATTGACTTGAAGTTTTAAAATCTGCAGGGCATCAAACAATGGGACAATTTGACATATTGTTCTAGTATTAGGAAAGTACCTTTCTTAATGTAAGACTAATTATAAGTAAATATAAATGACTAATGACTTAAACAACTTTTTGTAAGTCTGATGGTTTCCACTTTTTTTCCTTAGAACAGAACTGTAGGAGAACTTACATGACATGCTGGGTAATAAAAAAATAAAAATAATTTGGTGATAGATCACTGTTAATCTTGGCATATAGCTGAGAAGGAGGTTAAAGAATTGAGTAACATTTCTGTAACAAAACTCCCTCCATTCCCACTGATTTACTCATATGGAAAAGTCTTCTTGGCCCATAAATTTATAAAAATGAAAAACAGAAATAGAATTAATTTTGAGCCCTAATTCATTCTAATAATAAATAATATATCCACTAATTTCATGACCTAACTAGAAAATTTAGACTCCCTTAACATTTTCTGGCCATGGAGACGTACATTTCCAACAAAATTTTACTTCTGCATAATAATTATTTCTTAAAATTTATTACTTCTTATATTTTTTATCAATTATGGTCTAAAAGTAGTTGTAATTATAACCCAATCAGAAAAAAATCCAATATTTAGAGCCTTATTGCCACAGGAAAATTTTAAAAATTAAATGTCAATTTATATATGTAACTTACTGTACATAGAAGTATGGTGACAAAACCTGTAAAACATTTTCTACACAAAATATATTACATTAGAATAAAAGTCTGTGGAAACGAGAATAAGAGTTCAAAGAGAAAAAAATTGATGTCAAATTTCAGACTGTTAAAGAACAGTCTGTTTATAGCAATTGGACACCTGCTATCAGGTGTCCAATTGCTATAATATTCATACTCTATTGCAGCCGTCCCTTCCTTTTTGGCACCAGGGACCAGTTTTGTGGAAGAATTATTCCACGGATGGAGGGAGTAGGGGGGTTGGGGGAGATGGTTTCAGGATGAAACAATTCTACCTCAGATCGGCAGGCATTAGATTCTCATAGGAAGTGTGCAACTGAGATTCCATGAGCAGCTCACAATAGGGTTCATGCTCCTATGAGAATCTAAGGCTGCTGCTGAGCTGACAGGAGGCAGAGCTCAGGCGGTAATGCTCATGGCCCACTGCTGCTCACCTCCTTCTGTGCAGCCCGGTTCCTAACAGGCCACAAATTGGTACTGCTCTGTGACTCAGTGGTTGGGAACCCCTGTTCTATTCAATACACTTAAAAGGAATGATGTTGGCCAGGCACAGTGGCTCACTCCTATAATCCCAGCACTTTAGGAGGTCCAGGTGGGCAGATTATGAGGTCAAGACATTGAAACCATTCTGGCCAACATGGTGAAACTTCATCTGTACCAAAAATACAAAAATTAGATGGGCGTGGTGGCACATGCCTGTAGTCCCAGCTACTCAGGAAGCTGAGGCAGGAGAATCACTTGAACCCGAGAAGCAGAGGTTGCAGTAAGCAGAGATAACTCCACTACACTCCAGCCTGGTGACAGAGTGAGACTCCATCTCAAAAAAAAAGAAAAAAAAAAAAAGAAAGAAAAAAAGAAAAGAATGCTGTTATAACTACATTATTTTAAATATCAGTATTTATAGTATACTGAAAATTACATCCTTTACAGTTATTTAAACTGACAAAGAATATTTATATGTTACTGTAAACATATGCATGTGATACATTTTCAAAATTTATTTAAGGAGTATATGAGCAAAAACGTTGACAGATCACTGATCTGTACAAAAGATAAGGTGTTTTGAAGATCAGCATTCCGGCATGTCTCCATGTGTGTTTTCTTTGTTTTCTCAGTTTGACCTTGTCTGTGTCAATGCGTGGATGCTGGACCTTACCCAAGCCATCCTGAACCTTGGCTTCCTGACTGGAGCATTCACCTTAGGCTATGCAGCGGACAGGTAGATACCAATGTAACCACCGTTTTATGTCACTATAATACCATGCATTAATATGAGGAGAAAAATGTTTTATGTTAACTATTAAACAGTATTTTTGCTAAATTCACAAACAATTCTTGATGTCATCATTCATGACATTCACACTTGTTTGGTTTGACTAAATCTTTTCTTCTCAAACTTCATTTCCTTATTCCTTGAACTGCGCAAAGGTCTGAGGCCGTTCCCAGTAGGTCTGAGAGCATCGGAATGAAAACACAGACATCCAAAGCAGAAACATCATAATTGGGTTGATGCGCTGTTGTGCTGGATACTATAGAATCAATCAATTCAGTGTGCTTCAGTAACAACTTACTGGTTGTGGTTTTATTAATTTAGTCATAAGATCGGCCTATTCCAAATTTGTTTCATCTACTTTTTTTTAAAGAAATCCTTGTATTTTTTTCTACAAATGTAAAACTCTGTGAAAAAAACATTTTTCCAAAATCCATTAAAGGAGTTTTTTTTCTATTATGTTGTATTCATAAATACAACTGCCCAATGGCAGGCATGGTGAGTGTGTATATTCAAGACAGTCATGCTTTCTATTTAAGTATTCTTCTTCCTTAACTTTACTGATGCTAGTTATTGTATTCATGTTTAACTCTATTTTTATCCCAATTCTAACTATGAAAATACTTGCAGTAATTTAATATTCCTCTCTATCCCCCTTAGCAGGAGTAATAGGAGTATAGACTGGGAATCGCTGACTCATAGCCGTATCTGACCTAATATTGTTCCGGTTAATCTATCTCTGACTCATGGCCATATCTGGCCTAATATTATACTGGTTAATCCAGCCCAGCCCATGGTGGGTTCTTGTGACTGTACCATTCAGTGGGTGATACTAAGTGTACCCTTTAGAGAACTGCAAACAGCAATTAATTAGCTAATAGAACAACAAAAGGCCCCACATCCTGTAGCCAATTGAAGATCTGAGTTTAATCAGACCAGTGCTTCAAAATGGGTAGAGCCTTGAGTTTCATTTTCCGTCACTTTTTCTTTCTCTTTCATGTTTCTGTCTCGCCCTCTCCACAGCTGTTCTTTGCATGTGAGTTTCTGCTGGATCCTTTCGTGTGTGATACCCTTTCCCTCTTTCTTCTTTTTATCGATGTCCTTTTCTCCTGTTCTACTTCTAGCTCTTTCAAGTTTCATCTTTCCTTTCCTAATTTCCCCTGCATGCCACTCTTTTTTTGCTGGCTACAATTTGGAACTGTGCAGTTTAAATATTTATTTATTTTGTTTTATTTTTACTCTTTCTAATTTAGATAGTAGGTTTTGCTTCATCTGCGTTTTTTTTTTTTTTTATCTTACTCAGTCAGCAAACATATCTCCAAACTAAATTAACTTTACTAAAGTGGGGAATTTTCCCTACCTGTATTCTCATAAGTGATTGAGCATCTGTCCTCATACAGGACATGTTGCATTGGAGGGGATGGGCCAGACCTGGGAGAAGGAGGAGTCATGAATAACTCTGCCTTCTGCATTTGGCTTCTTCTCTTCCAATCCATTATTTATATATGTGAAGGAAGAACAAGCGATAACTTCATAGGCCATTTGTCAATGAGAGTACAATGTAGGAAGGGTGGAAAGTGAATTGAAAAATCTCGACTGGGGCTTCTGGATTCCTGTTCAGCATATAAGGAGCTTAGAATTTGCCAGTCAGCCTTGACAACAAGTAAAATGCTGAACAAACTGAAAAATCAATAATTCTTCTTAGATCCATAAGAGAAGTGAGAGCACAGGGCACACTGCTGCCTTCAACACCACCCTGCACCCCCCTCCCGGCCCCCCTAAATAGAAAGACAGGAGAATACAGAGAATCGTAACACAGGCGCAGAAACCTCCTTGAGAGAGCCAGGGTAGATAAACATGAGCTGTAATTGATGAATTCCAGGAGGATCAGTGTGGATGACCTGGAGGATTAAAAACTCTGGAGGGACTCACTCAAAGGAGGGCCCAAGCTTTTGTGATT
>NW_016815616.1:78381-96115 GCF_001698545.2 Rhinopithecus bieti | reverse complement strand
TTTTTTTTTTTTTTTTTTTTTTGCCACCTGAAGCTCTACAAGGTTCTAAAGGTGAATATTAAGGAAAATCCCTCATGCTCTGGCAGCCAGAGGGGAAAGGGAACAATTCTGAAATATGCCAGAACATTGTTCTTAACAACATCTGCCCTCAGGAGAAGATGTTTAACCAGAGACTAATCTTCTGGGGTTTTCGGAGAGCCTCATTGATCTGGGGGAAGGGAAATACCAACTCCAGCCCCTTCTAGCCTTCCAGGTGGAGAAGGAGAGACACCAAATTCTAGCCTCCTCTAACTTTTAATTTGGAAGAAGGGAAATACTCAGCTCCAGCCCCCTCTAGCCTTTCTCCCCTAGTTAAGAGGAGAGGGATAGAGAGGCACTTGTGAAGTTCACTGGTTAGAGGCATAGGTTCACTAAAAGACTGAGAGCTACTCATAGAACCACTGAATGCCTTCCCTCCCCCAACACCTCACCACCACATTACTAAAGGTCTATTTACAGCAGTTCCATTTACCCAGTACACCGTGTCCACCTATCAAGAAAAAATTACAAGGCATACTAAAAGCCAAAACACACACATACACACACACACACACACACACACACACACACACACACACACCCAGTTGAAGAGAAACAGCAAGCATCAGAACTAAATTCAGATATGGCAGGGATGTTGGAATGATCAGGCTAGGAATGTAAAACAACTATGCCAAGAAGTCTGATGCATAAAGTAGCATGCAAGAACAGATGGGCTATGTAAGAAGAGAGATGGAAATTCTAAAAAAAGAAACCAAATGAAATGCTAGAGATCAAAAACACTGTAACAGAAATGAAAAATGTTGTTGCTGGGCTTATTAGGAGATTGGGCATAGCTGAGGAAAGAATCTCTGGCCTTGAGGATATTCCAATAGAAACCTCCAAAACTGAAAACACACACACACACACACAAAATAACAACAACTTGAAAAAGCAGAACAGAATGTTCAATAACTGTGGGACAATTACAAAAGATATAATATTTGTGTAATAGGAATACCAAAAGGAGAAGAGAGAGAGAAAAATAGAAAAAATATTTTAAACAATAATGACTGAGAATTTTTCAAAATTAATGTCAGACACCACAGATCCAGGAAACTCAAAGAAAATCAAGCAAGATAAACATTAAAAAGTAGACTTAGTTATATCATAGTCAAACTAAAGATAAAGTAAAAATTCTGAAAGAAGAGGGGGGAAAACTCTTACTATAGAAAAGAGCAATGATAAAAATTATATCCTACTTCTTTTCAGAAACCATGTAAGCAAGAAGAAAGTGGAATACTTAAAGTGTTGAGAAAAAAATTCCAATCTAGAATTCTATACTCTGCAAAGTTATCATTTAAAAGTGAAGGAGAAATAAAGACTTTGTTAGACAAAAAATTGAGGGAATTTGATGCCTTGTAATAAATATTAAAAAAAATTATTTAGAGAGAATGAAAATGATCTAGGTTAGAAATCCAGATCTACATAAAGGAAAGGCATTGGAGAGGAATAAGTGAATACACTGTTATCTGTTAGGTCAATTGAGAATAAGAAAAATATGTTTCTTATGTAGTAGCAACGACTAAAAAACAATTTTTTAAAAAAAGCATGACTGATATGCTAAAAATGAAGAAAATGTGGAATCTTATAAACTGCTGTTCAATTAAACCACAAAAGCCAGGAAAAAGTGTGGAATACAAACAGAAGAATAAAAAATAAGGGAAACCAATAGAAAATGATAACGAATATGGTGGACATTAATCTAACCATGTCAATACTCACTTTAAATGTAAGATGGTCCAAATGCACCAACTAAAAGACAGAGATTTTCACAGTGGATCAACAAACAAGACCCAACTATATACGTTGGCTACAAGAAATACACTTTAAATATAAAGACACGTATACATTAATAGTAAATAGATGGAGAAAACTATACCATGATAGCAGTAATCAAAATAAAGCAGAGTAGCTATATTATTATCAGCAGAGCAGACTTCAGAGGAAGAAAAGTTATCAGGGATAAAAGGGGGCATTATATAATGATAAAGGGGTCAATTCTCCAAGAAGCCAATAATCCTTAATATCTATGTGCCTAGTAGCAGAGCATAAAATTTTAAGAGGCAAAAACTGTGATAAAACTGGAATGAGAAATAGATTAATCCACTATTTCACTGGAGACTTCAACATCCCTTTGTTGGAAATGGTCAGATTCAACAGGTAGAAAACTTATAAAGATATAATTGAACTCAACAGCATCATCAATCAACTGAATATAATTTTCATCTTTAGACAATCTTACCTAACAACAGCAGAATTAACATTTTTTTCAAGTTCTCATGAAATATTCACATGCAATATTCAAGATAAATCACATTCTGGGCCATAAAACATATATTAGCAAATTTGAAGAAATAAAAATTATACAATGTCTGCTCTCAGACCATAGTGGAATTAAACTAGAAATTCATAACAAAAGGATAGATGGAAAATTCCCAAACACTTGGGGATGAAGCAACACATTTCTAGTAACACATAGGTCAAAGAAGAAATCTCAAGAGTAATTAAAAAGTATATTAAACAAAATGAAAATGAAAACACTCAAGACTTTTGGAATGCAACAAAAACAATGTTTAAAGGGAAATTTATAGCATTGAATACATACATGAGAAAAGAAGAAATATATACAATCAACAATCTAAGCTTTCACCTTAGGAAACTGGAGAAGTAGAGCGAATTAAACCCAACGCAAGTAGAAGAAAAAAAAAAAAACAAATTAGAGCAGAAATCAATAACATTAAAAACAGGAAATCAATGGAGAAAATAAAACCCAAAGCTGGTAATTTGAAAAGATCAAAAAAATCAATAAGCCTCCAGTCAGACTAAGAATAAAGAGGAGAGAGAGAGAGAGGAGGTGGAAGATGTAAATTACTAATATTAGAAATAAAAGAGGGGACATTTTGACCAATCCCATGGACATTAACAGGATAATAAAGAAATACTATGAACACTCTGTGTTCACAAATTTGATAACCTACATGAAATGGACCAATTCCTTGAAAGATTACAATCTGCCAAAACTCACCCAAGATTATATAGACAATCTGAATAGGGCTATACTATTAAATAAATTGAATCAATAGTTAATTACTTTTCAAAACAAGAAGCACCTGGCCCAGATGGGTTCACAGGTGAATTTGCCAAATGTTTAAGGAAGAAACTCTACCAATTCCCTAAAAACCCTTTACAAAGATAGAAGTAGGGGGACTGCTTTCTAACTTATTCTGAGACCAGCATTACATTAATACCTAAATTGGACAAAGACCGTACAACAAAAGAAAACTACAGATTAATATATCTCATGAACGTAAGCGCAAAAATCCTCAACAAAATTTTGCAAGTAGAATCCAATAGTGTATTAAAAAATTATACACCACAACCAGATACCATAGCATACTAAGTGTGTAGTATCCCAAGTACGTAAAGCTGGCTCAGCATTCTAAAGTCAGTTAATGTAATCCATCACATCAACAAACTAAGGAATACAAAATGACATGATCATATCTTTAGATGCAGAAAATGTGTTTGTCAAAATCCAACATCTATATATGACAAAAGCTCTCAGTAAACTAGAAATATAGGGGAACTTCCTCAACTTGTTAAGGAATGTCTATGAAAAAACCTACAGTTAACATCATACTTAATGATGATAAACTGTATAGAAGCTTTCTCACTAAGATCAGAAACAAGCCCTCACTAATAAATAAATAAGACAAGTAAAGAAAATAACAGGTATACTGATTGGGAAGGAAGAAATAAAAACTGTCTTTGTTCACAGATGGCATGATTGTCTATGTAGAAAATCAAAAGAATTAACAACAACAACAACAACCTCCTGAAACTAACAAGTGACTACAGTAAAGTTGCAGGGTACAAGGCTAATACACAAAAGTCAACTGCTTTCTTATGTACCAACAATGAACATGTAGGATTTGAATTTAAACACACAATGCCATTTACATTAGCACCACAAGAATACACAACACTTAGTTATAAATCTCAGCAACATATATACAAGATTTATGTGAGGAAAAGTGCAAAACTCTAATGAAAGAAATCAGAGATGATCTAAATAAATGGAGAGATATTCAACATTCATGGATAGGAAGACTCAATATTGTCAAGATGTCAGTTCTTCCCAACTTGATGTATATATTCAATACAATACTAATCAAAATCCTACAGAGTTATTTTGTGGATATTGACAAACTAATTCTAAAGTTTATATGTAGAAACAAAAGACCCTGAACAGCCAACACAGTATTGAAGGAGAAGAACAAAGCCAGAGGACTTGACACTGCCTGACGTCAAGACTTACTGTAAAGCGACAGTAATCACGACAGTGTCGTATTTGTGAAAGAATAGACCTCTACCAATAGTTCAATGGAATAAAATAGAGGGCCTAGAAATAGACCCACATAGATAATAAATATAGTCAACTGACCTTTGACAAAGCAGAAAACAAATGGTACTGGAACAACTGGACAATCACAAGCCAAAAAAAAAAAAAAAAAAAAGAGAGAGAGAGAATCTAGACACAGACCTTACACCCTTTAAAAAAAATGGATCACAGACTTAAATGTAAAATACAAAACTATAAAACTCCTAGAGGACAGGATAGGAAAAAATCTAGATGACCTTTTAGATACAACACCAAAAGCGTAATCCATGAAAAAAGAATTGATAAGCTGGGCTTCATTAAAATTAAAATTTTCTGTGCTGTGAAAGACATTATCAAGAGAACAAATGAAACAACAAGCCACAGACTGGGAGAAAATATTAATAAAAGACAAATATTTGATAAAGAACTGTTAGCCACAATATATAGAGAACTCTTAAAACAACAATAAGTAAACAAACAACCCAACTAAAAAATGGGCCAAAGACCTTAACAGATACCTCACCAAAGAGAGTATACAGATGATAATAAGCATATGAAATGATGCTCTATGTCATATATCATCTGAGAAATGCCCATTAAAACAGCAATGAGATACCACTACATACCTATGAGAATGGCCAAAATCCAGAACACTGCCAACAGCAAATGCTGACTAGGATGTGGAACAACAGGAATTCTCATTTATTGCTGGTGAGAATGCCAAATGAAACAGTGACTTTAGATGACAAAATTCTTACACGTTTGTAATTCTTACAAAATTAAACTTTTACTATATGATCCAGCAATTCTACTCCTTGGTATTCCAATTCCAACCCAAAAAAGTTGAAAACTCATGTTCACACAAAACCTACACATACATGTTTATAGCAGCTTTCTTCATAATTGCCAAAACTTGGAAGCAGCCAAGATGCCCTTCCGTAGGCGAATGGACAAACTGTGATACATCCAGGCTATGGAATATTATTCCATACTGAAAAGAAATGAGCTATCAAGCCATGAAAACACACAGAGGAAACGTAAGTACATATTACTAAATGAAGAAGCTGATCCGGAAAGGCTACATACTATAAGATTTTAACTATATGACATTTTGGAAAAAGCAAAACTATGGAGACAGTAAAAAAAAAAAAAAAAAGATCAGTGGTTGCTATGGGGTGGGGAGAGGGAGGGATGAATAGGCAGAGCACAGAGGATATTTAGAGCAGAGAAA
Organism: Rhinopithecus bieti; assembly: GCF_001698545.2. Taxonomy (NCBI): domain Eukaryota; kingdom Metazoa; phylum Chordata; class Mammalia; order Primates; family Cercopithecidae; genus Rhinopithecus; species Rhinopithecus bieti. The sequence continues at coordinate 90,425 of NW_016815616.1, read as the reverse complement.
CTATCCTGTTAGATACTTCAATGGTGGATACATGTCATTATACACGTCAAAACACATAGAATATGCAACATCAAGAGTGAACCCAAAGGTAAACTGTGGACATTGGGTGATTATGATGTGTCCCTGTAGGTTTGTCAATTGCAGCAAGTGTACCACTCCCATGGGGAATGTTAACGAGGAGAATGCTGTGCATGTGTAGGGGCAGGGGACACAGAGTCCACTAAAAAAAATCTAGATAAACTAAGGCTACTTCCATCTCTACTTTGCTGACTCAAGCAAGATGCTACATGTACATATTTTATGGAAATTTTTATGAATTTGTCATTGATGTCATAGAATCAAATCTCTTAATGGATATTGATAGCAAACATTTACCAGACAATAATTTGACGCCTCTATGCTGAACCAATTAACACCAGACTCTCAGAATGCTGTGCATGATACCTTGTTCTTTTTCCTAAACTATTTAATAACACTTATGCCAATGGTGAAAATAAAATACAGAATTTAGGAACCACTGACATTGGCTGTAAACTTTGTAGTTTATAAAACGCTTTCACATTCACATCTCATTTGATCCTCTCTACAACCTCCCTCTAGGAAAAAGTGGAAAAAACAAAAACAAGCAAGCAAAACCTTTGTTTTGAAGACCTTAGGAATTAGTCCAAGGTCTTATGACTGGTAGATGGTTGAGGTGAGACTCAAGGCAAGGCCTTCTGGCCATAACACACCATTGCTCCTTCTTTCTGCCTCTCTGTCCTTATGACTTGACACATAAGAAATGTTAGAAAGTGTCACATCTGTGCCACTGGGGAGACTCTATGTGAAACAATAGTTTTAAGGAGGGTCATCTTTTCAGAAACTGCAATCACAAAGGATGCATTCTGTGCTTTAAATGTTGTGATTCCAGCCTGGGCAACATAGTGAGACCCTGTCTCTACAAAACATTTTAAAAATAATATAATAATATAATATGATATAATAGTTTATGTTATATTTTCCCATTGTGTTTAAGAAAATGTTTAAGGTGTGCTCTTTTCCTGTCTTTCTCAAAAAGGTATGGCAGGATCGTCATTTACTTGCTCTCCTGCCTTGGTGTTGGCGTCACTGGGGTTGTGGTGGCCTTTGCACCAAACTTCCCTGTGTTTGTCATCTTCCGCTTCCTGCAAGGTGTGTTTGGAAAGGGGACATGGATGACTTGCTTTGTGATTGGTAAGACATTCTTACACCATCTTCTCTATTTGGAAACTAGGGCCAGATAGCCAACAAGTGCTAGTTAATCAACCTTCCTCTTCCTCATGTGTCCTTTAAGAAAGGAGGTTTCACTGCAGCTACAGTAATTATTTCTGCAGATAGGAGAGCTCAGAGGTAGGATTCTGTGTGCTTTAGAAACTAAAATACCATCTTACTTTGGAAGCCAAACATAGAATATTATAAAACACTGGGGCAAACTACTTTTAAGTATTTCTATACTGTTATAATATGGTTTCTAGCTTTGCTTTATAAGAGATTAATTTTTTATAAAATCTCAGTAGCTTCTTGAGGCATTTTTAAAGCATTTTCTCTGCACTGTGTTCTGTGGTACAGTTTGAGATTACTTTCCTGTGTTCCCAACTCTCCTCCTTCTGTACAAGTGGGGAACTTTTTACTATGGGAGAAATATGTTCTAAAAATGAGAAGTTCATTTGTGACCCTTGGATATCTTCTGTAGCCAGAAAGTTTGACCTTCTGGGGATGGAAGAAGGAAAAAGTTCACTTTACTTTTCTCTCATATCCCTTGGGAAAGCCCTGGCTACTCCTTTTGGTTCCATTTCTAGCTCGGGACCAGCCACCTAGAGTAGTGGTGTATTTCTGACCAGGAAAATGTGAATTCTCATCTTAGATTATTGCTGCAGATCTTTGCACACCCACTCTCTTCTGTCACTGCTATGCAATCTCCAAGCAGTGCACATTTTGGAGACCTTTGAAGATCTTTCTGTGAGTGGGAGAAGGAGAGAAGATTATTAGAGGGATTGGTTGTCACTGTCTGGAACAGAAAGAGTAACGTTGGAATGCAAGACATTTTTAAGGAGACTCAGTCTAGATGAAACTGCAAAGTTGTGATCTGAGGGCAACAATAAAGTAGCTTATCCCAGGATAATCAGAAAAAAAGAAATCAATTAGTGGGAAGGGGCAGGAAAAGAAAAGATTTCAGCAATAAAATTTCCCATGTGATTTTTAGGCAATATTGTCAACAAAAAGTACAACACTGTGGAAAGAATTAACATTTAATAGAAGTTGTCTTGTGATAACAAAAAGTCTTTGTAGAGTCTAATATTTATAATGAATCTTCTAAGGAGACTAGAATGTGCATATCTCTAGAGATACAGTGATACAATGTAGCCATCTTAACATATTTATGTTCTGATAATTACAATTACCTTTTAAAAAATCATCACTGAAGCTTTCCTAAAACCGACACATGTATTCTTCATATTTCCCTATTGTACCCAGAAGATTGCAGGGCTGGGTGCATAAGAGGAACATGGCAAGTGCCTGTGATAAGTGGCAGAGGCAAGAGTGGGAGAAAAGCATTTAGTATCAAGAAGGACACCTCCATCCTTTCTGCAAGTGTGGAAGCCTCGGTATCTGAGTGCTAGCGTGTTCTAGCAATGCTGATGGATGTAAACAGGTGTAACATCTCTGCATTTGTTTGTTTATTTTGGAGCTGACTTTGTGCTTCTGTGACCTCTTGTGTTTGTTTTCCTTTAGTGACAGAAATAGTAGGTTCGAAACAAAGGAGGATTGTGGGAATCGTGATTCAAATGTTTTTTACCCTTGGAATCATAATTCTTCCTGGAATTGCCTACTTCATCCCCAATTGGCAAGGAATCCAGTTAGCCATCACGCTGCCCAGCTTTCTCTTCCTCCTTTATTACTGGTAATGTGGTTTTGGTTATCATCATATTTATACTGATTCCACAGAAATTAGACTCTAAACCAACATGAAAATGAAAGCAATAAAGGAAATTTTCTGCTTTGAGAATTTTTAGAGAATTTTAGGATTTAAAGAGAGTATTTGTTGATGATTTTATTAATAATTATCAAAAACATAAAATACCAGAACACAAAATTCTAAGTATGGTAGTGCATTATGTTTTGTTTTGTAATAAATAGCTTCATGAAAACTATAAGGCAACAAACCATATCTGCCTTATATTTCAACATGCAAATTAAATGCAATGAAGTCTATTTGCTTCTCTGTGTGTTCTATAAAGCAAATTAATGTTACTCAGAAATTCTCTGAGGAATAAGGAAATGTTAAGAGCATCAAAAAATTACATTATCAAAAAGCAACAGATAAGCATTTGATTTTTGTTGTTGTTGTTTTGAGATGGAGTCTCACTCTGTCGCCCAGGCTGGAGTGCAGTGGTGCGATCTTGGCTCACTGCAGGTTCAAGTGCTTCTCCTGCCTTAGCCTCCCAAGTAGCTGGGATTACAGGCGTGCACCACCACACCCAGCTAATTTTTCTATTTTTAATAGAGACAGAGTCTTAACATGTTGGCCAAACTGGTCTCAAACTCCTGACCTCAAATGATCCACCTGCCTCGGCCTCCCAAAGTGCTGGGATTATAGGCGTGAAGCACTGCACCCAGCCAGCACTTAATTTTTATTGGAATGAACATGTTTTAATGATTCTTCTAATTTAATTTTAATATATGGGCAAGTCAGTTTATATAAATCAGATTCCTAAGCTTTTCTTAATATTCACTAAATCCCAATTCTTTTCATATGTGGAATCAATATATTGTAAGATGGCCTGGTTTTGTAAGAGCAATGTCATATTGATTGTTTTGATGAGCAATGATCCAATTATCATGCTAGCATTTTTTTCCCCATCCATTATAACCTTGCAAGAATAATCTGTGTTTCAGGGACCCATGATCAACTTATTGACTCCTACATTTATATCTAATTGCAAGATCCATTTTGATAGAAAAACTCAAGGCAATAGATTTTAGATTTTGAAATTCCTAGACATAACTCACAACAGCCTCCTTCTTTGCCAGGGTTGTCCCCGAGTCTCCTCGTTGGCTGATTACTCGGAAGAAAGGAGATAAAGCATTACAGATCCTGCGACGCATTGCTAAGTGCAATGGGAAATACCTCTCATCAAATTACTCACAGGTAATTTCGTTTAGTATGAGTAACAAATATTGCTAAAGTAGGTGAATTGATTTTGTTGCCACTGATGTACTTAATGTTGCTTCTTAAATTTATATACAAAATATATATGTTTGTATATATACAATATATATATACAAAATGTATATGTATATAGAGTGTGTGTATACACACACACACACACACACACACACACATACACACACTACCAAACATCTGGGAAATCATTTTCAATTTGACTTAACTGAAAAAAAATCTTGAGAAAAATCATAGGACATATTAAAGAAGAAATGATTATGAAGCTGTATTAGCATTATAGGCAAGGCTAATTGATCATTTCAGTACATATTTTAATAATTGCACCAAGTTACTTGAATTATTATACTTTACTTACCGTAAGCCCCATAATATTGAATCACTCATCGTGATTGCACAAACTGTAAAACATTTTTTCGACTTTTAATTTAAAGCTTTAAGTTTGGCCCTGAAAAAAATCTATTTATTCATACCAGAGCTTTAGCAGTAATGTAATATTTCAGCCTTTAAATTCCCATATGCTGGTCTTTCTCCCTTTCTTCTTTTCTTCCTCCATTCTTTCCTTCTTCCAAGAAAGGTTTTTTGGGTACCTCTGCATCAGTGTACTAAGAAATGGGGGAGGTCAGGGTGTAATGACTCACTCCTATAATCCCAGTGCTTTGGGAGGCTGAGGTGGGAGGATTGCTTGAGCCTAGAATTCGAGACCAGCCTGGGCAACATAGCAAGACCCCATCTCTACAAGTAGAAAGTTTTAAAAACTAGCTGGGCATGGTGGCACGCACCTGTTGTCTCAGCTACTTTGGAGGCTGAAGCAGGAGGATCATTTGAGCCCAGGAGTTTGAGACTGCAGTGAGCCATGATCACACCATTGCCCTCTAGCCTAGGAGACAGAGCAAGATGCTGCCTCTAAAAAAGATATAAAGAGAAAATGAAATGGGACAAAAATTAAAAGCTTTTGCCCTTTGGAATATTTGATATACACTTGAGGATATAACATATATTTAAAGCAGCCCCTAAATAGAGAATAGCATATAAAGAAAAATATGACGATGCTTTAGCTCCGAAGACTAAGTGACTACAGAATAACAGAAAGGTTGTTATAAAAGGAATGTTAGAGAATAATTTTTGGAAGATATGAATCTTGATTTAAGACTAGGTTGTCAACATTGTTTTCTTCATAGCATTCAGTTTGATTTCACAGGAACCTTCTGATAAGAACTGGGTTTTGGGGCTGGGTATGGTGGCTCATGCCTGTAATCCCAGCACTTTGGGAGGCCAAGGCAGGTGGATCGCCTGAGGTCCGGAGTTCAAGACAAGCCTGGCCAACATGGTGAAACCCCATCTCTATTAAAAAATGCAAAAATTAGCAGAGTGTGATGACGAGTGCTTGTAATTCCAGCTACTTGGGAGGCTGAGGCAGGAGAATCACTTGAACCTGGGAGGCAGAAGTTGCAGTGAGCCGAGATTGCCCCACTACACTCCAGTCTGAGCAACAAGAGCAAAATTCTGTCTAAAAAAGAACTGGGTTTTGTTGGTTGTATTGTCCCCTCCCCAGCCCCTGAAGCTTGGTCATGTATATTTGGATTTCTGCCTTCTTCTGCTCTCTTATATTAAGTGGCAAGCAGTAGGCTCTTGTCCAAAGGTTTCAGTTGAGCAGATGTCACAGGTGCAACGGTGCAAGTAGGTTAATGATATACCTTGAGGTTTACAGATCATAAAATGTGTGGTAAAGATAAAGCATGGTCTTTTTAAACCACTGTGATTCATCCATCCTTGATCCTTGTCACTCTTTGAGTGAGCACATTTGAGCTGTGTGTTCCTTTTAGGGAAAAATAATATACACCTGTTTTCCCAGCTTGCACTCACAGCCAGGTCAAAGATCTGATCATTTGTATTCAATTTTAATCATCCAGTGAAGAATCTCTGCTCTTTTCTCAGCAGTATACTGAAGATATTGCACACATAGTCCAGAGGTAAGCATGTACATTATCTACATCAAGGTTTAGATATTGATTTAAAGGTCTAAATATAGAATATAGAAAAAGGGAATATAGAAAGGAATATAGAAAAGTTGCATTATAGAAAATAAATAGGAATAAAGGAATATATAAAATAGGAATATAAAAAATATTCTAGAAAAATAGGCATCTAGAAAGGAATATAGAAAAATAAGAATATAGAAAGGAATCTAGAAAGGGATATAGAAAGGAATACAGAAAAAATAGCTGTGCGCTGGTGGCTTGCGAAATATAATGTTGGATTAACCAGGCATGTCATGTGTGATAGTGAGTCTCACTGAGAGACGAGTCTGATTCCCTGAAGCAACTGCTGTTAGACATCTCATGAGTGTACAGTTTAGCGCTGCTCCCACAGACCCACTGACCCAGCTTTATTCATGAGCACCATAGAGATCATGGCAACAGGCAAGTAGTTCAATGTTCCACATGGCTGTGCTTATGAGAGATCATGAACTATGGGATCCAGTGGTTTCCAAGTCATTTTAATTTTAATATGGAAATTTCCAAACATATTCAAAAATACAAAAAATAGTTTAATGAATCTCTATGCATATCCCTCGGCTTCAACAGTTATCAACTCCTGATCAATTTTAGTTTTTCTATACTCCGCCTAGTTTTCCCATCCACTGAATAAGAATCAATCCAGCCATCAAAGCATTTCATCTTGTGATATTTTCCTCTAAAGTAGGAACAAATAGGTATCTCTGGAACTATGTGTGCACTATCTTCAGGACACTGCTGAATGAGGAGCAAGAACTATTCCTGTGGCTCTTAAAATTCAATACAAGTAATCACACCTTTGATCCAGTTGTGGGGACTGATTCCTATTGTGGGAGCAAAGATGGGGCAGTGGCATATAAAATATAAATATAAAACTAATATCAATGTCATTGTCCTAAGACAAATGGCCACAATTCCTTAATATCAAGTCAGTGTTCCACTTCCTTAATTGTCCTACAATGTTTCACAGCGTCTTTGTGCATTAGACTCCTCCTGAAGTTATGGATTGTGAATTGTTGATCTCTTTGGGTTTATTTAATCCATAGGTTCCTGCTCTTTTTCGTTTCATTCCAGGATATGGAAGGTCCTTCATTCTAAGGACCTAGCTTAAATCTACCCAAGGATGTTCCATAGTACAGATAAGCTAAATTCACTACAAACTAAGATTACACCAATCCCCAGAGCTTTAGTAAGTGAAGGGAAAAGATGAGAGGAAAACAGTATGATATATTTGATCTGACATTGAACCAGGCACATTCTGAGGGTTGTTTATTCTGTAATGATAAAATCCTGGGGTTTTTCTCCTGAAGAATTTCTATGGTCTAAATTTTGTTGATTATATCTGTAGGATCCTTTAACTTGTTTCTCTGTCTTTTGTATTCCCTGTCAATTTGTAGTTAGATCTAGAGCTTAATCAAGTTCAAGTTTAATATTTCTGGCAAGACTACTTCATAAGTGGCTTAGTACATTTCCATTAAGAGATACCTGGTGGCCACTTGTCTCTTCTTTTGGAACATTACTTGCCACTGATAATCACTGCCTGGATTTACTAACTAATCAGAGGTTGCCAAATGACAATATTCTCATCTTATCATTACTTCTTCATTTATTGCTGGAGTGCTTAAATAAAGACTAATTTCTCCCATCAACTCTTGGTGACCCTGAGATATAGTTCATATCGAAAAGACAAGACATATGCATCATTTTTTATTTTCCAAAGAATAAATTGGCTCCCTACATCCTCCCAAAGTGATTAATGAGCTGGGTGTATTTATTTAAACATAGTTTATATGTTTCAATCCTTTGCAGTTGCATTAGTCTGTTGTCACACTGCTATAAAGAACTGCCCGAGACTGGGTAATTTATAAAGGAAAGAGGTTTAATTGACTCACAGTTCTGCAGGGCTAGGGAGGCCTCAGGAAACTTACAATCATGGCAGAAAGGGAAGCAAACATGTGTTTCCTCACATGGCAGCAGGCAGAAGAGGTGCTGAGCAAAGGGGAAAAGCCCCTTATAAAACCATCAGATCTCATGAGAATTCACTCACTATCATGAGAAAAACACGAGGGTAACCATCCCCATGATTCAATTACCTCTCACCCGGTTCCTCATTTGACACATGGGGATTATGAGAATTACAACTCAAGATGAGATTTGGGTGGGGACGCAGCCAAATCATGTTAGCAGTTATTTTGGTGAGTATCCTTTTGGATGCTCAAATTGCTCCCTCTTTGGGCAGATGGAGCTTATCTGGAGTCTGCCACCCTCTAGTAGCTTCTGAATATTTCCTTGCTCTTTAGCATGACGAGATTTTCCAGTCTCATTTTGTAAGTTCCAGTCTCACATGTGGAATCACCTATTTCTCCAAGAGAGCTTTGGTTTTTGAAACAAATGTCTTCAAACCGAACCTACCCATCTTTAATCTTTTTAATTGTACATAAGCATAAGCAGAAAAGCAAAGTGTTATCTTCAAGAGAAGGATTTAAGTTTAAAACACCTTGCTAAGAGCAGAATTCAGCCACATTATGGGCCACGTCATAGTTTTCCATCTCAAAGGTCCTTATATCCCCACAAGCACCATCCTGAGCAGAAAACCTCCTCGTGATGATGCAGAAGCACTGGCCAGCAGGGTAGGCACTGTACTTCAACTCCAATCCCCAAAATCAGAGCAGGATTCCATTACAGGTTTTGTGCAAGGACAAGTATGGCCAATATAAATTACTCGTATTTTGGTGATTCAAATAATACTGTCCGGGTCTATGTTAGGATCGCCTTGAAACTGTGTGTTTACACAGTTACTTTCACATTAGCCCATATCCCTCTCTCTGGATACAGTCTCCAGAACCTTCAGACCCACGACAGAAGTGCCCAGCAATCTCTTTCTACTTTTCGTAGAACCTCTCTTGAGTAACTTCTGACTTTTAGAAGAAGTTATCACTGCATAAATGACCTCATCCTTCACGACCTCTTCAATTCCCACCTTATTCTTAAGGTGCCCATTATAGGGTGCGGAGAAGGTTAGAATGGATTTGAAAGAATATGGTTGGATTCAAAGCGGCCCCAGGAGACCTGGCAAGTCAGCACAGTTCTCCTGTGAAAAGAGCCACCTGCCAACCCCAACCTGTTCCATTGCTGACATCACAGGTCCAGGTATATTTAGGCGAACCTAAGGAACTAGCTTAAATCTACCCAAGGATGTTCCATAGTACAGATAAGCTAAATTCACTACAAACTAAGATTACATCAATCCCCAGAGCTTTAGTAAGTGAAGGGAAAATATGAGAGGAAAACAGTATGATATATTTGATCCGACATTGAACCAGGTGCATTTTGAGGGTTGTTTATCCTGTAAATCATCTCAGTTATAGTTCACATGGACATTACTCTTTCATGGGTAGGCAAACTCTGTCTCTGTCTCACTTGTTCCTAGGCTTCCATTTGCTACGGTTTCTGGCTGGCCTCTGGCTTTGTTGAAGAGATAGCTAGCACTAGCAGGGAGAAATACGGGTGATCAGGGTCCAGGCTCTCTGAACATACAAACAGTATAACTGTTATTCACTAAAAGGAAAAATCCCAAAATCAAAAACCAATGCAAAACAGCTAAGGGGCTTGAGCTCCTAGGAGGTTAGGTAGAAATTAAAGAGAATTAGTGGATGGGTAGAATTTTAAGCAGTAGGTAGTTACCCAGTGCAGAAGGAGGATTAGCTTGGACACCTAGTCTGGTGGTTCTCAGCCTTTCAGCATTTGCATACGATAATTTTTAAGGCTTGTTTAAAAAAAAAAGCAAATTATAGGTAAGTCTACAATAATGACAGCACAGGCACACCTACAACATGACACTGTCTCACAATGTCTTCAGGAGCATCCACAATCATCCACTGACCCCAGAGAACATGTCAAGGAAGAGAACTGTTTTCTGCCCTGGGCACACCTTCTGTTTTGCTCATAATGCAAAGTTCTTTTACGGTGCAGTAAATGTGAAATTTTTCTTTGGTATCAGTGTGACATTATTCCTGCTTGTTACTTGTAGTGTCCTGTTTCTTGCCTTACACCTGGTCACTAACCATTCACTTCAACTTTTCACTCTCATGTGATAGACAAGTAATAGTACTGTGTGCAAGCGTGAATAATGGATTGAGTAACAATGCTTATCTGAGCATATGGCCATTGCCCCAGGTACTGAATGAGTGTGCTTGTCAAAATAAAAAAGAATGGGCAAGTACTTCAGAGTGCCCACACATCTGGTGGTAGTAGAATTGGTCTATTGGTGAGTAATGGAGAGCTGAGATCGTTTCATGTAAGCATGAACTGCTATTCAGAGGTGACAAGGTGCTAGCAGCCCTCACTCTCAGCGCCTCCTCGGCCTCCGGCCTCAGCGTCCACTCTGGCAGCCTTAAGGATCCCTTCAACCCGCCACGGCACCGTGGGAGCCCCTCTCTGGGCTGGCTGAGGCCAGAGCCTCCCCCTGCCCTGCTTGCCGGGAGGTGTGGAGGGAGAGGCCCGGGCGGGAACTGGGGCAGCCGCAAGCAGGAAGAGCAGGAACCGGGACTGCGCGGCTGCACTCACCGGCCACTGTGAGTTCAGGTGGGCGTGGGCTCGGCGGGCCCGCACACTGAGCGGAAGGCCGTCACCCCCGGCCCAGGGCAGTGAGGGACTTAGCACCAGGACCAGCAGCTGCGGAGGTTGCTACCGGGTACCCCAGCAGTGCCGGCCCGCGGGCCCCACTCAAATTCTCCCCAGGCCCTAGCTGCCTCCCCGCAGGGCAGGGCTCGGTACCTGCAGCCCACCATGTCTGAGTTCCTCCCTCTGCGGTGGGCTCCCTCCAGGCCTGAGCCTCCCCAACGGGCCCCAACCCCTGCTCCGTGGCCCGCGGTCTCATCGACAGCCCAAGGGCTGAAGAGTGCAGGCAGGGCTGGGGACTGGTGAGCAGCTCTGCCTGCAGCCCTGGCGCAGGATCCACTGGGTGAAGCCAGCTGGGCTCCTGAACCGGATGGGGACTTGGACAGTTTTTATATCTAGCTGAAGGATTGTATGTGCACCCATCAGCACTCTGTGTCTACCTCAGGGTTTGTAAATACACCAATCAGCACTCTGTGTCTGGCTCAAGGTTTGTAAAAGGCACCAATTGGTACTCTATCTAGCTAACTAGCTCTCTGTGACTGTGTGTCTAGCTCAAGGATTGTAAATGGGCCAATCAGCACTCTGTGAAAACGGACCAATCAGCTCTCTGTAAAATAGACCAATCAGCTCTCTGTAAAATGGACCAATCAGCAGGATATGGGTGGGGCCAGATAAGGGAATAAAAGCAGGCTGCCTGAGCCAGCCAGTGGCAACCAGCTGGGGTTCCTCTGCATACTGTGGAGGGTTTGTTTTTTGGCTCTTTGCAATAAATCTTGTTGCTGCTCAGTCTTTGGGTCTATGCTGCGAGTATGAGCTGAAACATTCACCGCGAAGGTCTGCAGCTTCACTCCTGAAGCCAGCGAGACCACGAATCCACTGGGATGGGAAGAACGAACAACTCCAGACGCGCTGCCTTTAAGAGCTGTAACATTCGCCACGAAGGTCTGCAGCTTCACTCCTGACGGGAGATCACGAACCAACCAGAAGGAAGAAGCTCCAGACACATCTGAACGTCTGAAGGAACAAACTCCGGACACACCATCTTTAGAAACTGTAACACTCAAAGATCAGATGGCTGTAGATGTGCGGTATTATTTCTGAGGACTCTGTTCTGTTCCATTGGTCTATATCTCTGTTTTGGTACCAGTACCATGCTGTTTTGGTTACTGTAGCCTTGTAGTATAGTTTGAAGTCAGGTAGCGTGA
>NW_016815616.1:41460-75662 GCF_001698545.2 Rhinopithecus bieti | reverse complement strand
GATATAAATGATGAATTGATGGGTGCTGACGAGTTGATGGGTGCAGCACACCAACATGGCACAAGTATACATATGTAACAAACCTGCACGTTATGCACATGTACCCTAGAACTTAAAGTATAAAAAAAAAAAAAAAAAAGAAACTGTAACACTCGCCAGTCCCCAGCTTTGTTCTTTAAGTCAGTGAGACCAAGAATCCCCCAATTCTGAACACACTATTGTCTGTGATACATTGTATTAATCCTCTCAACTATTCACTCCTTCTCTGTAAGAGGATTCTACATCCCATCCTCACCCATTGCCACATGACAGCAGTATCTCTCTGTGGGCAGTATATGTCCCCACCCAGTGTCAGGCTTGTCCACCTGACTTGATTGGGCCCAAGGAGTAGAAGTAGCAGAATATCAATTCAGGGCACAAGCTTTGAGAGGCGTCATGAATTCATTATAGCCCTCTTGTTCCTTCTGTCTACCACAAGAACAGCAGACCCCAAATCGGTGCTATTCCTTCAGAGTGGGTCTCAGAAGAAGAGCTGTAGCCTGGAGCAGAACTGAGTAGCTGTATGGGACATGGCCAAGAAAAATTTGTTTCCCCACTAAACTACTGCTCAATGTGTCTGTATGTACTACAGAGATTTGCGGGTGTCTGTTCTTGCAGCCAAAGCTAACTAATGCAATTGATCATATTACTGGTTTAATTGCCAGAGTAGGGTGTGACACATTTTTTGGTGATGCAGAAGTGATCGATTGGGGTAGATTAAATTACTGTTTGGAAAGATTCATATTTTCTCTCTCATTTCCAAGGGATGAAAATACTCCCTGGCTCTGTAGATGTTGGGCGTGGCAATGAAATTGCTTTGGCCTCATGATAGGTGCAGTGGACTTCCTGCACTTTGAGGCTGGGGTTGACTATGATACCTGCTTTGGCCAGTGGCGGATTGCTAGATGTGATGCAATAGAAGCTTGAAATGTGCTTGTGTGGTTGGGCTTTATCTCCGCACATCAGCCATCACCATGAAGAGAAATTCCCAGGCTCACCTATGGGCCCCGAAGGAGGCTGAGAGACATTCAGAATGGAGCTGACCTAGCAAAGCTTCATGGAACCTACACTAGCAGGCCCCATCCAGCCCACAAACACATGAGATAAATGAATGCTTACTATTCTATGCTGCTAACATCAATGACTGTTATGCAGCATTATTTATCAATAGCTCTGATGGTAAAGTGTCAATTGGATTGAAGGATACCTAGATAGCTGGGAAAGTATTGTTTCTGGGCATGTCTAGGAGGGTGTTGCCAGAGGAGATTAACATTTGAGTCAGTGGACTGGAAGAGGAAGCTTCCCCTCAATGTGGGTGAGCACCATCCAGGTGGCTGCCAGTGTGGGTAGAGCAAAGCAGGCAGAAGGTGGGATAAGATGTCTTGCTGAGTCGTCTAGCTTTCATCCTTCTCTTGTGCTGGATGCTTCCTGTCCCTGGACATCAGACTCCGGTTCTTCTTGCACTTACATGAGTGGTTTGCCAGAGGCTCTCAGGCCTTTGGCTACAGACTGAAGGCTGCACTCGGTTTCCCTACTTTTAAGGCTTTTGGACTCTGAGCCACTCCTTTCTTCCTACCTTCTCAGCTTGCAGACAACCTATCTGGGACTTCACCTTGTGACCGTGTGAGCCAATTCTCCTAATAAACTCCCTTTCATATTAGTTTTGTCCCTCTAGAGAACCCTGACTCTGTTACTACGGAACTGAATATGCCCATATTTGTTAGTGATGTTTTATCCTATAATGGCTCAATAAACCCATAAGGTTTGATTGTAGTTTCCTTATTTTTTGGATACACTTAAGTATAGTTTATAGCAAATCTACGGCTTTTAAAATTAAACGTTAAATGTTATATCAATACATGTTCACACATAAACATGCTTGAGGCAGTTCCCATGGTGGTATGTTTATGTGACATCAGGAACGGAATTTGAGCTTTCCAATTCCAAAGGGATTCCTTTAGCCCCATCATCAATATAAATGATACCACTGTTTCAAATATTTCCAAAATAGAAAAGATTAAAACCTCATTAGAAAGTGTCCTGCTGGATTTTTTTTATTACCTTAATTATCAGGGAGACTTCTAGACATTAATAGCTACCGTCTTTTCTATCATTTGTTGAGCAGTCACACAAACACCAATATTGCTATAGAAAGGGACTTTCCAGCTTTGGGAATATCTGTTTCTGACATTTCCTTTCAAAGGGGGATTTTTATAAACATAATTTTTGTTTTTTCAAAAGGGGAACCACACTGTGATTCCAACTTGCATGGAGCCCATCGGGGATGGTGGTATTTCAGTTCAGTTACTGCTGTCTTCGTTAATTGTTGTGTTTAGTTGATTTCAGTTAGTTACTGCTGTCTTCGTTAATTGTTGTGTTTAGCTGATTTCAGTTCAGTTACTGCTGTCTTCGTTAATTGTTGTGTTTAGTTGATTTCAGTTCAGTTACTGCTGTCTTCGTTAATTGTGTTTAGTTGTAATCTCAGACTTCAGATTTGAAATCTCTCTTTGGGGAATTCATTTCAAAAGATCGAGAGAACATAGTTTAGGCACAGGGAGTACCTGATGGGTCTCTGAGGCAGATCAGTGTTGGAATGAGAAAGGCGTGAGTCTCAAAAACAAAGAAAGTCTCTAAAACAGTTATTGGAAAGAAAGTCACTGGGAACCCATCCAGAGCTTTCTCCCGACAGGGCTAAGTCTTCCTCCTCTCCCTTTACAGGATGAATGGTGCCAATTCTACCAGCAAAGCTCTCATCTTTACAATGACTCATAAAAATAACTGTAGTATGTGTACCATCACACTCACTTTAACTTAGAATATGCCTGAATGCATAAAAATATGTTAGGACACTGGACATACTCAACACAGAATGGACCTTTGTAGCCAATAATTAATTTAATAATACTTCCTATTTAAAAAAACAGCCCGAGTTCTAGAAATGGTGTGTATTTAAATGCATTTCTTTACTTTCCATGTCTTTAACTTTTTGAAAACAAGACTATACAGCATAAAATAAGAAAACTGTTCATGCTACAATGAAATAGCCGTAAAGACTGTATCAGTGAACAGTTCCATCCATAGCATGTCAAGACCCCCAACTTCCTTTCTCAAGCATGGTGCCCAGCTCTCATTTCCTTCCACAAAAGGAAACTCAGCCTGGCATCGCCCGGGTCAGTGGGCTGTCATTCAACCTGGAGAGATATTGAGGGGAGGATGTTCTCCTACAGCTTTAATGGAATTGGAAATTCAATTTAAAGGTGCTTTAAAGAGTGAGATTGCAGCCTTGGAGCAGGCTAGGCAGACTTCTGGGGTGCCTCATCAGAGAGCAGCATTGTGCACAAGGAACCATGGTGAGTCAAGGCCTTTCCCCCTACTCACCCAAACTCATCTTCCAGATTTCCTCTGGGAAAATAAATAATCGCGTCATGCCTTTATCAAAATCTTAACTATCTCTGCTGTACAAGTTAGGGCTTGAAAACTGTTCATCAGACCTGGGAAAGAAAAGCATTCCACATTACGGTCCATAAACTTCCTGCGTTCAGTCCTCACAATCAATTCTGGTGTCTGAGGACATACTACTAAAGAGTGAGTGTATTTACAGAACCCAGGACAACAGAGGGACTCAGGCAGTGTCCAGCAGGGTGACCAACTGTTTGCCCAGGGCTGGGGAGTTGGGAGTTTCAGAGCTAACACCAAAAAATGTCTCAGGCAAACTGGGTACAGTTGGTTCCTCCATGACCGGGTCAGTCCTTGTCTCCCCAGTTATGCTCAGAGGATGATTCCTAAGGTCTACACTTGCAGGCATCACAAGTCCTCCCTGCCCACCCCATGGGGCCTGATGCCTAGGAGAAGACACGGGATTCCCGCCTGACTGGAGGATGGGTCTGGATTCTGCTTGCCAGCTGTTCCTGGGATTGGGGGCAGGTTGCTGAGCCTGTCGAGTTGCCTGCTAGGCTTCCTCTTTCTTCCTCCTCAGAGCCTCGTGTCTCCCCCAGTTCTTCATCTGGTCCTGAGTCCTTGCCCATTCAACTGTGATTCTGGCCCTGCTTAATTCCCGCCTGCTTCATCCTCAGAAGGCAGGTTTCTGTCCTGTCCCCACACGTCCATGGCCTTAAAGCAAGATGCTGATGCTGTCTTGATGGCTGGACCTGCCCTTCCTAGAGATGGATGCTGCCAACCCATTTCCCAGACAAGTCTCCAGGCCACAGACAGCAGGGCCAGCCCACAGAAAACACAAAGCCATTTTTTCCCTAATTAGCCTCTCCATATGGAGGAACAAGTCCTATTGCTTGGTTAGGGAGAGCCAAAGCCCTTTCCTTTCTCACTTACTCTTCTCTCACTACTACTGGGATCCTGGCAGTCCACACAGGCAGGTCCACGTGGCTTATGACACAGGAGTTCCGAGCTTTGCAAAGTGACATTGGCAACTGCTCAGTTATCTGTGATTAGTTATGAATCTAAATGCATGGGCTTCTCCCTTTCCCTTCTCAAAGGCTGGGCTTCCCCTTGTACTCTAGGAACAAGAGTCTTCCCATTTCTACTCCAGCACCCCTTGGTAGGCAAAGAAGCATTTATTTCTTTCCTGTCTACCCTGAGCCCCGGCAGTATTAAAAACAAAAATAAAACACAAGGCAAAACTCCTCGGCCACACAGCCTTGTTTTATTCCGTTAATCTTGGTTGTTCTCTTTTTCAGGAGTTGTGTAGGCATCTAATTTTATTACTTTGATTCTGTATCCCTCTCTAACAGAAAAGAGGAGTGAGTTTGCCTGTCCTTTTTCCATTTCAAGCATCTGCTAGGGAAGGGCCTTCTGATACCCTCTCTGGAATCCTTCCACTCTAACAGTGTGAGGGAAGAGGCTCAGCTTCTTCACATGTTTTGTTCCTTTGCCATTTGGTCCGTTCTTGTGTTTTCAGCAAAACCAGTTTCCGCAATCCAAATTACTGGGCTTCTTGACTGTGGGTAAATGAGAAAATACTCCTCTCTGTGAACGCTCTCCTTCATGGAGACAATAATGAATACAACTTCCAGAGCTCTGCGCAGCCAGCAACCCTGGCAGAAGTCCCCATGTTATTCATGTGTTGCCATGGCAGTACTGCTTGCTAGACCTTTGACCCACCTGGAAAATTGTCTTTCTTCGTGAAATAATCCTAAGAAGAGAGACATGGCTCGAGAAGCAGATGAAATTCATTTAAATTCCCCAGCACTAGATTGAACATTGGTGTACACAGATGTGCCCCTTTGATGTAGATGAAGCTGGAGGAAATTGTACTAAACAGTAAGTAAGTGAGAAAACACATTGTCATTCAATTTCTTGAGGTCCCATCCAGGAAGATGATAAAAAAGGTATCAGGTGCTGGATTTTCATGGAATCAATCCTCCCTTCCCTAGAAAGAATTAAAATTAAGATCCATCTCATAAATGGGTGGATGAACACCTGGGTTATGTTGGTATAGCAACACTTCTTCATGTGGGGGCTGATGGTGGGACCCACCCACTCATACAAACAGCATGAGGCCCATGCAATGCAGAGATGGCTAGAAAACTTGGTTTGGAAAAAGTAACATGGGTCTGCTCTATTTTCTTTTTTTCTGAATTTGGTGCTATTTGAGGGAAGGAAATATAATTTCATATCCAGAAAGGCAAACGGATTGAGACAAAGTCTTTGTAAGGTGTCTGAATAAACGAGGTATTAATTGGTGATGAAGTCCCTTTAGCCTTTGCAGAAGAACTTAGATGATATTAGGGAAAACAGCCAGAACCAAGGATGTTTTCCTGCTACAGAAATCTTTTGTGTAACCGCAAAACTTTGTCACCTTCTTTAGTGATGAACATGGAGGGTGAGCAGACAGGGAATCCTGGATGTTCTTGTTTACACATTCCTGTCTCCCAGCCACTGTAACCTCAGTCCTGGAGTTGATAAAGGAATCTGTCCCAGTGGGCCACAGATCCTAGGGACTATGGAGTTATTGCAAAGGTCCACAAACCATCAGCAACCAAGCCTTGTCTGTTGAATGAACTAATAATACATGTTGGATTAGAAAAATGTACTTTCTTCAGATAAAATTAAATACAGTTATAATTAATACCAATAATAAATTGAAAGGTGTTATTAAATCATAGTAAATTTGTGTCATTATGTGGTCTCAAAGAACAGAAGTGAAGAGCATAATTCCTGTCGTGGGCAATCTTTAAATTTTTTTGACATTAATCAGACGTCCTCATGCTCAAAAAGGATGAGTCACTGTAAGCACAAATAAGGTGTCTCTACCTGTTGCTGAGTCTTGACATACATAAACTTCATGACAACAACTTCTAGGATCTCTTCATTTCTTTCATTCAATGAAATACTCCTGAGTTCATTATATTTTTATCTTCCACTGACCTTAGGGACAAATTCTACATGTTAAGTAGGGTGGATTGAGTGCTGTGGCTCCCAGCTGCCTACTGTCTCTCAAAGGTGAATAGGATGGGTTGAGTACCACGGTTCCCAATTGCCTGTCTCTCAAAGATGAATCTTGGCCCTTTCCGGCTTACATTTCAGAACCAACACAAGTAGTTTAGATCTTGAGGAAGACTGAGGAAGGCTTATGGAATACTCAGCACAATTATTTTTATGGCACAGAGTGAAACAGAGATTGAATACTTACACACATGTTTTGATTAGTATGTGTGTTCAGTCAGGCTTACACACTTCTCTTTGAGATGTGACCTAGACACATTTTTCTAAAGACATTTCAGGTATTCCCTCTGCAGTTCGTAACAGTTTATACTCTGCATTGACACAGGCTGCTCTCAAGTTAGCAGGGGACAGGTTTTTGATGTCAATTGAGTGAAATATAGTATCAACTTCATGTAGAGTTGCTGCCATCCCCTTTCTTTCCACAATTCTGTAAACAATTTGGCACATTTTGTTGTCTAGAAATAGCCAACCTCTAAATTTAAACAAGTTGAGTATTAATTATTGCAGTGAAAAAATTTTCACATTAAAAACTGAATCACAGAATTCTTATTTGATCACCACATGTTTTGAAAAACTATTTTAATGTCACTGACATGAGGTTGTCCCAGAAACAAAAGTGTATGGATATACACAATGTAGCAGTCATTTATCTTCATTTATTCCTCCATTTATTCAGCAGATAGTTACTGGGTGCTGCATTCAAGGCATCTGTTTTTAAAATAACTTCTGTGCAATGTTCACTTTCAAAAATGTCTCCCCACATGCATTTAAGATGCCTTCTATTTTCTCTAATCCTCTATAGTTGCTTTTCTTTTTCCTTTTTTCTTTTTGAGCTGTTTTCCATCTCTCCCTACTAATAATAGGTCTTTATTTAACTATACTTATTTCATTATATAGATATGCACAATACAACTAAACATGAAGTTGAAGAGCCAATTGAGTCTTATATGCAATGTCTGGAAATCACCACAGTGTGTTTTAATTTTGATTGAAGTACACAGAGACATTCACATTGAAATCTAGGTAGGGTAAGTACAGTTATTAATTATAGAAACTAGTCTATATATTTGTTGGAATATGATAAACCAAGTCACAGTTCAAAGTTGAATAAATAGTGAACACAATATAACATTAATGCAGATTAATTACCATGGCCCAGAGACCAGCCATGAGACACAACATGCTTCGCTGTCAGCAATATTCAGGACTGGAATTCCAGAGATGGCGTGTGTTACTCGCTTATGGCTGGTACGTAAGAGAATCTTAGCTATCTCTAAACGTTCTGCCTTAAGCAGCATAAAGGATGTACCAGTGAAAAATGAGTTACTATATGCAGAAAATATTCTGCAAATCAAGAACCAGAAAAGTAAGCAACCCACAAACCCCAAAACTCATTAAATGACTGTGATATTTATTTTGAGGTGCATCTACACGATCTTCAAACTCTTCAACTATACCTGACTTTCTCTGGAATATTTCTCAGCATTTTCAGACGAAACCAAAGGCTGTCTGAGCTACATAAGGAAGGCAAAATTTGGATATTTGACAAATTGGAAGCACTGAAAATGGAGGAAATTCCAAGATGACATCTAAGTGACTCGTAGGCACTTAGACTAAGTGCTTTTGGTTCTTGTTTTCTGAGGGGTACAGAGTTGGGTTACTTAGGCATGGTTCAGGCATCATTGGGCTGTGAAACACTCATCTCATGTCCTGCTTGATTTTCGTCTCCCCTTCCTCCTCTATCCCCACTCTCCCCTCAGTAGGTTTCCACTCTAATGTGTCTGATTTATGTGTTTGCTATTAATGTGTCCTTAGGAAGTGGAGAGTGCTGTGTGTATTCAGGTGATACAAATGGCATTGTGCCACTCCAGATCTTGTATTTCTTACTTTTTCACTCAACTGTGTGTTTTAAGTGTCTACCCAACTTGTTCATGTGTGAGTGCATTGCTTCCAACTGTTGTGTGATTTTCAGTAGGCCACACCTGCTGGGCCTCTGGTCTCCATCTTCCTAATGATGGACACCTGGGTTGCCTTCAATAATTGTGATTGGTGTTTTCGTACATGTCCTCTTCTGACCTGTGTAATGTTCTCCATGGAGTTCAAGGCCTAGAAGTGGATCCCCTGGGTCCTGGTGTGCAGGCAAGCTTTGGTCCCTGAATAACGCCAGCTTGCTTTCTGTGACTACCCTACTAGTGGGACCTGTGGGTCCCTATTGTCCACATCTAGATTTAGTACGCTCCAGTTTCCTAATTTTTCCAGCTGCCTCAGTGAAAGCACTGAGTTGCACATCTCTAGTTACTGGTGAGATTCTTTGTAACTTCACTGGAGCACATGGAAAAGAGAAGAAATCGAAGGGCAGTCAGGACTCTTCCAGGAGGCAGGAACCAGGTCAGAGCCAGGATGAAGACAAAGCACATCCTGAGCATGCAGCAATGGAAGAGATTCTTGTGACCCGAGCTGATGGGGGAAGGTTGAGGGCAACGCAGAGACCCCACTGCCGGCTTGCCAAGAAAACATGCAGGAAAAATGCAGGAAATGAGGGAAGGCTCCATTTTCCTGAGAAAAGGGCTGGAGGAACATAGGTGGCATCAAGCCCCAGCTACTGGCTCTTTGAGAATGTAGTCAGGACTTGCCCCAGTCACCCTTTCTCTGAGCACTCAGTGACTGGGGCTGATGTCACCCTGGCTGTCCTTGACCTGTGCAGAAAGCTCTGCCAACCCAGGACAGTGTGGGGAGGGCCTTATATGCCCAGGCCCCAGCAGGAGACACCTCCTAAGAATCTAGCGGGACAAGGTTGCAGTGATCCTGAAATCGTGCCAACACCTAACGGCTGGAACAGTTCCCTCAACTGGCTAATGGACAGGTGGTCTGATGAACTCATATGTTACTGATGATGATGTTAAAGACCATGTTCCTGTTGAAATAATTCCCAAAGCATTCAGGAGACTGAGAAGAAGTGATGATAAGAATTGTTCTTGGCAGGAGTGTGTGGTTTTGATTTTTACTTGTGATAAAGCAGAGGATTTTCTTCACTCAAACTCTCTTTTTCTCTCTCTTCAAAACAACTTTGGCTGACCAGTGCCTTATAGACACTCAATTTGCCTCTTCATGGAACTTAAAATTTTGTGTATCCATACATGCTACCATAGTTTCAGGCACTGGGCATTTCAAAAATGTGATATTTAGAACCTTTCTGTTTCCGTGATAACTGCTGGCATAGGTGCTGCTGGAGCTTTTGATGACATGTTGGATTCAGTCCACACAAGTTTTAACGCATATTCCCTTAATTTCTGAGCCTTTAGAGTTAGAGTTTTAGAACTGAGAGTACATTCTCTTCTTTTTTCCTTTCTCCTCTTACATCAATAGACTCCCCTCCCCCCACCCACCCACACAAACAAAAAATAAAACTCTCCCAGCATTGCTTTGAAGAAATGAAGAAATGTTCCAACATGTGACCCACAGCTGCAATCCGTTAACCTTTGCCAATACTGAGTCTGCCCTCTGGGTCCCTCCTGGGACTGCATAGATAGAGGCCCATTTGCTGTTCTGGGCAGCATGCCCAGTCTTCTAGGAGGTGGGGCACTGGGGCGCTCTTTCAGGCCAACTCGAGCTAATGGAATAAAATATCTTCTCCGTGGAGCGTCTCAATGAAAGAGCCACCTGGGCTGCAGGTGACCAGATTTGCTCGGTGCAGCACGGTAGCTCCTAGACATATGTGCAGTCGAACACTTCAGATGTGGCAAGTCTGAACTGAGATGTGCTGTCAGGCAAACTGTACAATGGATTTCAAAGATTTAATAGGAAGTGAAGAGTATAAAACGCCTCATGAATAATTTCATATTGGTTACACCTTGAAATGATCACGTTTTGGATACATTGGATTCATGAAATGTATTACAAATTAATTTCCCCTGTTCCTCTTTATGTTTTTTAATGTGGCCACTAGAAAATGTAAATGTACGTGTGTGGCTCACATTATATTCTTACTGGACAGCACTGGTCCAGAGGCCTGGGATTTATTTTTAACTACTTTAATAAACATCAAACATTCATGATAATTGTAATACGGAATATTTCTCCATCATATATGCTCTTGCATGGTAAATATTTTATCTACTCTTGTTTTAAAGGATAAGGAGGTTTTCAAAACTTGCCAAAGTACTACAGGTAATTTGGCAAATTCTCTTTTATGGGTACCAGATAGTGCTATTTCCACCTAGAAGCTGGCTGCAGCTCTGTAACGTGACATGCTTACTCCTGGCCATTCTGGGCTGGTCCTAGTCTGACTAATGAGCTTATTATCCACTGGGCAGTGAGATGGAAGGACATGAGCACCTCAGCTGTCACTGCCAGGCTTCCTCCCAGCCCCACCAGGCCCTCTGGTTCCTGATGCTTGTCTTTAAGACCAATGGATACTTTAACTTTAGAAAGTGGTTTCTGGTTCCCCGAATCGGTAAGCCCAAAGACCTCAAATAACATTTTATTCACACAGACTTCTTAGAGATGGAAAGTTTCTAGACAGCAGAACCTTTAGGGAACTAGTGATGACACATTCACCGAATAAATCACAGTATTAAACTCAAGAGCAGCTAAGTTTTCTTTCTTATTGGTGTCATTTTTCCTTGTGAAATCCGACAACTGATGAAGAAGTCTCCTATTGAGAACAACCAGACAAAAATCACAAGGCTAGACAAGCAGCTACAAACACCGTCCCCTTTACGCTGCCCACAGTAGACCCTGCTGGTAAATGTATTTCTCCCTCCTAAACCTGGGAGGACTCACATTTCTGCACCCAGAGCCCCAGGTGGAAATAAACAGTGTGAGTGAGCCGATGAGGTGGGATTGCTGTCCCTTGACTCTTAGTGCTTCTCATGCTAGTCTCCTGGGGATGTGGTTAAAATGCAGATTTTCTCTCTAGATCTGGGGCAAGGCTTGTTCAGCAGGCTCCCAGGAGAGACCGACGCTACCGACTTGTGGGTCATACTTGGAGTTGCAAGGCTCCGTACGTGGTGTTTGCCGGTGTGCACATTCATGAAAAATCACCCTGCCTTAAGCCTAGTAGATCCACAGTTCCAAATCAACATTAAATACATCTGGTATACTTAAGAAAATTCAACATAAAAAGAAATCCATTTCTTAAAAAAAAGGCAGAGCAACCATTCTCTTTATCTGAGGATCTTTAAAAGCATCTCCCTTTATGTGTTAAAGCATTAGCTACTAATTACTAAAGGAAAAAGTGCTGGGTGAATTATCACCTGGAAATAAAGTAACTCTCAAATGTTATAAAACACAATGTTAATGTTGACAGCCTCTGTTACTGAATATGACATATTGTGTGCCAGGTGTGTGTGTGTGTGTGTATGTGTGTGTGTATATAGTTGCATATATGTATATATACACACATGTATCTGTGTATATGCATACATATCTGTGTATCTATATAGATAGATGGGTTATTTAAGTGAATTTTCAAAACACTAATAAGGTGTGATTTGATAAATGAATAATATTTAATAATAATATTGAAATAATAAAATTGAATATTATTATTCTCCTGCTACTGATGAGAAAACTAAGGCTCAAATAGTTTAAATAACATGCTAGTAAAAAAATGCTCTGAATAGAATACCACATGTCTGGCCTGACCCTGACTGTCTTTTTTTTTTTATTCTAAGACCAGTCCTCCATGTGGGGAGTTCTGAACACCGTATTTATAACAGATGATTATTTATAATGTCTTTCTCTTCTTTGGCAATTTAAATTAAGATGTCAACTGAAGAAATGTTTCCCCAGCAAGAATTGCAAAGAGAGCTGAATTAATCAAAGAAAGATGAATAAAGTGTTCTTTTAATATGGAGTACATCGTTGTTGATGGAAAACACAGTCTTGGCAGAATTAAAAGATAATCAGAGCGATGAATAGGGCAAGTAGCAATTCAGCTCATTAAATAAATACAAGGAAAGTAACCTCTGCAGTTTAACCTTGAGCGATACCTTTTCCTATGAGTAGTGTGTCGATACTAGGCAACAAGCCTCCGAACAGCTAGTGTTACCCAGAACATCACCCTTTTCTCCCTTTGCTTCAAATCAAAACCAGCATCCCCCATTTAGGTGGCACAAAAGGTATGACAAAATGGGACGCCAAGTGAGACACTGTTGATTCTGTTTCTATGAAATTCTAGAAAAAGCAAAACTGTCATGATAGAAAGCAGATCTGGGTTTCCAGAGCCCAGAGTGGGTGGAGGGGACTGACTTCACTGAGACACAAGGAAAATTTTGGGGATCATGGAAAGGGTCCGTACCACGGTTGTGGTGGTGGTGTAAGACTATATATCTGTCAAAAGTCTTCCAAGCGTGCACTTAGAATTGCTGGAGTTTATTGCACATAAATTATATGTAAATATCATACAGTGCATATAAATGGTATGTGAGGTAATAAATCAATTGTTTTTTTAAAATTTTAAACCTGGCATAGCATTTTGGTTTTTTTGTGTGTCTGACTCAGACCGGGCGATATTTAGTAACCCTTTGGCAACAGAAACTCAGCCTAGACATAGAGCTAGAAGTTATTGTAAAAGAATAATAGTGGTGGCCGCCACGGCACAGGAGTTGCCAAGATTTTCCTGGATGAATTCCATCCAAGATATGGTTTTAAGTCTCTCAAGGCCTTTGGATGCCTAGAAAGTGGGTCATCTTTCAGAATATCTGCGTCACTGTGGAGATGTTAGTAAATCAAAGACCAACTGGATTTGTCCTTAAATGTAGCAAAATATGTACTTGCTTGGAAGTACTCTTAATCCTTTCATTCACTGGACAGGGAAGATTGGTTTCATGGTCCTGACTCCCTTAATTTGTTATCAACACCTAGTTTGGTTTTTTTTTTGGTAGAGGTTATATATATGAGTCAGTAAACTTGTGGTCTGGAAAAGCAGAGATCATATTACCACTCTGTTTTAACTCCTAAAAGTTTGAAATTAAGACTTATACCAGGTATTTTTATGGAGTGGACTGGAGTACAGAAGCAATTATTTTAACTATTTGCTAAAAAAAAAAGTTGCCTAAAATATTCAGTTGCTAAAGCAAAAGCATTGTTCTCGATTGGATTCTTCACATAATTCTGCTTTTGGCAACAAGTAACCAGAAAACCAACTTAAATAGGTTCGGACGATAAAGATATTCACTGGCTCATGTGTCTGGAATTGTAGTAACAGCAGCATTCAGGGTTGGCCAGACCAGGGTCTCAACAATCTTATTAAACCATGGTTTTCTTCCCCTCTCTCCACTCTGCTGACAGGATAGCTTCATCTTAAGACTTGTTGTCTCATCCATGTAAGATGACTGCTAAGATGCATTTGAGCCCACAATTTCCTCATTTATTCCTTGAAGGAAGAAACAAAAGATTTCTTCAGGAACTTCTGACTTAAGAGCAATGAAGGACTTTCCCAGAAGTCCATTTCTCATTGGCCCGAATTGGGTTGTATGCCCATTTCTGATTGGTTCAAACTGGGTCATGTGCCCTGTCACTGACATGGAGGATAGGATTTCCCCAAACTAATCAGGCCTCCCCCTGCAACTGGAAGCAGAGTCAGCACCCATAAACACATGAATTGATAGTGTGGGAGAGAGTAGTGGGAGTTCTGTTAGGAAAGAGAAGGAAGTCAACGATTGGGTACACTGTGTGTAATTTAAGTCCGTGACTTTAAAAGTGAGCTTTTTTTGCTACGAAAATAATGTAGGCTTAATTTTTTTTTTTTTTTTTTTTTTTTTTTTTTGAGACGGAGTCTTCCCCTGACACCCAAGCTGGAATGCAATGGCGAGATCTCCACTCGCTGCAACTCTGCCTCTCAGGTTCGAACGATTCTCCTGCCTCAGCCTCCTGAGTAGCTGGGATTACAGACGCCCACCACCAAGCCCAGATATATTTTGTATTTTTAGTAGAGACGGGGTTTCATCACGTTGGCCAGGCTGGTCTCAAACTCCTGACCTCATGATCTGCCCGACTTGGCTTTCCAACGTAGGCTTAATTTTTAATTTTCAGAGAATATTTGTAGCTGAAAAGAAGAAAGTAATTAATGAAATGATATGGCATACTTTTAAACAGTAAATATTATATTGTACATACTGCAGACACATTACAGCATAATGGTTAAACATACAGACTTTGCTATCAACCTCCTGGTTCGTCTTCTTACTGTCTGTGTGTCCTCCTTGAGTAAAGTACGTAGCTTTCCTCCACCTCAACTTCTTTCTCTCTGTAATGGGAATGATAGTAGTATCTGTACAAATTGCTCCAGCACTAAGCCTCTCATTCAGGGGTCAGTAAACTACAGCTTGCAGGCCAGACATGCAGACAACCTGTTTTTGTAAATAAAGTTTGGTTGGAACCCATTTATGTATTGTCTATGATTGTTTTCACACTACAATGGTAAAGTTAAGTAGTTCCAACAGAGGTCTTAGAGCTCACAAAACCAAAAACATTTAATAGATGGCCATTTGCAGAAAAGGTTTGCCAACCTCTAGGTTAATACATAAGATCTTTATTTTCTTGCCAAAATCTAACATGTCATAATTCTGTGGTCATTGAGTGACTGGAGATTTGCCAGAGAAAGGCAATTATCTACAGAGCCAACATGAAAGCAAGAGATGCTTCTTTATTTTATCACTTAAAACAATGAAAATCATGAACAACTGAAAAATCTACAAATGTCTTTACATGTTAAATTAGGCTGGGCATGATGGCTAATGCCTGTAATCCCAACATTTTGGGAGGCTGAGTCAGGAGGATTGTTCAAGCCCAGGAGTTCAAGGTCAACCTGGGCAACACAGCAAGACCCTGTCTCTACTTCTACTACTACTACTACTACTACTACTACTACTACTACTACTACTACTAATACTACTACGAAGGAAGAAAAAGAAGGAGAAGAAGGAGAAGACGAAGAAGAAGACGAAGAAGAAGAAAGAAGAAAGAAGAAAGAAGAAAGAAGGAGGAAGAGGAAGAAGAAGAAGAAAAGAAGAAGAAGAGGAAGAGGAAGAAGAAGAAGAGGAAGAGGAAGAGGAAGAAGGAGAAGGAGAAGAAGAGAGAAGAGAAGAAGAAGAAGAAGAAGAAGAAGAAGAAGAAGAAGAAGAAGAAGAAGAAGAAGAAGAAAGAAAGAGAAAGAAAGAAAGAAGAAAGAAGAAAGAAAGAAGAAGAAAGAAGAAGAAGAGAAGAAGAAGCCAGGTTCTGTGGCATGCACCTGTGGTCCCAGCTACTCAGGAGGCTGAGATGGGAGGATTGCTTGAGTCAGGGAGGTTGAGGCTGTAGTGATACGTGATTACACCACTACATTCCAGCCTGGGTGATAGAGAGAAACCCTATCTCAAAAAAATTTTTTTTAATTTTTTTTAAAAAGTCAAACTATCTACCTGAACTGACCAGAGATCTTGAAATTTGTGATGTAGGATTTCCCTTCAACTCTGGGATGTTGGGACTGGAAATGTGAGTGAGAGTGAATTTGTTCAGACTCGTAGCTGGTGGATAGAAGTCATAGCTCTCAGTAGAAGACTGAAGAGGAAATAAAAGGGAGCCAATAATAAATTGCTGTGAATATTTCTTTTGAAAAGCAAAGAAAAAAGTATTGCCACCTGTGTGCACTGAATGGACAGTGGTGTTGATATGTAGACACGGGATCCTGTCAGGGAATCCCTGGAGAGAGAAGAGTCTGAGACTAACACTGCCCTGCAGCCCCAAGTCTGAGTTGTGGAAAAGCCCTCAGTAAAAGGAAAAACTCATGGGAATGAGTTGGTGGTGATACTTTCGTGCAGGAACATTGTCCTGGCAGGATGGGTGGTTTTAATCCTGAATTTAAAAATCTTTGAAATCTAAATTAGTCAATTTTTTTTTTTCGTAAAACAATGTTTTAATTAAAGATTTAGTTTTAGGTCAAGTGCACAGTGTCTTTCCTTAAAAATATTTAGATGTGACCATCAACTATCAAGAATGTTTCTAGAATGAAATATATTCAGCAGTGCCATGTGGGGATCAGGAGCACAGGCTCACCAATCAGTTGCCTGGTTTCAATTCCTGGCTACTATTCACTCCTTAAAGCCCTAAGCCTTGTTTTCCTTATTTATAGAGTAAGATTAACAAAAGTACTAACTTTATAGAACTTTGATGAGACTTAAAATAATCCATGTAAAGTGCTTACTCCAGAATCTAGTATCACACACTCCATAAACACTAGCCATTTTAATGTATTAACACAAATAAATGAATTGTAGAAAACATTTTGGCAACAAACTATACAATAATATATTTTTATAATATATCGAGTTCTTATCTTTCACTTTTGATATTCCTGTCTTGTTTGTTGAGCAGCAAAGGTTAAGGTAGACACAGAAAAATCCCTCATTGGGGTCTTCAAATTTAGAAGGTTAGCTCGGGGTCATCTTAATAGACATTATATTAGTTAAGATCCAGGTCAACTTGCTAATGAAACAAAGTCCCCGAAAATACAGTGATGAAAAAGGGAAAAGTGTTTTTATCTCTAGAACACCCACCCAGAGGTGAGCAGCCCAGCTCTAGTGAGGCAGCTCTACTCCATGAGGCCCTCCAGGGCCTGAGTTCCATTTGTCTTGCATCTCCACCATCGCCTGCACAGGTTGTATGGTTGAAGCTCACTGGCATCTTCTTCCAGCAAGTTATTACCTTTTTAAATGCTGAGACCTAGAACATGACCCCCACAACCACCTCATTGCTGAGGTCTTATCACAGTGCCACTCACAGTTGAAAAAGAGGATAGAAAAAATGACTCTCACTAGGCTGCCATACGCCCAACTAAAATTCTATATGTTCTCAAAAGTGGGAAGGGAAGAATGGACGGTGGAATCAATCAGCAGTCTTCCACGGCGATTGTCATGACAACTATTGTTTTGTTGACTCTAGACACTATTGATTTTAAGACACATAGTCATTTTATGTACCACTAAGTAAGGGAAACCATGTTGTTTAAACTGGGACACATTGCTTTCTTATCAGCTCAGTTGTAGGACACTTTCCAATTAAGAGATGTTAAAACATAGAAAATCAATGTGTCTTGATATAAAAGAAATACAGGATTGTGAAGACTTTGGAAAAGAAAGCGACCAAAGGCATTCATTTTGCAGTCTACTTTTGTGTGTGTCTTTTCTTGGAGCAAAGATAGGCATAAGATATCAAGCTTTAGTTGATCTATTGAATTTACTGTTTAGAATCTGTGATGGACAAGGTACTATCGGTGTGCATATGCTCTAAGTCAAATTCGTGTGATTACTGGTAGAGAGACTTTGGCTCAAAGCTTTGGAGAAAATTTGCCTAGATTTTCATTCAATCTGGGCCAAATCTGGTATTGTACAAATAGACCACAGGGACCTTGTTGTTAGTAGCCACATTTCTGTTTAACAGGAGCAGAGAAACCGAGGACAACACCAAGGAGCAGATATAACCAGGGCACTTGACTTCTTGCTTCAGCACTCAGTCATTACACAAACAGTTGTTGAACACCAGGCACTTTGCTTGGTGTGACAATGCACTCCCTGCCTTCCAAGAGCTCCAGACCCACAGGGGAATGCTGTTGTGCAGGTTCTAGGATAGAGGTCCAGGGAGTAGAGGCAGAATTTGGGAGCCATCAGTTCTATCTGAGGCTAGGAAAGGCCTCCCAGGGGAGGTAAAATCAGCACTGAGGAGGTCAAAGAGCCCTCCATGCAGAGGTAAGAGACTGATAAGCGCAGGAAACTGGAGCTGTGGTCACTGCAGGGGATCGTGCTCTGATGCTTCCGCATGTTAGACTGGAGGCAGGGTGTGGGGATCAGGGGGTGTCCTCTCCAGCTTCGATTTTTTCAGTGTCTTGTATGTGGTTGGCCAATAGCAGTATTTGCTGAATTGAATTGAAAAGACTAACTTCTTGAATGGCCAGATAGAGATGAGCTGAATTTTTCTGGATCAAAAAGATACTAGATTACAATAAACGGACAAAAGCAAAATAATACATTTAGTGCTTGCTCTCAAACTTAACATTGCTCTATTTTGTTTGTGAAAGTCAGATTTGAGGATTTAGTTTATTAAGAAACCCTAAATTGGTTGGATCCCACTTGCTTCACCCACCCTGACTCTCATTTCCCCCAATTTAATAAATGTGCATGTGTATTTTACTTTAGAACACACAGACCAGTGTAACATAAAGTGCTGAAATTATCCTAAGAACAGATTCTCAGTGCAGCAATCCTATCTTTGTGAATTTGATGTG
The DNA here is from genome assembly GCF_001698545.2 of Rhinopithecus bieti. Classification (NCBI taxonomy): domain Eukaryota; kingdom Metazoa; phylum Chordata; class Mammalia; order Primates; family Cercopithecidae; genus Rhinopithecus; species Rhinopithecus bieti. Next base: position 56,899 of record NW_016815616.1, on the reverse strand, counting down.
TTCTAAGTGCCAGAGCAGAAGTGTTTTAATTCTCAGGTTTTAACATATTATGAAAGCCCCTAGTCACTTCAGTAAGATCATTTGATTCTGGTTAATGACAAGTCTCTGCTATGCAGGTGTTTTGTTTGTTTGTTGTTGTTGTTGTTGTTATTGTTTTTGCTGTCTATTGCTACTGAAATCTGCTTTTCTTATATAGATCACTGTTACAGATGAGGAAGTTAGTAATCCATCCTTTTTAGATCTGGTGAGAACTCCCCAAATGAGGAAATGCACACTTATTCTTATGTTTGCTTGGTAAGTTTGACTAGTGATGGATTTAAAAACTTGCGTTAAATTCACAACACATCACTTCCTTCAAATCAGCTTGAAGTTATATCTTACTTGTTCTCTGGTGTCTTTCAATGTTGCTACAGGTTCACAAGCGCAGTGGTGTATCAAGGACTTGTCATGCGCCTGGGAATTATAGGAGGCAACCTCTATATAGACTTTTTCATCTCGGGAGTGGTGGAACTGCCAGGAGCTCTCTTGATCTTACTAACCATTGAGCGCCTTGGACGACGCCTCCCCTTTGCGGCAAGCAATATAGTGGCAGGGGTGGCATGCCTTGTCACTGCATTCTTACCAGAAGGTAATCTTACCCCACATCTGCTTGGCAGCCAAAGGACTTGAAAACACCTAAATCCGCAATCAAGTATAGGGAGCCACTTGTTCTTAGGAAATGTGCAATCGAATCACAGTCTTGGCATCAGGCAAGCTTTCATGATGTCCCTCCATTTTTTGCTTAATCAGTGTAAAAACTTTGAAGATAAGAGATTGGTTCTGTAGATGATTCTCTTTTCTCAATTGTTAGGATCATTTATGAATGAAACAGATATTGTGCCCGATCTAGCTGATAGTGATGTGGTTTCTGTTAATCATCTTTATGTGACTTACTTTTGCGATATCTCTGATGTTGTTTAACTTACATCCCGGGCCTCTGCCATGCTGCTGGCACCATGCTAAACGCTGAGGTTACACTAGAAGAAGAAAGCAGTTATTGACTTCGAATGGTTCACAATCTATTAAGGGATACAGATACTTTAATACTGTCACGATTCTTATTGTCATGAATTATTTGCAAGATTTAGAAACTAATTAAATTATTTACAAGATTTAGAAATATAAAAAATAGATTGGGGAGGAGTGATCAATCCAGAAGGGGATTCAAGAAAAGTTTCCCAGCAGTGGGAACTAAACATGTGTGAAGACTCAAATGGGCCAGATATCAGGGGGAGAGGACGGATGCTTCCAAACTAGAGAAGAGTTTCCAGAAGTATGAAACACCTTTGTGCATTCAGGAACTGAGGGTTCATTGCTGTGACTGGAATCCAGGCAACGAGCCTGAGAGATGATCTGTCACCAGCATGATGGCCCCGCACGTGGTCCTGTGAGCTTGCAGAGGAGGAGTGAGCTTGGCATAACTGCAGCAGTTTAGAGATGGCTATGAGCAAGGGAAGATGCTGAGAGCAAGAATTACAATTGGGGCAGTCAGACCTAGATGAGAGAGGGTCATTTCATTTCAGAGATGTTGCAGAGTTAAATTTCGCAGGGCTCTGTCCTGGTAGATGGGATGCAGGCCAGAAGGAAGCAGAGGGTGCCGTGACTCCTGATGCGTGGTGAGCAGCACCCAGAAAATCCTTACCCTAGAGCACACCAGGGACTGGGAAGAGGAGGGCTTCACATGCCAGAGAATGTGTGAAGTAGAGCAAGTTCATCATTTCCCTCTTCCAGGAGGGGCAAAGTGGGGATTACAGAGAAAGCTGGATTCTCCAGGTGTCTTTTGTGTCTGCACAAGAAAGGCTGTCTTTCTTTGAGAATCCTCTGAGGACCAGCCAAGAAATGGATAATATAGTGGGAGTCAGAATAGTCAGATATTTACAGATGAGTTTATTAATTAAATGAAGGTTTATGAATTATTAAAACACCAGGTAGACCCTATTTGAATAAAATTATGGGAATGCCAATATTCGGAACACACACACACACACACACATACACACAATGTGCAAGTCCCCTGCCATGTTGGAATGTTTGATGATAAACAGCAACTACCTATTTACATCTCTCTTGTTTTCCCTGAGCGCATTCGCTTCCCAGGGCTGCTGTAGTAAGTACCACAAACTCAGCAGCCTGAAACAACAGACATTTATGCTCTTGGGTGTGGAGACTGGGAGTCTAGAATCAAGGCATCCAGGGGTGCTTATGTCCAGAGGTTCTGAGGGAGGGTCTCTTCATGCCTCTCTCTGGCAATCCTTGAAGCTCCTTGGCATCACTCCTCTCTCTGCCTCCGTATTCACAGGACATTCTCTTCTCTGCTTGTGTCACCTTGACTAATGACATCTGCAAAGACCTTATTTCCAAATGTGATAGCCTTGAGGTTCCAGGTAGACATGAATTTTGGGAGACACTATTCAATCCACTACAAGGAGTTAACATATTCTAAGGGTTGGAGGATCTGTACAATAGCTACCTCTCAATACATGTCTATTCACTATTGACTCATTGTCAGCCACTGAACTAGGAGGGGGATGGAGAGGTCAACAAAATAGACACAATTCCTGCCCTCAAAATAGTATAATTTAAGAAGAATGAAAAATCACAAACATTGGAGACATTGCTCTTCTATTTTACTTTGGTACTTTGGATGTAACATAAAACTGTAGCTCCCTGTGATGAAGTCTTCTGTTCTCATCGTATGTGGACTAGGAATGAATGAAATATTCATTGTATATGAAATTAGAAATGCAGAGAGAAAGATGCATGACTTAAGTGTGTCTCATTTCATGATCTATATACACTTTACTCTAGAAGATTTCTGTGGTCCTAGATTGATTGGTATGACTTTCATGTCTGTTGAATTCAGAATGACCCCAGAAAGCATTCAAGGCTGTGTGTCCAAATCAAGACAGAAGTAACTAGTCAGATAGTCATAAAACTATTTTGTAGAGAATACTTTCATATACTAGAAAATATAGCACCAAGAATAGACTGTTCTCCCTTGTCTAACCAGTTTTATTTTATAGATATAATTTCCTGATTGAAGCTTTAGAATTGTTCTCAGCAAGACTGAAAACGAATTGCTCTTATTCTAGACACATTTTATTTTTGCCTTCTGCAGACTTGGCTGCTTTTATAGTCCTATGTCAGTCATGACTGACTGGCAAGAATAAATTTCAAATCCCTAAACTGAGTTCCAAATATTAACAGAGGATCCTCCCTTGAGTCCTTCCAATCTAAAGACCCATTGGACTTGATTCCAGCGACTGGGTACTTAGCACGAGAAAGGCTTTTCTGCTCAGTCATTCCTGACGTCAGCAGTCGGTCGCCAGCCCCTGGGGAGAATACAGATGAGCTTTTGGAGAAACCAGCTCTAAAATTGTCTCACAGCAAACACTTTAATCAGCTTTCCCTCCATTCGACCCAACTTTTCATGGTCTAAAGAATGGAAATCTAGAAGAAGAAATAGTATTTCTGGCTGTATTCTCATTTCAGACTCACTGCTTCTAGCCCAAATTTCTGAATGCTCATTAATGTCTGGAAAAAAGAGACCTTTCTTTATCCATATCTGTCTGCCATCTTTAATTTGAGTTTATTTAGGATGGCCACAAACCTAGCAGTTCGGGTAAGTCGTCGTCTTGAACTGGGAAACTTGTCTTCCACTTTTATTTTTCTTTAAGTGAAAAGTGAGTTCATGTATCTTAATTTAGACATTTCTACTAGAATTTCTCACTAAACTTTATTTCAGAACTCAGAGTAGATTATCCATTTGGAGTACATATAAAGTTTTGTTTAAGTCCTTCACCCTTTCTTCAGTAATTGAATCCCAATAATCTCTAGTAGCTTGACCAAATCCACTTTCAGAAGAAAACATTTCCTTTGTTCTCATATAACTCTGTGGAAGACAATTTTAGTTTCAGTACTCATTTTAAATTGCCCTGTGGTTTTTGTCATTGCTGCCAAAAGATGTCTATGGCCACCTCAAAATGAATTTAGCTTATTACTGGAATCAAGAATTTTTGTGTGCATATATATTTATTCATACTTCCTAATAGTTTTCTTTTCATTTTTTAATTAATGAACCATGCAGTGCCTTAGCAACTTCTCTTTGGTTACATATTTCAACAAAATCTCTGTTCCAGTGTAGTTTGGTACTGGACTCTACTGCTTGGAAAAGAGTTGGGAGTCTTTCAGATTAAGGTCAACGTGCAGGACAGACCACACCTCCACAAGTGGGGCAATTTGGTGTTTTCTGAATGTTTTACTGAATGGAGTGGCTATTTATCTGAGTTAACCACATATGTTTATCATGGTAGGAGTGTGTGTGTGTGTGTGTGTGTGTGTGTGTGTGTGTGTGTGTGTTTTAATTTGGTCTCTTGGTTTTTGTTTGGATTTTTCCATGAAACAGACCTTGCCTCAGTTATAAACCCAAATTGCCCTTGAATTTGTCAGTGGGACTCAATTTTAGAGCAATCTTGATTCAATGAAAAGAAACCTACAATGGAAGAACCCAGCCTGAATAGTGAAGCTGTTTCCTAGGTAGCAGGCGGCAGTCTGGGAGTAGCAGGAGATGGTCCCATTGGGCTGGCACCCAGGGAATCTGAGGGTTTGTTCCCACTTTCCCCTCCCAGTACCACATGCTCATTGAAAGATGGAGTGGAATGCATTTCCTAGTCTCCACCCCCCTTTTCTTGGCCTTCATAAAGAAGCAAAGCCTAAACAACACATGTTGACAAACCTTCTGCTCCAGAGCAGACAGTGACCTACCACATCAGCACAACCCTGGCCTCCTCACTGCCTGATGTAACAGTTAACGTGACAGCTACAAGGGTTCTCATGTGGGAAAAACATGAAGTGCACCAGGGTGTCCTCGGCCAGTTCGCAGTCAAAATATGCAAACTCCAGACTCCCAGAAATGGTTTGGATTCTTGAATCATCTTTTCCTTATGCTTGCCCTCCTGGACAATTGTTTTATTTAATGAATTTTAGCTTTTTTTTGTTGTTGTTTTTTGTTTTTTTTGACCTGGCTATTCTCTAGAGAGAACACACAGAAGTCTACTGAGCTTGATTCTCTTCTTTCATCCTCCTCATTCATGCCTCTCTTTCTACTAAAAATTATATATTCAGAAAGGTTCAATAATTCCCCTGGAAAACAGGAGGATGATTTAGTGCTAAATGAACATACGTGTGGGCATAAAGGGAAAATGAAAGGTGCATGAACACTGGACATGCTTCGTTTTGCTTTGGAGAGTGGATATGGTCTTGTTCATGCAGGGCATATGTCCTTAGTACCATATCTCCTAGGATGGGAAGACATCAGTTGCACAACTTCTAGGAAAGCTGGAGCAGTGACTTTTAGAGTAAAATGGTTAACTTCTCTGCCCTTAAAACATAAAAGAAAGAAAATATTCAATAGAGAATGTTTGGCATTTCCCACTAGTTTCTAGGGAGGAAAGGAAAATTTCTTCATACAACCAAAGCAGTCCTAAAACAGTTCATTTTAAAATGGATGAACCAATTAGCATTGATGAACCAATTAGCATTGATGAATGTGGCTCCTTCTGGATGGTTTCTTGAGGGAAGTAGTACAATGGGGGATGAGGAAGACAATGAGTGACATTTGCCTTAGTGGTAACACACAGAATAGATGTCCCCTTCCAAAGATCCTGGTCCTCAAAGCTTGCTCTACTCTAGAAACCAAGGTCAGCTCACGTGAGGGGCTCCCCTGGTGTGCTGGGAACGGCTGTTCCTTGTGTCATCACCACAAGGTAAGCACAGAAAGGACAGCTGGGCACCAGCAGTGGGAACGTGGTGGCTCAAAGGCATGACTGGAAACTACCTCCTGGACAAAAGGCCAGTGTGCTCCATCCAGCCCTCTAGGAGGTCATTGCCCGGAACAGTGTTCCAATGTAGTGGCTGCTCATGCTCCACAAACGGCTCTTGAATTGTATTTCCCATAATCCAACCTGCTCCAAAAGGGATCTAGTGCTCTAAAATATTAGCTATCATCTAGTTTCATTGTTGTTGCAATTTGGTTACATGAGTAGAAGATTCTATCATTTGTGCTTAAAATTGGCAAAGACTTCAGACTGGAGGCCACAAAGCAAATACCTTTGGTTGTTCTGTAAAATGTTAATGCAATCAGACCCCTAACTCCTCACTTCCAAACTTTCTGTGTTTGCAGGAATACCATTGTTGAGGACCACAGTGGCTACATTGGGAAGACTAGGGATAACCATGGCCTTTGAAATTGTTTATTTGGTAAATTCAGAATTGTACCCAACAACATTACGGTAATTCTACAAACATTGTGGTTTCTCCTAAGTAACTCTGTAGACCAGTGTTTTAAGTTGATTTAGTTAAAAACTATGAAATAGTTTCCTTAGCTCAGTGATATATTAGCCTGGGCTGAATCCAGCCAGTAAAGAAGATATGCTTTGAGTTATCACTGCTTTCTGCATTGCTGCCTGCTGCATTTTGTGATAGAAGTATTTCTCATATTAATATCTTCACACACTGTTATGGTTTCAAGGAAAGGCACTTGACTTGGAACCAGAAGACTTCTAGGTGCCCTTGCTTAGACTGTGGCTTAAATCTTCATCCATCAGTGTCACCTGCCACAAGACTATGGCCTCTCTTTGACTGCATTACATGCATTGGTGCAGTGGTGAGCAGCTGGTTATGAAGGACGAAAGGAAACAGTGTGCACGGATTAGTGCAAATTGACTTCCTCTGCTGGGGAAACATTCCATGGGCACTCTTTGCCCTCATATGAGGAAACCAAAGTGGCACAAAGTGACCCAGAGCAGGCAGGGCAGTGATAACTGCAGGCAGGGCAGTGCCGATGGATAACACCCTCCACCCACGCTGGAGATTTCCTCACTAGCCTCACTGAGAAATGTGCAGAATGGAAATGTTTTGCTTAGAGTTCACGAGAGTAGCAGTTTTCAAAGTTAGAAAATGCAAAGTATCGTCACACTTCCTTTGGTTTTTTAATATGTCTGAATATGTTATCTTGAAGTCATTTGTTGAAATAGTTTTCATTTAAAATTACTTTTCGTTCAACAGAAATTTCGGAGTTTCGCTCTGTTCAGGTCTGTGTGATTTTGGGGGAATCATAGCCCCGTTTCTCCTCTTTCGGCTAGCAGCCGTGTGGCTAGAACTACCTCTGATCATCTTTGGTAAGAACTCATTTGCTATTCTTAAGAGCTTTCATCTACATTCCTTGTATTAAAAGAAAACTATAATAATTATTAGGTTCGATAATGATAACAATAGTCATTTATCTTACTATAATAACTATTTCATTGATAGTTATGGTATTAATTTCATCTTATTATAATAACTATTTCAGTTTTGAGGAGCCAATTCAGTTATAATGAATGGTTTTAGTTAAAGGGTGCTGATAAATAATGTTCAATTAGCATTCTTTGGGTTCTGAGTTAAATGCTATGAAACTCTTATGATATTAGAGAACATAGCCAATAATTTTCAGGGGACTAAATTAAATATTCAATATGTTTAAAAATGAGGGTCAGGTGCAGTGGCTCATGCCTGTAAGACCAAAGTGGGAGGATTGCTTGGGCTTAGGAGTTCAAGACCAGCATGGGCAACATAGCAAGACTGCCTCAACACAAATGTAAAAATTAGCTAGGTGTAGTGATCCATGGGTGCCTGTAGTCCCAGCTATTCAGGATGCTGAGGCAGTAGGATCAAGGCTGCAGTGAGCTATGGTCATGCCATTGCACTCCAGCCTGGGCAACAGAGTGAGAATTTATCTCTAAAATAAGTAAATAATAAAAAATAACAAAAATAAGCTTAATGACTAATTGTATTTCTGGTGTTCTCTGTCTATTGATATATCTTCATTGGCTTTGATGCTAAAAATCCACCCAGAGGGAGCAGGGGACATGGAATCTCGGGCACACATTCCATCACCTCCTCTAGATCCCTTGAGTGCACCGCTCCTCCTACCTCCAGCTTCCGTAGGACTTGTGAAGGGACAGAATCACAGTCTAGGAAGGACCCTGGGGAATTCAGTGTCCCACTTCTCCAGGGCTGATCCAACTGTCCTGCCTGGGTTTCACACACATCCCCTATGCCCTCCTCTGCAGTAAAGGATATGGGCTGGCCCCTTTCTCCCCCAACCCTTTCTCTACCTCCACTTCCTTACTTCTGGTAGAGAATGTTTTTCATTTATTGTTCAGCAGTTGAAATTTGAATGAAAATACTGAGTCCATGCGGACAGACCTTCTGATTCATGCAAAAGTCCTTTGACAGTGTGAGGGACAGAGAGTCAGCTTCTACCACTTGACACCAGTGACCTCAATACAGGATCACCTCAAATTATTGTATGGGAGTTGGTCATCAAGCTGAGTGTTAATTCTGTGGTCAGCATGAAAAAGCAGAAAGTGCCACTGTCCAGCAAAGACAGACTAGTCCAGGAGACATGACACATGACCTTCAGGACTGCAGCCCATAGCCCAGTGGCAGGCAGGGCAGGGCCTGAGACTGCTAGGGAGACAGCTGAATTTCTAAAAACTCAGTGACAACAGAATGTGATAACTAGTGAGACCCCGAAAGCAGAAGCTCCTATTAGAATAGGTCACAGGGACCCTTGGCCCCTGAGTGTAGGGGAGCAGGTCAGGGAGGAAGGAGGCAATGTCTAGGCCAAGAGGGGCTGGCTGTGCTCCAGGCAGTGGAAAGTTCAGAGCAAGAGGACACCGCATCCTTAAGCACCTGGTGCTAGAGGATGGATTGCAGGTGTGAGCCGGACCTTAAGAAAGGCAGTGCCAGGGCAGGGCAGGGACTGGATCTGGAAGGGCCTCAAGGACATGCCAAGGCTTTGCTCTTTATACATACAGCAGTGGGAAGTTACTGGACAGTTTCACCCTGAGGTGGACAGAGCTGGCCTTGCATTGTAGAAACAGATATGCAAATGGGTTGGAAGGACCCCCAGCATCATCCCTCTGATGGTAGATATGCAAGTGGGTTGGAGGGATGATGTTGGGGGTGACAATTCAAGGACATCATCATCAGGAGGTCACAGTGGCTTCTAATAAGGGGGTGGCAATGGGAATGGAGAGGGTGGACAGATTGAGTAAATATCTTAGAAGCCAGCTGGGCAAGATGGGACCACTGATGGACACAGGGAGAGGGCATGGTGAGCTGGGAGGCCCAGGTGCCTGGGGAGACACAGGTGGCACAGACACTGGAGCAGCAAGGTTGGGGGTCTGCAGGGTGATGGGGCTGTGTGTCAGCTGTGCACAGTTTGAGGCACCTGGAAGAGTTCAAGTGGAAACAGAAACCAGCAGGCTCAACACTGCTGAGCTCAGGAGGGAAGTATGGCCTCAGGATGAAGAGCTGGAAGCCACCTGGCAGTAGAGACTGGTTGAAGCTGAGGGAGTGGCCCAGGCCCCCAGAAAATCAGGACAGAGCACGAGGAAAGCAGAAGCCTAGTACAGAGACCTGAGGGGTGGCAAAGTGACAGACCTAGGCAGAAGGAGAGGAGGTGGCCAAGGAGGTAGAAACCAGGTGAGAAGCCCGAGGCAGGAGGGCATGAGAGACCAGGTCCACCCTAAGGACTGAAAGTAGTACACGTGGATCTGGTGGCCAGTGAGAGGCAGAAGGAACCTGACTGGAGCAGAGCCAGAGAGGATATAGGCTAAATCCAGGGGAGGGCAGGCAGAGGCAGGACCTGGAGCATGGTGCTGTGCTGGTGCTGGCACCTCCCACTCACCAGGGCCAACTGCCACCATATTAGTTCATTTGCCACTGCTAGAAATAACTGCCCAAGACTGGGTAATTTATAAAGAAAAGAGGTTTAATTGGCTTACTGTTTCACATGGCCGGGGAGGCCTCAGGAAACTTAAAATCATGGTGGAAGGGGAAGCAGGCACGTCCTACATCGCGGCAGGTGAGAGAAGAGCAAGGAAAATTATCACTTATAAATCCATCAGATCTCATGGGAACTCACTCACTATCACAAGAACAGCATGGAGGAACCTCCCCCACGACCAGTCACCTCCCACCAGGTTCCTCCCTCAACATGTGGGGTTTACAATTCGAGATGAGATTTGGGTGGAGACACAGATTCAAACCATATCAGCTACATTTTCAAGAATTTTGTAAGTCAGTCGTCAAGCACGGATATCATCAAAAAGTAAAGAATATGAAATATATGAGAAACAGAGGCAATAAATGCCCAACACTCATCAGTTCCTAATTCATCTGCTACATCTTCAGTATTACTTGTGCTCCTTAGATTGTGTCTGCTGCATCTCTATGGTGGAAGCACCACTGATGGGGCTTCTGCATCTCTTCCCAGTGGCACAGTCAGGGATGTTGTGTCAGCAGCCCGAAGGGCCCACAGTGGGAGCATTTACACCATGCACATTAGCAGATGCTGCCAGTCAGGGCTTGATTGCCCAAAGAAGGTTGTTAGGCATTTACCAGCACATCAGTAGGATACAAAGAAGTAGAGAAAATAGGGGAGGGTGGTTTTTTCTTTTTAATTCTACCATTTATTATTATTTAAATTTGTTTTACATTTTTGAGGTATTCTTTTAGACATTATCTAGTCTTACTTTTTTTTTTTTTTAATATACTTTAAGTTCTAGGGTACATGTGCACAACGTGCAGGTTTGTTACATATGTATACATGTGCCATGTTGGTGTGCTGCATCCATTAACTCGTCATTTACATTAGATATATCTCCTAATGCTATCCCTCCCTCCTCCCCCCTCCACACAATAGGCCCTGATGTGTGATGTTCCCCTTCCTGTGTCCGAGTGATTCCATTGTTCCAATTCCACCTATGAGTGAGAACTGGCAGTGTTTGGTTTCTGTTCTTGCGGTAGTTTGCTGAGAAATGATGGGTTTCCAGCTGCTCCATGGTCCGTACAAAGGACAACGAACTATCCTTTCTATGGCTGCTAGTATTCCATGGTGTATATGTGGCCACCATTTTCTTATCCAGTCTGTCACTGATGGGAATTTGGTTGACTCCAAGTCTTTGCTATTGTGAATACTGCCGCAATAAACATACATGTGCATGTGGCTTTACAGCACCATGATTTATAATCCTTTAGGTATATACCAAATAATGGGATGGCTGGGTCAAATGGTATTTCTAGTTCTAGATCCTTGAGGAATCGTGACACTGTTTTCCACAATGGTTGAACTAGTTTACAGTCTCACCAACAGTGTAAAAGTGTTCCTATTTAGTTTGGCTCCAAAGAGCAGGAAAAGAAAGGATGATAATGGAAGGATGAGGCGAGATTGAGAGAAGGCTGGTCAAACAGGAAAGATCTGAATATGTTTGAAAGCTTCTCCCAACAGGTTGAAGATACTGGAGGAAGGGTTGATCCCTACAGTGAGGAGCCCAAAGAGACAGGCCTAGGAGAAGGCTGGTCCCGGAGTAGACAGCAGGACAAGTTTTCCACTGTAAGGTGATAGGAGGAATCGGAGGGAGAAGAGCAGGTTAGTGACAGTGTCAGTGAGCAGGCGCAGAGGGGACTCCCCTCCAGCACTCTGTTTCTCTGCAATGCAGGAGGGGAGCCCTTGGGTGTTGGACCCTAAGAAGACACTCAGAAGGCACTCAGTCAATCACTGTGAGATGTGTGAGTGAATACATGACTGCCAGGTGTACAGGGGCCGTGGTGCTACTTAGGGTTTGAGGAAGGGAGAGAAGCTTTGAAGCTGTGATAAGGGAGAACTGGGGCGTTGATCTGGGATGCAGAGGTTGCTGTGGTTGAGAGCTACTCCAGTGAGCAACATGGTGGCTTCAGAGTGAGCAGACCCATGGGAGAGGGCCCAGCTATGTCTTCCGGGGGCGTTAACACTTTCCCCCTATTCCACAGGTATCCTGGCATCCATTTGTGGTGGCCTCGTGATGCTTTTGCCCGAAACCAAGGGTATTGCCTTGCCAGAGACAGTGGATGATGTAGAAAAACTTGGCAGGTACTGTCCAAAATTCAATGCACCCTAAATAAAAGCAACATTTCAAACCACTGGGGAAAGAATGATGTTGAGAAAATTGAATATCCACAGGGAAAAAAATAAGAATAAATCCTCATGTCATATTGTAAGCAAAAAATTCAAAGGAGATACAAAAGGTTAATGTAAAAAAACTCTCCAAAGCTAGATAAGAATACACATTATTTTTTTAAATGTGGTTGTGAAGAGAGAAGCATTTCCATATAAGGTGCTAAGACTCAGAAGTGATCTAAAGGCAGGAGCTGCTGATATGTGAAAGTGGAAATCGCTGGGACATGCAGCAGCAGGGGATTAACAATGTGGCTTACTCTACAGAGTGAGGAGTCAAGTCTGTGTAGATGGAATGGCATAGGCAGATTTTCAAGACTGATTACAAAGTGAAATGTCACTGAACAGCATACTATAGTATTTATAAAAAACTAAAACCAAAGGCAGTTTCTCTCTGTAGCTGGATAGGAAGACAGATGACACACAGATGATAGATAATAGGTAGATGGATGATAGATAGATAGATATAATAGATGACAATCGTAGATAGATAAGTGATAGTAGATAAAGGATAAATAATAGATGATAGATGATAGGTAATGTCTGGATAGATAGGTCGACAGATAAATAGATAATAGATGATATATAGGTAATAGACATTAGTAGGAAGACAGAGAAGAGAGAGATTGAGTTTTGGAGGGGGGTGTTTAAATAGGGTATAAGGAAAACTAATACCCAGATAATACATTAACATGAGGAATTATGTCAAGAAAAATTCACATTACACAAATTCTTTCTAATTGTTTGAAATTTTTTCATTAAGAAGATAGAGATATGAATATGAGAATGTATAGTAAAAGATGTAAAATAATAATATATGCCCTCTGCAGACACACATGTGCTGGGAAGAGGGGTAGGGAAGGGAGGGCCATCACTTTCTTGCCAGAGACTTCTGTACTGTTTGATTTTCTTTAAAAATTAGAACACGTAGTCTTGTGTTGCTTGTGCAGTTTTAAAAAATGATATAACATCCAATTTAACAATTAAAAAGCAATCTTAATAATGACCTGGGAATTAAGAACATGGAACTGTAAATAGTTTTAATATATAAAAAGTACTGAGGAACAGCTTTCTTTCCTTTGATTCTATTCCATTGACTGCATCTGTTTACAAAGTGAGAGGGACGCTTTCATTCTTTATCCCCAAACCAATCAGGGATCAGATTTGCAAACTCATCAGGAAAAAATGGAAGAAAAGGGAGTCCTTTGAAATCAAGACTCTTCTACCGCTTCAGTCACATTAAAAATAAACAGCTAGGAGAGGTTTTTTTTTTTGACTTGGGGAATGTGGGTGGAGGGGGGTTGTCCAAATGGTGTGCAAGGAACTAACATATAAACATGAAGGATTATACCAGCTAAAATTTAAGGTACCCAGATTCTTTCTAATTTTTTTCTGTTTATAATTTTTCATAATGAAAAGTTGGGTACATTAATTAATTATACCTAGTCTCTACACATGAAAAAAAATTTAGCAGAAGTATGATTTACAGTGCTGCAAATTAAGCACATTACTTGTGATCCATGATTATTTACTCTACAAAAATTACTTAGTGCTAGATTACTAAAACTTGTTATTTCCCTTTTAAAATCACACTGGATTATTTTATCATTTCTGCTGTTTTTTGTTCATGTTAACAGCTCATTTCCAAACACATGTTAATTCAGTAGAAGTTCATGAAGAACTTAAATGCTACAATGCTAACAAACCCCTGTATCAGGGGAACCAGCCGCCAATATTTCAATGTAGGTTCTTTCTATTTTCCATAAGTGTCAGCTGGCTGAGAAATAAAGAGAAAGAGTACAAAGAGAGGAACTTTACAGCAGGGCCTCCGGGGGTGACATCACATATTGGTAGGACCATGATGCCCACCTGGGCCTTAAAGGCAGCAAGTTTTTATTAAGGGTTTCAAAAGGGGAGGGGTGCAAGAACAGGGAGTAGATCACAAGATCACATGCTTCAAAGGGCAAAAAGGAGAACAAAGATCACAAGGCAAAGGGCAAAAACAAAGATCACAAGGCAAAGGGCAAAAGCAGAATTACTGATAAGGGTCTATGTTCAGTGGTGCATGTATTGCCTTGATAAACATCTTAAACAACAGAAAACAGGGTTTGAGAGCAGAGAACCGGTCTGACCTCAAATTTACCAGGACAGGGTTTCCCAATCCTAGTAAGCCTGAGGGTACTGCAGGAGACCAGGGCATATTTCAGTCCTTATCTCAACCACATAAGACAGACTCTCCCAGAGCAACTGTTTATAGATCTCCCCCCAGGAAAGCATTCCTTTTCCAGGGTCTTAATTATTAATATTCCTTGCTAGGAAAATAATTTAGCAATATCTTCCCTACTTGCACATCCATTTATAGACTGTCTGCAAGAAGAAAAATATGGCTCTGTTCTGCCCAATCCTGCAGGCAGTCAGACCTTATGGTTGTCTTCCCTTGTTCCCTGAAAATCACTGTTACTCTGTTCTTTTTCAAGGTGCACTGATTTCATATTGTTCAAACACACGTTTTACAATCAATTTGTACAGTTAACACAATAGTGGTCCTGAGGTGACACACATCCTCAGTTTATGAAGATAACAGGATTAAGAGATTAAAGTAAGACAGGTGTAGGAAATTATAAAAGTATTAATTTGGGGAACTGATAAATGTCCATATTAAAATGAAATCTTCATAATTTATGTTCAGAGATTGAAGTAAAGATAGGTGTAAGAAATTATAAAAGTATTAATTTGGGGAACTGATAAATGTCCATATTAAAATGAAATCTTCATAATTTATGTTCAGAGATTGAAGTAAAGATAGGTGTAAGAAATTATAAAAGTATTAATTTGGGGAACTGATAAATGTCCATATTAAAATGAAATCTTCATAATTTATGTTCAGAGATTGAAGTAAAGATAGGTGTAAGAAATTATAAAAGTATTAATTTGGGGAACTGATAAATGTCCATATTAAAATGAAATCTTCATAATTTATGTTCAGAGATTGAAGTAAAGATAGGTGTAAGAAATTATAAAAGTATTAATTTGGGGAACTGATAAATGTCCATATTAAAATGAAATCTTCATAATTTATGTTCAGAGATTGAAGTAAAGATAGGTGTAAGAAATTATAAAAGTATTAATTTGGGGAACTGATAAATGTCCATATTAAAATGAAATCTTCATAATTTATGTTCAGAGATTGAAGTAAAGATAGGTGTAAGAAATTATAAAAGTATTAATTTGGGGAACTGATAAATGTCCATATTAAAATGAAATCTTCATAATTTATGTTCAGAGATTGAAGTAAAGATAGGTGTAAGAAATTATAAAAGTATTAATTTGGGGAACTGATAAATGTCCATATTAAAA